>NC_048597.1:49327174-49927174 GCF_003668045.3 Cricetulus griseus
CATCATGATAAGCATTTTTTTCTGCCATTGAGTGTTTCAGCCTCCAATTTCTCAATCAATTTGTTCTTTCTTAGCTCTCATTCATTCTTACAATAAGCCCATTTCCTCAGTTAGATAAGAAACAATAAATCCATTTCTTCTTAGGTTTTTGGAACTGTTGTGGCTGTTTAACACTGTTATCTTGATTCTCCTTCAGAACCTGGCTACTGATATTTTCAAATGCTACTGATATATTTGTATCAACAACTTAACTAAATTCTCTAAGTTCCATTAGATCTTTTGTAAGACAGTATATTTAGGTTTCCTTCTGTAAACATAAATTTTACTTCATCCTTTCTGATTTGGATGTCCATTACTGAATTGTACTGATCAAGATTTCAGTACTATGTTTAATTGGTGGTGAACAAGGAGAATATCTTCCTTCTTTCAAATCTTTAAGGAATGGTTTCAACTTTACATATCCCATTATGATGTTCTCTAGGATTTCATCATTTATATCTATTGTGCTGTGGTGTGAACCTTTAGCTCCTTTAACATATAATCTGTTAGGAGGATTTTAATTGTTTATTTTTGCACTTGTGTTTTGCCCTAATACTATTTGTGACAGAAAGCCAATTTGAACTGACCAGCATAAGTAGGTGTGCTAACTCATGTATTAGTAGAGTAATATCTTTTCCCCTTTTATTGAAAATAGATATTTTTTATCACATAATCTATCCTGATCACAATTTCCCTACTGGCTACTGGAAGTTTGTCTTAATCTCCCCTCCAATTTGAATTAATTCCCTTTCTATTTCTCACTAGAAAAGTGTTCTAAGGAATAATAATAATAAAATGTAATATAGTAAGGTAAAAGAAAAACTATCACATCAAAGTTGGACACAACAAACAGAAGAGAAAGTCCAAGAGGAGGCACAAGAATTAGAGGCCAACCCATTCATACACTCTGGAGTCCCATAAAAACACTAATCTGGAAGCCATAATACAAGCTCAGAGGGCTTGGTGCCGACCGGAGCAGACCCTGTGCATGCTGTCTCAGTCTCTGTGAGTATATTTGTGCTTTGGTCATGATGATTTACAGAGCATTGTTGTCTTGGAGCCTGGCTCTTACACTCTTTCTGCCTTTTCTTCCACAAGGTTCAACCTAAGTCCTATGTGGAGGTGTTTGATGGAGACATCTCTTTTAAGGCTGAATGGACCAAGGTCATTTATTCTCTGCATAATGTTTGCCTTTTGGGTCTCTGTATTTGTTCCTATCTGCTGTAGGAGAAAGCTTCTCTGATGACAGCTGAGCAAAGAACTGACCCATGAGTACAGAAGAACGTTATTAGGAGTTATTTTATTGTTATATTTTTATTTCTTTGGAACATTACTATTTAATTTTATCGTAGGTGCCTGGGCTATCCAGTCTCAATTTCTTGGTCACACAAGTAAGGTCTGGTGAGGGACTTAAGTCTAATAATATGTTGATTGGTTACTCCCACAAGTTTTATGCCATCATTTCAGTAGCATTTATTGCAAGCAAGTCACCATGGCCAATACAAGGATCTATATTTGTATTGGCATTTACATTTCTCTTATGGTGATATGCAGAGTACCTTTCTGTATCAAAGACACTAGAATGCAAGGTTGAAATCTCTATGTAGACTCTAGCTCTGCTTCTCCATATTCAATGAGTTCTGTAGGTAGCAATGGGGTCATGCCATCTGTTTGTAGAGAGCAACCTATAGTCTCGGTAGTAATCTAGGTTGTTTGGGGATTCTCATAGTATCCTTTGGCCAGCAACTCAATTAGATATAACCAATCCAGGGACAGGAAGCTTTATCTGGGGACAAGACATGACCAGTTAGTACTCTGTTTTCCCCATTATTTGGCAATTTCAGTTTGAGTGCTTCATATATGTATATATTTTTGGAAGATTCTATTATATTAGGCTTCCACACTATTCCTCAAATGGACTTTAGCTGTCTCTCCCCATATTCCCTTTCTCATTCCCTTCTTCCCTCATTTGATAAACCCATCCCAGTCTCCCATTCATCCCTAACTAGTTTATTTCCTTTTCCTAGTGAGATCTATCTGCCCTTCCTAGTCTCTTACTTTGTACCTTACCTCTGTGTTTCTACAGAATATTTTTTAGTTATCATTTATTTAAAAGCCACAATCCACATATATGCAAATACATGGCATATTTCTTATTCTGGGTCTGGGATACAACACTTAGGATGACTATTTTCTAATTTCAACCATTTTCCTGTGCATTTCATGATTTCAATTTTTAACAGTTGAGTAATGCTCTACTGTGTTGATGTACCACATCTTCTTTATCTATTATTTTTGACAAACATCTATATTGTTTCGAATTTGTGGATATTATAAAAAGAGCAGCAATGAACATGGTTGAGCAAGTGTCCTTGTAGAAGTATGCAGTGTCCTTTGCATATAAACCCAAGAGTGATATAGATGGATCTTGAAGTAGATTAATCCCTAACCTCCTGAGTAACACCCATAACAATTTCCATTGTGGTTGTACCAGTTTGCACTCCCACAAGGAATGGATGAGTGTTTCTCTTGATTTATATCCTGGCCAACATAAATTCTCATGTTTTATTGATTTTGGACATTATGACAGGTATAAATGAAATCGCAAAATAGTTTTGATTTATACTTCCCTGCTAGCTAAAGATGTTGAACATTTTTAAAAAGTGTTTCTTAGTCATCTATGTTTCCTCTTTTGAGAATTCTGTTTGGATCCCATTTTTATTTATATTTGTTTTTTTATATATAGTTTTAGTAGGTTTCTTTATGTATTTTGGATATTAGTCCTCTATAGATAGGTAGTTGGAAAAAATATTTTCCTATTGTATATCCTGTCACTTCTTCTAATAATGGTGTCTTTTGCATGGAGAAGCCCTTGTATTTTGTGTTTTGGTAGATGTTAAGAATGTCAATGTCTTCTCAGCAAGTTTGTTTTGTTTTGTTTTGTTTTTTTACAATGAGTATGTAGTGTTCCTCCATATCTGTTCATATTAGCTTTGCTTTGAGGTCTATTTTGTTAAACATTAAAATAGCTACACAAATTGTTTCTTAGGTCCCTTTTCTTGGGTTATCCTTTCTATCTATCTATCCAGAAGTACTGATAAGGTGAGTTTTGTGGCTGCTGCAGAAGGATTTATCCTCTTCTCCCAACTATTCTGTGTGTGTCATTTCACTGGGGGATTGAGACAATTAGCATTGAGCAATATCAAAGTTAAGTTGTTATTTTGTTGTCATGAAGTAAGTGTGTGTCTGTGTGTTAGTGTGTGTGTTTCCCCTCTTTGATTTACTGGTCTGGTATTATTTATTCCTTGTGTTTTCTTGGGTGTGGTTAACCACCTTAAGTCCTTGGAATTTTCATTCTAGCACCTTCTGTAGGGCTGAATTTATAGATGGTTATTGCTTAAATTTGGATTTTAATGTGTCATTTTCTCTATTGTGATTGAAAGTTCTTCTGTGTATAGAAGTCTGGGATGGCATCTGTAGTCTCTTAAAGTCTGCTGAACATTTGTCCTGGCTCTACCAGTTTTTAAAGTCTCCATCAAGAATTCAGGTGTAATTCTAACTGGTCTACCCTTATATGTTACTTGGCTTTTTCCCTTGTAGCTTTTAACAGTCTTTCTTTTTCTGTAAACTTAGTTTTTTTATTATTTTTTATTTCTATGTGCCAAGGACACTTTCATTTCTGCTCCAGTCAGTTTGGTATTCTGCATGTTGATGGGGGATATCCTTCTGTATGTATGTTTCTCCTATTGGTTGATGAATAAAATACTGAATGACCAGTAGAGGGAGGGATGTAGTGGGGTTAGGAGACAAGGAGAATGCTGGGGAGACAGGAAGGAACTGCCGGGAGGTGCCATGTAGCTGCTCTAGAAGTAACACATCTGGGCATTCTCCGGTAAGCCAAGCTCATGTGAAAATACATAGATTAGTAGTTTTGGGTTAATAATTAAGACAGAGATAGCCAATAAGAAACCTGAGCCATCAGCCAACAGTTTGAATGTCTCTGTGTGCTTATTTGGGGCTGAAGAAGGGCAGCAGGACCTGGTGGGACAGAAACCTCCACCTACAACATGCTTCTTTTATTTTCATTCTTTGATTGATTGATTTATTGATTTCTGTGTGTTTCTTTTACCTTGATAGACATTGCCTTTTTTAGGATAGGGAAATTTTCTTCCACAGTTTAGTGAAAATATTTTTATGTGTCTTAGCCTTGTTTTCTTCTCCTTCTTCTATTCTAACTATTTTTAGATTTGGGCTTTTTGTAGTGTCCCAGATTTCTTGGGTGTTTTGTGTTAAGATACTTTAGACTTAACTTTTTTGAACAATGTATCCATTTTTTTAATTGTAACTGCAATGCCGGAGATTATCTCTTCCATCTCTTGTATTCTGTTGGTGAAGTTTGCTTGTGAGGTTACTCTTTGAGTTCCTAAATTTTTCATTTCCAGATTTCTATCACTATGAGTTTTCTTATAGATTCTATTTCCACTTTTGGCTCTTAAACCCTTTTTTTCTTTTCACATTCATTTATTTAGCTCATAAATAAAGTCATGCACAATTATGATACATAATATAGTATGTTCACAATGGCATGGATAATAAAACCAATTAATATGTTATATCACACATATTCATCATTTTTGTTTTGAGAACACTTAAAGTATACTATGTCACAACTTTTAAAATATAGCATATTGTTATCAACCATATTTATCATGCTCTCAGTAGACCTCAAGACTTCACAGAGTCCATGCCTCTTGTCCAACTGCAGTTTTATATCCTTAAACCAATCGTTTCCCCATTGTTAAAAGACCCACATTGAAGCCTAATAGCCACAATTCTGCTCTCTGTTCCCATAAGTTCATCATTTCTAGATTTCTAGGTTACACATAAAATTGAAATTGTGTGACATTTGTCTTCCAGTGTGTCACTTATTCTTTTTTTTTGGCAAGCATATAACTTTACTACTTACTAAATATGAAATCAAATTTGCATGCACAGGTGAGCACTCACTGAAACACCTTGGATTCATCACATATTTGAGTTTCAAATATATATATATATATTTTGTATATATATATATATATATATATTTCAAATGTATATATATGTATATATATATATATATAATGGCAATATATTATGCATCAATTATATTTCATTCTTTCTGTTTTCATAGATTCCTTTAAGGGATTCATCTATTTCCTCTTTAATGCCCTCTACCAGATTCATAAAGGGTATTTTTCATTCTTTTTCTTGTGCTTCAACTATGTTGCAATACTCAGAGCCTGTGATGGCAGGGATGCTGGGCTCTAGTGGAGATATATTGTCCTAGTTGTTGTTGATTGTGCTGGCATTTAGGCATCTGGATTTGGGAAAATTATAATTTTAGGTGTAATTTCCTTTTTGTGGAGTGAGTGTTTTATTCTTTGGTTTCTAGTGCCCTCTCTGATACTTAGCAAAGTATTGTCGCTGTCTGTTGTCTGGTAGAGTTATTTTGGGGATCCTCAGAGGTATGGTCACTGGGGTTCAGGTAAAATATGTTTCTAGTTGTTGAGGGTTGGCACTTAGGAATATGGATGGACTAAGAGGAGGAGCTGAGGGGGTCCACAGAGGAAAGTAAAACAGTGTCCTACCTGTATCTACTTAGTTGCCTAGGGATGGGAACAGAAAGTGAGGAGAGGCCACAGCAGAAGTTCTGCTGCAGAGATGGGAATGACATTGGGGCATTGGCCTTGGAGGAATGGATGGAGAGGTAAAGATCTGCAGTAGCCCACTGGCTTCCCTGAAGAAGAGTGGACTATGGGTTCTCAAGAATTTCTTGCTGGGTTTGGGAGCTAGGATAAGCAAAGAGTTTAGGGAGGGAAGCTTGGTGTGGAAGATCTGTGCGATCCACTGGAGATGGGAGTAGATGGGTACCGAAGCAGGTGGTCATAGCTGGTGATAATGCTGGTGAATTGGTTTTAGAGAAGCTGAAGAAGATGTGAAGATTTGAAGTTGGACTTCCCTGGCTTTGGTTGCCTGTGAGTTCACAGGGGGTACCTGTTGCATTCACGGCAGGAGTGGCCTGTGGGTTTCTACGGAATGAGTTTTTGTTGTTGTTTGTTTTCTTAAACAAGAAAGGATGTGGGATTTTATCAGGTATGTTTTGCATGTCTATTAAGATGTTTTACATTGGTTAATGTTGCTGTGTTCCTGTCTGGGTATAGTTACTTGGTTATGCCAGCCTCATGAAAGGAATGGAAAACATTCTTTCTGTTTCGGTGTATATAACAGTATGAAAATAATTGGTGTTATCATAGTTTTTAAAAGAATAGCTGTATGTCTGTGTATCATCATATATACAAATCAACTCAAAATATATTCAAAGATCAAAATATAAGAAACAACACTAAAACCACTAGAAAAAATAGGAGAAATGCTTAAAATATTTGCATGTTCCAAGAGCTTTTACATAATCCCCCAAAAGCATAAGGAACAAATTATATCATAGCCCAGTAAAACTATATCTGCAAATCAGTAAACAGCTGAGAGACAATCAGAAGACTAAGAGATAATATTTCAAACTACTCATTTGACAAAATATCAATGCCCATATTGTATATGGGAGACAAATAAATCAATATCAAAACAAATAATCTGATTTATAAAAAGATGTATAAATGGTTAATGATATAAAAACATGCTCAATACCACTAACCATCAAGGAACACAAATCAAAATCACTTTGGGATATCATTTCATCCTACATGGATTGGTTATTATGAAGAAGATTATAGCTAGCAAAGATGCCTAGAAAAAGATTCACTTACACATAGCTTGTGGGAAGTTGTAAATTTGTACAGCTTTTATACAAAAGTAGACCTACTATATAAACCCCCAACAACCTCACCACTTGGTTTTAACTAGAGAAAAATTAGTGGGCTGGAGATACCTCTGACCCAAGATGTATTGCATCACTATTCAAATACAAAATTATCAAATCATGTAATGGAATTGGAGGACATTATGATAATCAAAATAAGCCAGATAAAGAAATACAAATACAACATGTCACAATGTATGTACATGAAAGTGAAAAGTAGTTTTTCTTATTGAATTAGACAAGATGGCATAGTGGCTGAAAGTGCTTGTTGGCAAGTTACAAGACCTAAATTCACCCATAGATTTTACTGCAGAAAAGGAGAACCACGTCTTCAAAGTTGTACTCTGACATCCACTCTATGGGTACACATACTCATGTGTTTCAGTAATCATAAAATAATGATAACAATATTAATAAATAGTTATAAATTTGAAATACACAGCAGAATATTGATCACTTGAGGTTTGAAAATATGGGGAGAGAGGACACAGATATATTCAATAATGGTTATAGAAATATGGTCCGGGAGCTGGACGTTGGTGGTGCACACCTTTAATCCCAGCACTCGGGAGGCAGAGGCAGGTGGATCTCTGTGAGTTCTAGGCCAGCCTGGTCTCCAGAGCGAGTGCCAGGATAGGCTCCAAAGCTATACAGAGAAACCCTGTCTCGGAAAAAAAAAAAGAAATATGGTCAGGGAAAACAATTTCCAGTATTCTATTAGTACAGCAAAGAGAGAGCAGCTTATAATAATTCATTATGTATTTCCAAACCTAGAAAAGAGAAAACTTGAAATCTTTCAACAACCAAGGTACTCTTAATCACTGTGAACTACTGAACACACACATAATGTAAACACTCATCTTGAATTATTACACAGTACCATATAAATATGGAAAATTATTATGTGCACTGAATATAAATTTAAAAACAAATTGAAATTCGGATACTTAAAGGTGTCACCTCAGAAACAAATTTAACTTTACTGTAGAAATTTGGCTGGTAGAGGAGGGAAAGGATGTAAATATATTATTCAATTTACATCTACGTACTGTAAGTTTGGGGGAAGACTGATAACAGAAGAAAGAAATCTGTTGTAGGATATATACATTAGCAAGCTTACAGAGTTGATGTACACAGAATGCTACATCTGTTGTATGATGCAAGTATTAGCAAGCTCACAGAGCTGATGTATACTGACTACTACAGGTGACCAAGACACTGTTTTCATTGCAGACATGAAAAGACTGAAGTTGGGAAGTATCTTACAAATTCACCGAGACTGATTCTGATAGAGCAAAGAAATATACTAACACAGATTCTTTCCAAAGCACTGGTAACTTGAAAGTGACAAAAATTGATCCATAAGTGCACAAGTTAAAAGAATAGTTAAGTGTTTGACTTTAAGAGTTGTAAGATATTTTGAATGATTAGAAAAATTGTTACTAAAGACATCCCATTCTGGTCTATATTCTGGGACCAGAACATAATTCTATGCATTTTGTTAGCACACTTACATGATCCTTGTATCTACAAACTATGAAACCAATGATTGTCATTTATTAAATATAATATTTACAATGAACATAATTCTGATTTTTATGGTTAAAATGTTTTTCTCTTCAGGTGATTTTTGAGTATCTTTTTTAAAGAGCATGGCTTTTTTTTTCTCAACCTATGTTTCTATACACCTGAACTTTTGACTTCTTGTTAATTGGGTCAGCAAGTAATCACCAGTGAAAAATAAATAAAAGCCCTCATTAAGGATCATCCTGAACCTGAGTTTCCCTTAATTTCAGTACATAATAGCATGTCTCTAGAATACCCTTCTCTATCCTCTAACTAAAAGTGACATCAACATGGTCCTTAGGTCATGTTCTCCGTACTGGTGCATTCCAATTAGTCAGTGCTGAGCTCCTGGATGCTCAGGCTCACTGCTTTCTGGGAAGCAGGACAGAAAAGACCCTGGATTTTATACAAACTGGAGTATGAGACCGGCTCATTATCTAGTCTTGTTTCTGCTTTCTTCCACCTCACCTATCTTCCGCTGCCAAGAGCTCATTGTTAGTTTTCACCAAGTGAGATCATTACAAACTAGTTTTCCTCAAAGACATAAGGATAAGTCAGTTACCAGGAAGCCATTATGTTCCAGGTCTATGGAATAAGGTTCATAAATAATTTGTCTGCCAAGCATCTGAGAGACTAACGTGCTGGGTTTTATACAACTAAGAAAATGCACCTGGGAATGAGAAGGGGGTGGGGCATGAGGCTCTCAGTATAGTGTGAAGCTCAATCTAGTGCTTCATCTAGCATGTAGAAGGTGTTCAATAATTGCTTGAGGAATGAAGTAATCCTGTCTGGAGGTCATAAAGTAGAGAAGCCAAAAAAAGAGGCAGGGATCGATGCTTCTTAAGGGCCGAGATTACAGCCAGCCAGCCTGATGCAAATTCAAGAGAGAATGCTGAGGCAGGCTTAATGACAAACTCAGAGGCCATGCTCCTTGCCTAACACTGCAGGACCGCTGAGGTCCTTGCACCCTAGCAGCCTAGTTAACCTCATTTCAAGAACTCAGAAGCACTGTATTTCATTCTGTTTCAGATTCATTGTATCTGATAGTATAAGGCCAATTGGGAACCACCTAAAAGAGGGAATCAGTAATTTTTGTTGGAGCTTCTGTCCTGCTTTCACATCTGGGAGGTAGGACATGTAACTTGCTCCATTCAGTTCCAAATTTACAGATCTGTGGTAGTACCGAATTGGAAAGGTAAAGGAAGTTTGGGATCCCTAGGCATGAAATTATCTTTTGCATCTGCTATAGGAGTTTGTGACAAAGTAGGTATGCTGGAAATTATGTCAAAATCTCTCTCATGGACTTCATATGTTTTAATCCCTCATCATATCTAGAAATTATGTATCATCACCACTCTTTTTGATGAGAGAAAATCAAGGACATATAATGGCTTAGAATATGTTCAAGGTCACATAGTGAGTAAATGGCAAAGCTGGAAACCTAATTCAGAGCATACTCATTTCTGCAAATTTTATAGGCAGAGTAATGGGAAGCAGCCTTGGTCCTTTCTTAGAAACAACAATAATGGGATGATCATTTCATATTGCACCCTGGTGCTTAAAATAGACCTGTGACATGAATTGTCATGAAATGATTATTTTCTTCCTTGTGTCAGATATAAATAAGTGGCAACTGCAGTCAAAACCTGAGAAAAATATCCATAGAGTTTTGAAATCATCATTGGATACATATTATAATAGTTCCAAACTTCATTAATCCCATTTCTTGCTTCTACTAATAGACAATCAAACAAATAAATAAATTTACAGAAATGTAAGATGTAGACTGAATATTGTGTGTGGAACTCCAGTCAGCTCATCATTACACATTGTATGTACAGGGAATCTATAATTTGTGTTTCTGAATGTCAAATAGATATAAAATATAAGTCCTTTGTTTAATACCTAGATTTTAAATCTCTGTATCTGTCAGTCTGCCGTCTTACCTATATACCTACACATGAAGAAACAGACAGACCTACACACATACACACTCATATGCACACACATACACAAACAAAGTTATGTAAGTTGCCATTTCATATCCACAAGGGATTCCCAGCCACACCAATTCTATCCAGGCTCAAGTCTCTTATCTCAAATGGTGTGATATTTGTGTACAACCTACATACATCATCCTTGTAATACATAAAATCATCCATACATCACTTGTGATATTTAATACAATACTCTATTTAAATAATTGTTGTACTATATTTTTTAGGAACTAATGACCAGAAAAATTTACACATGTTTAGCACATGATTCATGTTTCAATTCATGAATACAGAAATTTCAGTTATAGAGTTCCATATATATATATATATATATATTAATAAGACTATAATAATATGCACATATGAATTACATATCTACATTTCTATTTACCTTTAAAATCTAACAAAAGAAGCCCAAAGATCAAAAACCATCAGATTCTAGAAATAACTTTCTTCAAGTGCTAAAACTGAGGACATTAATCTTGGGTTGTCTAACAGGAAGATGAGGAGGTAATATAAACATTGGGATGTATACTCTTTAGTAACTTTCCTGCCATTTAATATGCAGATAGTTCATATTTTTTGTTAACTTCCCTTGCTGAGGCTATTTAGTTTTATCCAGTGAATATTATGAGTTATTCCCACTCTGCATGCATACATATCTACCTTTATTCTGTTTCATCATCATCTGCCACCTATTTGCTTTCAAATGTTTTCCCACTACAATTCACTAACTCTATATTAAAATAAACTGAGAGGGGTCCTTAATATCTCCCAATCATGAGAATTATTTGGACCTTAATTGCTTTCATTTTGAGTATCATGTCAGTCTGCTAGACAGACATAGTAAAATAATGAATGTGCATGCCCTGTTTGCATAGTGCTGTGATAGACACTAACTTGAAACATGCTCCTGGACCATGTAAGAAGCATTTGGAATGACCAAGAAATCCTTCCAAGATGGGGGAAGTTCTTCTGTGTATATGTTTATCTTATTGGTTGCTGAATAAAGCACTGTTGGCCAATAGGGAAGCAAGATAGGTGGGACTAGGAGTCGAGGAGGATTCTGGGAAATGTAGTAAAGACAAGTCTTGTGATCCAACCAGGAAGTGACATCGCAGGTAGACTCAGAATATAAGCATGGACAAGCAGGAAATCACTCTCTTCCTCCCCCTCTCTTCTCTGTGGAGTTGCCATGTGATCCCAGGAAAAGGACACATTCTGCCAGTGTCTTTGATAAGATAAGTCATTATAAAATATGTAGATTAATGGTTATGGTTGATACTTAAGATAGAGCTAGCAAATAAGAAATCCTAGTTATTGGCCAATAGCATTGTACCTAATATAAGTCTCTTGTGTGTTATTCTGAGGGCCATAAAGCTGTGGCAACTCCCAGGTAGCTCGCAGAAAGAGCTATCATTACACTTCTATTCAGTATGTTCTTAATACAGATTCTAGCTTATCTAAGATGAATAATTCCTAATGTCTCTTTATATATTTTGGCAGACAAAATAATATATATGTTTAGGCTTTGACTTCCTTTTGAGAATAGAAACTACTGGTCTCTGGAATCTGGGCTTCCCCCTTAAAAATGAATCCAATTGGTCTTAGGGAATAAGAAGTTAGGTATTTTATGGATTTAAGATGGTGTTATTAGTCACATTGCTTAGAAGATTCATACCAGTGAATAACCCTCCCTCATGCTTCTTGCTAAGAATCTGAACAAGATACAGGCTATGTCAAGGTCAGTCTCTTTCAGGGGGCAGGTTTTGTGTCCTTGGATGCTATTTTCATTTTTGTGTAGCTTTTTCCTTTGTTTCCCCCCTGGTATTATGCATGCCTGTGGTGAAGCAACATTTCTTAGTATAACTGAATATTGAGGTCTCCTGTTTGGAAGTGCTGATGAAGTGCATATCAGCCACATGTGTAATTTATGACCAGAGTGATAAGCATTAGTCTTGGGCAGAGTTTTGTGTTGAGCACTATTTCTTTCATCTTACACTATATCAAAGCTCTGACTGTCTCCCATAAAGTCAACGCAAAAAGATCCTTCCTTTTGCTTCTTGTAACACTAGTGAGGGGCATCACAGCCAAGCAAATAGGAAAATGGAGTTGTTCTTGTCATTAGCATAAAGCAGGATGAACAGTCTAGGTGGGCAGGTATCAGTCTGTGACTCAGATACTGATTCTACTACTTCTCATTCTCCTAGGGGAGGAGGGAACTATTTATGTTCCTTAAAATCCATTTTCTTTATTTTAAAAAGGAGATAATTATACCCAAAACTGTTGTGAAAACTAAATGAGAAATTACATAAATCGCACCAAAGTGAATACACAATGAGTGTTAATTGTCCTCCTCCCTCTTACTACTTTTAGGAGGGAAGAAAGCCCATAATCTTGATAGAGTTGGTGTGTGTGTGTGTGTGTGTGTGTGTGTGTGTGTGTGTGTGTGTATGTATGCGTGTGTGTGTGTGTGTGTGTGTGTGTGTGTGTGTGTGTGTGTGTGTGTGTGTTGTGTGTTTGTGTGTAAAGACAGGAACCCTTTACAAACAATAAAATCCTCAATGTCATTGATGTTAATACACAGACAATACCCCAGGGGGATCTATAGTGGGAATAGCAGAAATAAAACAATATAAAGATAGAAATGGGCAATGGGTTAAGGATATACACCAAGATTTTAGGAAGGGGAAAATGAAAACTGATGTTTTCCTGGGACATGATTTTATGAGTATACCTGACATTAAAAAGTTTGGGCCTCAATCTATAGCTTTGAATTCAGGCTTTCCCCCAATTTTGCTGCATAGTATCAATTAAGTTGTGGCCTCAATAAAGCAGAAATAATATTAGTAGTAAGTCAAAGTGGCTTCTAGCTTCATATGAGTCAACACCAGGCACATATTTAGGAGAACATGAGGCATAATAAACACTGCTCAGCATTTTAGCTTGGGCATGCACATGTGTACTTCTTTGGAAGTGTATTAAACTATCCATAATGTATTACATCAGCTCCTATTTCAGACATCAGTTATTGCCAAATTTATCAATTTGCCTTTCCAATAAAGTCTGTGGTGTCTTGAGCACATTTCTACATACCTGGAACATGGCTAGGAAGATCATATGATGCAGAAACTATATGGCAGACTGAGTTTTTTAAGCAAACACTACCATCCCTTAAAGTAGAGTTGTAGCATGTAGAAGTGAGCCTTGTTTAGAATGATGATTCGTTTCTCTTGCCCTATTCCTAAAAGCAAATATGTTTTTCTCAAGTATGGTCATGTTTGGAGAATGAAAGTATTACTATAAATAATCCTGCCAGACTAAACACCATGGACTCTACTGTCCAAGGCAAGAAAGAGCACAGCTCTTACTATCCTTTGTAAGCCCCAGAAAGTCACATCTCTATTAAATTACCTATTGAGTGGATTCTTTTCCTTTGTTACATGTAGAAAAACAGCATTAAGTTTTGTTTTCCTAAGAAGACTTCATTACTGCAGATCTTGCTTTACGACTACATTTCCTGAGGGTATTCTCACAAGAAAAGAGAAGAGACTATTCATTGCGAATGCAGCTTGCTAAGCCCCTTCCTCTTCCTGGTTTGACACTTCCTGGTTTAACTTATAAAGAAGCTTTCCTACCCTTGCTCTTGAAGTTTAGTGTTTTTCTTGTAAATATTGTAAGATTGTATTTCTCTTGATTTAAAACCAGTATTTTCTACTGGTGATCAAGAAATTGATTCTGAGAGTAAGGGGGTAGTGATTATTTTGCTACCCTAAACAATCCACTAAATGGCTAGTATTTAACTTCTTATTGTATGAATGTGGAAGACCCCTCACCTATTTATTTGTGTAAACACTGGGTCTCTAGCTGGGGACACTGTTCTGTGTTGTAGAATACTCTGGACCTGGCTGGGGCTGAGCTGGCAGAAGTAGGTCCTTTCCATTATGATGGATTTCACCCTCTTTTACCTTCAGCCAAAGAAATCCCCCCTCTCTTATTTCTTGTCAACTATTTGATTGTAGAGATGAGAAAAATAGCTACTATACTTTCTCTTATTTTCATCCTTGTTCACAGCAATCACTACCAGAAGTAGAAGCCTCTCCACCAGCATGTGGACTTATCTCAGAGGCTCCATCCAATCCTATTTTGACCTGAACTCCTGCCCAGGTTAGGATTTCCACAAGATCCTTCTTCATATCATAATGCTTACATATAACCAAATTCTATATATCACTGGGATTACAGTACACCTGTAGCCTTTGTAAGAGAGCTTTTGTTTTCTTGCATGTCTTCTGGCTCTTTCTGAATCCTGATCATTCTTTATGCCACAGCAGTCCATTTTTCTTTCCACTCCCCTCAACAACTCTGGAGCCTGTGAAGGTCACCACACAGTTCCCCATCATCTGCTACTGCGTCTCATTGAACCCAACAGTCTCTTTGAATGTACTCAAACTACTTACTGTTCTGTAGAGCAGACTGGGAGTTAATCCAAAAGCTTGAAATGTCAGTTTTTCTTCCCCTTTCCTTAATGCCAACCAGCAACTCTTATAGGGTTTACTGCCCTCTGTCAACACACCTCCAAAATCTTGATTTGAAATCAGTCCTGTCTCTTTTTCCTCCCACTTTTTACTCTTCAAAGTCTTTTGTTTTAGTTCTGATGAGTAAGACACTGAGGCCATCAGTCTATTAGTTACCTTGTCTTCACATTTCATTTTCTTTCTTTGTTTTTCAGATCCTTTAATATTTAAATGTAGTTTCAAATGTCATGATATCCTGCAATATTGACTCCCAGTTGGTTTTCCTCCAGCATGTTGAGACTACAGTTGACAAAACCTCAATTTCTATTACTCTACATCTTTTTTTTCAAACTTTTTTTATTTGAATTAGAAACAGGATTGTTTTACATGACAATCCCAATTCCCTTCTCTCACCTGTCCTCCCCTACCGACCCTCCAAACTAAAAACCTGTCTATCACATATCCTTTCTGCTCCCCCTGGATGGTGAGGCCTTCCACAGGGTGTCATCAGTGTGTTTGTATCCTTTGGAATAGGGCCTAGGCCCACCCCTGTGTGTCTTGGCTCAGGGAGTATTCCTCTATTTGGAATGGGCTCCCAAAGTCCACACCTGTGCTAGGGATAAGTACTGAACTTCTACAGGAGGTCCTGTAGATTTCTGAGATTTCCTCACAGAAACCCATGTTCCTGGAGTCTGGATCAGTCCCATGCTGGTATTCCAGCTATCAGTCTGGGGAGCAAGAGTTCTCGGATGTTCAGGCCAGCTGTTTCTGTGGGTTTCACCAGCCTGGTCTGGACCCCTGTGCTCTTCACTTTCCTTCTCTGCATCTGGGTTCCAGTTCAGTTCGGTGATTAGTTGTGGGTGTCTGCTTCTACTTCCACCAGCTGCTGGATGAAGGCTATAGGATGGCATATAAGTCAGTAATCAATCTCATAATCAGGGGAGGGCATTTAAGGTAGCCTCTTCTCTGTTGCTTAGATTGTTAGCTGGTGTCATCTTTGTAGCTCTCCAGACATTTCCCTAGTGCCTGATTTCTCTGTAAACCAAAAATATATCCCTCTATTATGATATATCCATTCTTTTTATCATCTATTCTTCCCCTGACTCAACCTTTCTGCTCCCTCATGTCCTCTGCATCCCTCCTCTTCTCCCCGTCTCATTCTCCTAGCGCCCTCCCCCCTCTTCCCGTGCTCCCAATTTGCTCAGCAAATCTTGACCCTCTACCCTTCTCCAGGGAACCATGTATGTTTCTCTTAGGGTCCTCCTTGTTTATTAGCTTCTTTGGCAGTGTGGAATGTAGGCTGGTATTCCTTACTCTATGTCTAAAACCCGAATATGAGTGAGTACATACCATGTTTGTCTTTTTGCAATTGGGTTACCTCACTCAGAATGGTTTCTTCTAGATCCATCCATTTTCCTGCAAATTTCAAGGTCCCATTGTTTTTTTTTCCGCTGAGTAGTACTCCATTGTTTTAAATGTACCACATTTTCTCTATCCATTCTTTGGTTGAGGGACATCTAGGCTGCTTCCAGTTTCTGGCTATTACAAATAGTGCTGCTATGAACATCATTGAACAGATGTCCTTGTTGTATGAATGTGCTTCTTTTGGGTATATGCCTAAGAGTAGAATTGCTGGATCTTGTGGTAGACTGATTCTCATTCTTTTGAGGGTCACCATACTGATTTCCAAAGTGACTGTACAAGTTGGCACTCCCACCAGCAGTGGAGGAGTGTTCCCCTTCTCCACATCCTCTCCAACATGAACTGTCATTGGTGTTTTTGATTTTGGCCATTCTGACAGGAGTAAGATGGTATCTCAGAGTTGTTTTGATTTGCATTTCCCTGATTGCTAAGGATGTTGAACACTTTATGTGTCTTTCAGCCATTTTAGATTCCTCTATTGGGAATTGTCTATTTAGTTCTGTACTGATGATAATAGTCATAAATAGTGGAGAGATTTATTAAACTACCATGCTCTAAATTACAAACACATAGATACAGTTAAACTTTGGGTTTCTAGGTACAGTATTTCTAAGGAATGTTCAACTTATTATGTGTTCAGTGCTTTATGCTTTTGACTATTTCATAGCTCCAGTTCTCTTTGGAACTACTCAATAAGATTTAAGTCTTCATTATTGGCTTTGGACCTCAATATTTAATTGAAGAAACAGAAGTGTTCTGAAAGATGGCCTTCACTTGTCTTCCCTCAAATCTACTAACCTGCCCACATGTGTATCCATAGGTGTTGTCTTTCCTCCTGTTGGAATTGATGAGCTGTCGCTCCCCTGTCTTAAGCAAAGCTCTGTGCATGTGCATGGGGCAGCTTTTCCTTTCACCTATTTATTGATCTCTTAATGTAATTTTTTCTCTGTAGATTCATCTTAGAGTATTCACACATAGCAGTATTGCCTATGATGTAAATGCTGTCACAAACAGCAGCTTACTTACTAATTCATGATACTTTAGGTTTTAAAACAAGAAACCTGATAGCTGCTCATTATCTTGAGAACTACTGTCACTATCTTACTTCTCTTTCCGCTACACTTCTTTAGACTCCCAATAACTTCTCTGGTTTTCCCTGCCCTTGCCCTGATTGTGTACCATAGAGACAGTTGGAATTAGTGCAAGCCACATATCTTATCCTTCCTTTTATGGTGCTGATTTCTGCCACCACACCCTGTTGCTCATTATTATAACATATATGTCATAGTTTTAAATGGCAAGTCATTGGGCTGGAAAACAGCTCATTGGTAGAGAGTTTGCCTAGTGTGCAAAGCCTTGGGTTTAATGCCTACCATCAAACTAAAACAACAAAGGAAGCCAGAGAGTCACATTTTGGAGAAGCAGATGCTGTCTATTGAACACTGTTTGTCTCCCTAAGATCACTGGCTGCAAATGTTCCTCTTCCTCACTCATTCTCATTATACTGTGTTTCCAGTGTCTCCAGATACTTCAAAGCCATCCTGCTCCCAAGGTGTTTGCAGATAGCCTATCTTTGTCAGTGATATTCTTCCTACTGTTTCTTCTTGTCTGCTTGTCATCTTGTACACATTCCATCTGTGCTAAAATAACTGTAGGTCAGAATCACACACTTTATTTCCCCACCCACCATTAATATATATTTCCAGTTATAACTTATCTATATTACTTTACTTGGTAGTTTTCTGTTTCCTGGGCCTTGATATAAATTCTGTCAAGTCCATCTTTTCCTGTTATATCTCCAGGGCATAGAGACTTGTGGATAAGACCAGGGAAAGTGTGGATGAATCAAATAGATACTGAACTCTGATTCATATTTTCACATAAAAGGTTTGTAGGTTCATGTAAACATGGGAGCCTCTTCTTATGAAAAGACGGTTTCTCTATGCATCTTCCCTAGTAGAAACCAGAAGGTCTAATGTACTTGGCTATACTCTGAGCTGAAGATGCTTCAGGGTAAATTTACCTAGGTGTAGCAGCCCACTGCCAATTCTTCGACAGGTATCTTTACTTAGGAACTAGTCAGGCTCTTATTTCTCAAATGATGAAGTATGAAAACTGTCACTGGGAGATCAATTGACTGACACACTTCTGTTAGTGATCCAGAATGCATTATGGGTCATAGTTCAACAATAAGACTCTCTACTTCTCTGAACAAGCTCATTCTGTAAGTGGCTCATAACTTCAGGACAGTAGAAGGTGGACATTTCATATATTATGAGCACAATTTCCAGCCAAGTGCATAGTGAAGTTCAATCACAACTGTACTAATTGGATTCAGCTTCCTTTACACCACTATGGGTTTCAAATTCCCAAGTCTCCATGGTTATGAATGTGGAAATGTATTCATACCTTCCTCTCTAGTAGGTGGCTTCTACCCTAGCATATAAAGTTAGTATCAAATAGTTCAGGGGATGACACACTCTTGATATAATTTTAGGGCCCAGTGCACTGAAATGATATCCCATTTTCAGTGAACATGAAGAACATGTGTGTTTTCCACATCTGCTTACAAATAATTGCAGTTGATTTCTTAGGCGCTGACCTTTGTTTCAAGTGTAACTCATCTAGGAAAGAATTGGAAAGATGAAAGATACGCTTGTCCCTACTGTGTAACAAGGAAGAAAAATTAAAAAGCTAATTTCCTAGTGCAGTGTCAGGATGCAATGCCTTTTATCTGCAAATCTTTTATTCCCCTTTTCTTTTTGTGTTTCCTCCCAGCTGCCTAAATTGTACCTGGGTTTATTTGATACACCAATGAAGTAGTTTATGGAACCTAACCATCTGTGCTTTTTCTCCCTCTCAAATGCATAACACCATAATCCACATCCATAAATTCATAATCCACGTGCACATCGCATGGCTCTATTTAGGAGTGAATTTTCCAGTGCAATTAAAGTATGAGCTAAAGAGATGATTGCAATTTGAGATGGCATCATAAATACTCAGGCCCTTATACCTATACACCTGCTGAGGAATTGGGGCTGATTTGTGTTGCACAACATCTTAGAGGAAATCTAAAGTAATAGCATAAAGCCACAAATCTTTTCCCCTTACGTGTCCAAATTATCATTGGCCAAGCTCAGCAATATGGAAGAGTTTGATACACTTAAAAGCATTCCTTGCTTTAAACTTGCATTATAAAAAACAAATTAAAAATCCCTTTATAAACTTAGAACTATATGTTGCCTTTCATACCCAAAATTGCTATTTGATTTTCTGTTATCCAAACTCGGGTACTGAACAGATTTTGTAAATGAAAGATACTTTCATTTTAAAATTGTGAGCCTGTCACTTTTTAAGTGATTTTATAAGGGAGAAAGGCAAAAGCTAGTAAGAATTATTTGTCTTTCCAGAGGCAAGTAGTATGCACAAAAAGGAAGTCTCTACAGAGTGAGAGCAGAGTCACTTAGGGAATTTCAGACTCTAACAATTATATTTCTCTATATAGTCCTAACCAGCATTGCAGAGCATTTTGAGAACTTTGTTCTGATCATTATACAGACAGCCCCAACCATTCAGTCATAAGAGTAACCATCACAGGTACAGAGGATCATAGGGCTATCATCCTCTCAGAGAGATTTAGAACTCTGGGGAAGATGAACTGAAATCTACTGGGTCAGTTTTATATAATAACATTTAAATTTCAGGAAAAAAAGATACTAGTGAGTAATCTCTTATTTGGTCATAGGGTTTATTTATCCCTAACTTATTTGTCAGGATCAGTACTTGTACAAGAGGTCCAAATGGACACAAAACACCTTTAAACTGGAAGTTATGGTGTTTGTTTTTTTCAGAGCTTACTAACTTTTTTTTTTATTTTTGGTTTCTAAGACAGGGTTTCTCTGTGTAGCTTTGGAGCCTGTCCCAGCACTTGCTCTATAGACCAGGCTGGCGTCAAACTCACAGAGATCTCCCTGCCTCTGCCTCCCGAGTGCTGGGATTAAAGGCAAGTACAACCAATGCCCTGCACTATAGTATTTTTCAGAGATCATTCGTTTACATATTTTGAAAGAAACTGAGTTGAATTCTAATGTTTCATGTTGAACTATTTTGTGCACCATAGGTATACATACCTACATGTGAAGAAAGACTAACTGTGATGAAGATGACTGTCATGGCTATTATTGGTTGCCAACTTCACATCTGGAATGAACTAAAACACTAGTGGCTAGATACACCTGTGAAGGATTTTTCTTGATTCAGTGTCTGAAGTGGGAATACTCAGCCTAAATCCAGATCTTTTGAGGTAAGAAGATACAATTTAATTCTAGGTCACACCTTCTGGTGGCGGTGTATGGAAAGAAAGAAAGAAGGAAGTGCTTGCCCTTTGCCTGTTTGTCCTCTGTCAGGCAAGCCCATTCCTTCACTGGCATTGGAGCCTACTTCTTTGGGGTTCTTGCATATACTGAAGACCAGCTGAGACATCCAGCATGATAGAACGAACAACTTTTTGTTGATAAATGGCTATTGTTGGACTAACTGGACAATAGTCTCTAAGCCACATATAATAAATCCCGTGTGTGTGTGTGTGTGTGTGTGTGTGTGTGTTCTATCTGGTCTCTTCCCTCTAGAGAGCCTTGACTAATACAATGAGCTTAGAAAAGAGCTATTACCTGGGAATCCAAAATACATTGTAAACTCAGAAGCATGATCATCTCCATTTGAAATGACAGAAATCTGCTCATCATATATATATATATATATATATATATATATATATATATATATATGAATATTTCTGAGTTTAGAACAACACACACATTAATTTCCTTCCAGACTGTACTACTTTTCTTTAGGTTATAAGTAGATTTCCAAGAACTAAGAAACCACAAATCTGCCAATTCTTAGTGCTGAGATTTGCCAAATGTCAAGACTTCTCTGTTTTCAGCTAGTAGGTGGGCATAAGGATGGTCTAAATCTTGCTATTCACCTGGGCCAATGGAATCTTGAGTTGGATGTGTACACAGATACTATATCATGGAGATTAATAGCTTATGGCAGAGAAAAATGGCCTTTCAACAGCTCAGGTAAGGTGTGCTGGCTGCAGGTATTTTTATTTTCAGTGTGTTTATACTTCAGCAGGAATAATATTATAGAGTGGAAAAGACAGATAATAAGGGAAGGCTATGAAGAGTTTTCAACAAACTCTTGTATAAACTTCAACCCACAGAACTGTAAAATATATGCAACCCACAAAAACTCATGCCCATTCTCAGACAATGCCCCATCAAGCCCAGGGTCACTCCTTTAGCCTACATTTCATAGTTTTGCCTTCTCTTCCAGAATCCCCTTTATATTTACAATGGGAAATAGTTTTTGATGCCTGAAATACTTCACTTAAAATGTTTTCTGATGTTTCTCTGTTATTGTAGTCTATACTTTCTCTCCTACTGCTGATTATTTTTTGTTGTTTTTCTGTTAGATGAATATTCCAAAATTTATTTTCTCTTTTTCTAATTGCTATAGAGATTAGTGATTTTGAAGTTTAAGTAACTGTGAGTAAAGTTGATGTGGGCACTCTTATTAAGGCTAGACACTTTAGATCTTATGGAATGAGGTTGTCAGGACACGGGGTACTTGCAAGCCTAACATCCTGAGAAATTGTTATTTTTTTTCTGAAAGTATAGTGCCACTTTCCTCACACCTGCAGCAGCTGAGAGTGCTTGCTTCACTCTCTTAATGTTTACCATTATTTCCATCCTGTTAAGTGTGAAATGCTGTCTCATGACTATCATTTTAGTTTTTGTGATGATAAATGGCTGCAATTGCTTTTTCACAAACATATTAGCCATCCACACTCCTTTCTTTGTGAAGTGTTGTTCAAGTACTTTCCCATTAGTTCCAGTGAATTGTTTATCTCTGTATTGTTCCATTGGCAGAATATTTGAAATAATTTGGATACCAATTCTTTGTAGAGTTTTGTAAGCAAAATTTAACTTCATTTAAGGGATGCCTGTTTATTATTTTCTTAATGGTGTCATTTGATAAGCTGAAATTTTAAGTTTCAATAAGTTCAAATCAGCCAGTTTATGATTAGTGATTTCAGTGTAAGAAAACTTGTAAGAGGCTCAGCATTCATTGTTTTCTCCTATTTTCTGCTCCAGAGGTTCTAATAGACTCCTTTCTTCATCTTTCCCTTCTTTTTTCCTTCCTTCCTTCCTTTCTTTCTTTCTTGATTTTTTTGCCACAAATTTTCAGTTGGTTCTGGAAAATTTCATTGGATAGGATTCCATTTTCCCTTTAATGGCTATAGCATTTACCTCAGTATTTTGGGGATCATATAAAGTGCCTCAAAATGGATAGTTTATAAATAAGTATAATTTATTCTCAATGTTTGTGAGTCTGGGAAGTCCAAGATGGAAGCTCCAGCAGATTCACTGTCTGGTAGAGCTGACACTTAATTATAAGATGATGTGTCCATGAGGAAGAAAGGAAAAACAGTCTTTCACATGGCAGGAGGTAATAAGAGAAAATAGTTTCCTGTCTGTCAATTAATACATCATTAATCTCCTTCTTCGTGAAGGTGATAGGTATATCACCCCTGCTTGCTTCTGCCTGAGCCCACCTGGGAAATAGTGGACCTGCCCAGACTGGGAAGGCACAACCTGAGTCCAGACACACCCAACCCTTGTCCACCCACCACCCTCTGCCATCTAGCTGCTACAAGATGCTGAGCCCTCCACCTGCCACCTGAGAGAGGGAGAGACCCCACCCGCACTCACTGGAAGAAGGGATGGGAAGAAGACAGAGTAACAACACACTGAACAACAGAAAATCCAATATGACACTACCAGAATTTAGGGACTCCACACCAACAAGATCTGAAAAGCCCAACACAGAGGATGAAGAAGAGATGGACCTCAAAAATTATCTTAGGAAGAAGATAGAGACCTTTAAAGAGGAAACAAGGAAATCCCTTAAAGAAATAGAATAAAAAACAAGCAAACATTACATGAAATGGAGGAAAAGACACAAATACAAGAAGTAAACAAATCTCTTAAAGAATCTAAAGAAAGTCAAGAAAAAAGAACCAAAGAAGTTAAGGAAGCCTCTAAACAGTTCAAGGCATGAAAGCTGAAATAGACAGATACAATAAAGAAAACACTGAATGAAAGGATGCTGGAAATAGAAAGGCTGGGTAAATGGGTAAACGATCAGGAACTAAAGATATGAGTATAACCAATAGAATTCAAGAGATGGAAGAGAGAATATCAGTTGTTGAAGACTCGCTAGAGGATATACAGTCATCAACCAAAGAAAATCTCAAGTCCAACAAATCCCCAACACAAAATATCCAGGAAATATGGGACACTGTGAAAAGGCCAAACCTAAGAATAATAGGTATAGAAGAAGTTGAAGAAATACAGCTCAAATGTAAAGAAAACATATTCAACAAAATCATAGAAGAAAACTTCCCCAACCTACAGAAGGATATGCCTATGAAAGTACAAGAAGTTTACAGAACATCAAACAGACTGGACCACGAAAAGAAGTACCCTCAAAACATAATAATCAAAACACCAAACCTACAGAATAAAGAGAAAATATTAAGAGCAGCAGAGGAAAAAGGCCAGCTAACATATAAAGGTAGACCAATCAGAATCACACCCGACTTCTCAATGGAAACTTTGAAAGCCAGAAGGTCCTGCATAGATATCCTACAAACAATAAGGGAGCATGGATGCCAACCCAGTCTAGTGTACCCAGCAAAATTTTCAACCACTATAGGTGGAGAAAACAGGATATTCCATGCTAAAACCAGACTTAAAAAATACATATCCACAAATCCAGCACTACAGAAAGTACTGGAAGGAAAACTCCAACCCGACGAAGATAACTACACTCACAAAAACATAGACAATAGATAATCCAATTTTACCAAGCACGAAAAGAAAAGGAGGGCAAAATCCACACACAATGACACCACCAACAATAAATCCAAAACAAACAAGAACCAAGAATCAATGGACATTAATATCCCTCATTGCCAATGGTCTTAACCCATTAAAAGATACAGGCTAACAGAATGGATACAGAGACAGAATCCATCCTTCTGCTCTTTACAAGAAACACACGTCAACTTCAAAGACAGGCGTTACCTGTAAAGGGTTGGGAATAGATTTTACAGTCAAACATGCTCAAGAAACAAGCTGGTGTAGCAATCCTAATATCTAACAATTTAGACTTCAAACTATAATCAATCAAAAGAGATGATAAAGAGTATTTCATACTCATCACAGGAAAAGTCCATCAAGATGAAGTCTCAATCCTGAACATCTATGCCCCAAATACGAAGGCACCCACATTTGTAAAAGAAACATTACTAAACCTCAAACCACACATAAAACCACACACACTTACAGTAGGAGATTTCAACACCCTATTTTCACCACTAGACAGGACCAACACACAGAAACTTAACAAAGAAACTAAGGATCTAACAGAAGTTATGACACAGCTCGGTTAAACAGATATCTATAGATCATTCCATCCAAACACAAAATAATGTACCTTCTTCTCAGAGCCACATGGCACCTTCTCTAAAATTGACCACATAGTTGGCAACAAAGCAAACCTCCACAGATACAAAAGAATTGAAATAACCCCTGTATCTTATCAGATCACCATGCTTTAAAGCTAGAATTCAAAGGCAATACAAATTGAAGAAATCCTACAAACTCGAGGAAATTGAATAACACCCAATTGCACCATTCTTGGGTTGAGGAAGAAATAAAAAAAGAAATTAAAGACTCCTTAGAATTTAATGAGAATGTAGAGACAACATACCCAAACATATGGGACACTGAACGTCAAACTAAATGGAGAAAAACTCAAAGCAATTCCTCTAAAATCAGGAACGAGACAAGGATGTCCACTCTCTCCATATCTTTTCAATATTATACTTGAAATTCTAGCTAGAGCAATAAGACAAGAAAAGGAGATCAAAAAGATACAAATTGGAAAGGAAGAATTTAAACTTTCACTATTTGCAGATGATATGATAGTCTACATAAGTGACCTGAAAAACTCTACCAGGGAACTCCTACAGCTGATAAACACTTATAGCAAAGTTGCAGGATACAAAATTAACTCAAAAAATCAGTAGCCCTACTATATACAGATGATAAATGAGAAAGAAATCAAAGAAACATCACTCTTCACAATATCCACAAGCAACCTAAAATATCTTGGGGTAACACTAAACAAAAAAGTGAAAGACCTGTACAGTAAGAGCTTTGAGTATTTAAAGAAAGAAATTCAAGGAGTAACCAGAAAATGGAAAGATTTCCCATGCTCTTGGATAGGTAGAATCAACACAGTAAAAATGGCAATCTTGCCAAAAGTAATCTACAGATTCAATGCAAGCCCCATCAAAATCCCAACACTGTTCTTCAAAGATCTTGAAAGAACAATACTCAATTTTATATAGAAAAACATAAAACCCAGGATAGCCACTCAGTACAATAAAGGATCTTCTGGAAGCATAACCATCCCTAACATCCAGCTCTTTTATAGATCCATAGTTCTAAAAACAGCTTGGTATTGGCACAAAAAAATTAACAGATAGACTAATGGAATCAAATTGAAAACCCTGATATTAACCCACACACATATGAACACCTTAATTTGACAAAGATGATAAATCTATACAATGGAAGAAAGATAGCATCTTCAAAAAATGGTGCTGGCACAAGTGGATTCAACATGCAGAAGATTGCAGATAGAGCCATATCTGACACCATGCACAAAACTTAAGTACAAATGGATCAAAGACCTCAACATCAATCTTGCCACACTGAACCTTCTAGAAGAGAAAGTGGGAGATACCCTGAATGATTTGGCACAGGAGACTGCTTCCTGAACATTACACCAGTAGCACAGACATTGATACCTGCAATTAATAAATGGGACCTCCTGAAACTGAGAAGCTTCTGTAAGGCAAAGGACACAGTCAGTAAGACAAAACAACAGCCCACAGAATGGGAACAGATCTTCACCAAAGCCACATCTAACAGAGGCCTGATTTCTAAGATCTACAATGAACTGAAGAAGCTAGCCACCAAAACACCAAACAATGAAATTAAAAGATGAGGTGCAGAACTAAATAGAGAATTCTCAACAGAGGAATCTGAGATGGCTGAAAGACACTTAAGAAAGTGCACGAAATCCTTGGCCATCAGAGAAATGCAACTCAAAAAAATTCTGAGATACCACCTCACACCTGTCAGAATGGCTAAAATAAAAAGCACAAATGACAATCTATGCTGGAGAAGATGTGGAGAAAAAGGAACACTCCTCCATTGCTGGAGGGAATGCAAATTTGTAAGACCACTTTGGAAATCACTATGGCGGTTGCTCAGAAAGATGGGAATCAGTCTGCCTCAAGATCCAGCAGATCCAGCAAGTATATTTGGCATGTTCATATATTTGGCATATATACCCAAATAATGCATGTTCATACAACAAGGACATATGTTCAACCATATGCATTGTTTGGAATAGCCAGAACCTGGAAGCAAACTAGATGCCCCTCAGCTGAAGAATGGATAGAGAAAATGTTGTAAATTTATACAATGGAGTACTACTCAGCAGAAAAAAGCAATGGAATCTTGAAATCTGCAGGCATATGGATGGAAGTAGAAGAAACAAGCCTCAGTGAGGTAACCCAGACACAAAAGGACAAACTCGGTAGATACTCACCCGTATATGAATTTTAGACATAAAGCAAAAGATTACCAGCCTATAATCCAATTCACCAAAGAAACTAGGAATCAAGAAGGACTCTAGTCAAAAAATGCATTGACCCCAGGAATAGGAAGGGACAGGAACTCCTGAGCTAATTGGGAACATGAGGGTAGGGGAGAGGGAGCTGCCAGAATGAGAGAAGAGGAGAGGAGAGAAGGAAATGGAGGAGCAGAGATATTGAATTGGGGGAAGAATAGAGGAGAACAGGATGAGAGATACCACATTAGAGGGAGCCATTATAGGTCCGAGGAGAGATCTGGCACTAGGGAGATTTCTAGATACCTACAAGGATGACACGAACTGACAATGTAGGCAATGTTGGAGATGATAAGCTAAATGGCCTTCCCCTAAAACGAAATTGAATGACTACTTTTTATGCCATCCTAGAGCTTTCATCCAGTAGCTGATGGAAGCAGAGGCAGACAACCACAGATATACACTAACTGAACTCTGGAACTTAGTTGCAGAAAGGGAGGAATGAAGATCAAAGGGGTCATACCAGGCTGGTGAAACCCACAGAAACAGCTGGCCTGTACAAGGGGGGAGCACATGGACCCCAGACTGCTCTCTGGGAGCCCAGTAGAGGACTGATCTCGACCCCTGTACATGGATGTCAATTAGGAGGCTTCTGCACTCTAGGGGGCCCCTGGTAGTGGATTAGTATTTGTCCCTGGTGTAAGAAGAGCCCATCCCATGTGAAGGGATGCACTCTCAGCCTGGACACATGTTGGAGGTTCTAGGCCTGGCCCAGGATGATGTGGTTGACTTTGGGCCCTACCCTGCTTGGGGAGTAGAGGGTGGATGAGGTTGGGGCAGGTGCTGGATAGGGGGAGGGATGAGGAGACGGGAGGGAGAGGGAGAAGGTATTGCCATGTGAAACAAGCTTGTTCCTAATTTGAACTAATTAAAAAAAACAGTTTTGTACTATCATTTTTATCTGAAAAATAAACTTATGTGAGGGACCTCAAAGGGTTTTTTTTAAGTGGAAAAATATCCTTGCTAGTTTTATGTTTAAATTTTAAATTCTGTACTCTATACAATTTGTTTTTACCATTTTCCCTCCCAAACTCTTCACTAGTCCTCACCCCCCTCCATACCCTCCCAACATTATATTCTTCCATTTTTACTCTGTGCTCCCCCCAAAACAATAAAAACAACAAAAAGGAAAGCAAAATTGACACACACACACACACACACACACACCTATAAAAATAAAAAAAGATATAAAAGTAGAGGGATTTTTTTTGTATTGTCCAGTTACTCTTGGGCCTGGGGCCTGCCCTGGAATTTGATTGATAGACCTATTGATACACCATTGCAGAAAAGTGATTTTACTGTTGCCAGAGGATTTCAATTGCAAAAACCTTCTTGCTTAGGGTTAGGTCCCAACATTCTCTTCCACTTCTTACTACTGGGACCCCACCTGACTTGAACCTCTGCAGATCTTGTGAATGTTGCCACAGCCTCTGCCATTTCATGAATTCTATTGTATCTGGAAGACAATATTTTCTCTGAGTCATTCATCAGATCTATCTCTTACTATCTTTTGCCAGTCTTCAGTTGATGGAACTTGACCTTAGACACCTTGATTCTGACCATTTCAGGTTCACAAGTGGTTAGAGAGGAATGAAGCCTAACTATATAAGCTCACACTCTTTTTCTTTCCTTTAAAATCCACTTAAGGCACACTAGAATGAGGAAGAAATGGGTAAGAAGGAGTGAATGGGAAATAAATTTGCCTGGAAAGATACAGTACAATTGATGAGCACCAAATCCATGTTTAAAATTTACAATCCTAAAATCAAAAGTTTGTGGACACAGTTGGTTTCCTACACAGAATTCAGCATTCTAAAGGTAAATGACAAGAGATCAGGCATCTGCATTTAACAGGTTTTGAATTTTGTCTCATACATAAGCATAAAGAAGTGAGGAAATCAAGGGGCTGAGGATCTATACAAGGGAGTGGCTATGCTGGAAAACACTGTGCACCAGATAAAGGAAGAGGTGAAACCTTGAGGAAATTCTCAGTGAAAAATGATTGAATCAAGTGGGGCTAAAACACTGTCAGTTTGCTTTACCCATTAGAGTAAGTGACTTTGACATATAAGAGGGATTGCTGAAGGAGAGATTTTAGTCTTTGGACTATTGGATACATTTAAATTACATACAGGTAGAACAGAAGAGAGTGGAGCAGTTACTACTGGTTACTGCATGACTAAAATTAAAAAAAAAAGGATTGTAGATAAAATGACTATTAAAGAACTGCAGAGAGGCAATGATATCAAAAGAAGAGGTGAGGACAATGATTTAAAAGAAGTGAGAACGAGAAACTGGAACCTCAACAGAACCTTAGGTAATTACTATAGGTAGGGTATGCAGGAAAAAAGAACCACAGTTAACTCCGCAAGACAAATAGGACAATATCTAGATCCTCAAGTAGTGGCTAGGTTTCAGTTGAATGGAGAGAAAGAAGCAGAGTTCAGCATTTTAATTACAAGTGACAATCCAGAGAGACTAAAAGCATCAGGTCATGTGAGAGAGAGGAGAAAAGTTACATTATGAGACAGGAGGACATTGATGGGATGAAGGATAAGTAGACCATGTGAGATTCCTTTAGACAAGAAGTCAGGAGTCCTCTACCTGCCAGCTCTGTTGGCCTCTTAAGGGAAAGTACATATTATATGTACACATACACTCGCATATAAAATAATAGTATACATTTCATTGAAATGAAAATACAACTACTTAGGATGCATAGGTGGTGGAGGATATAAAAGTTTCCATATAGTATCGATATAGATTTGTTTATGATTTCTAATTTATTTTTGTATTAGAGAAGGATAACGTAGTAGAGAAGATGGTTAGCATGTTAGTCCTTCTGCAAGTGATTCAGAACCTCTGCCACTGCTCTAGTTAGTGCTGCTGGCATCACCTAAGCTTCACTTTGAATGTAATTCTGTCTTTCCAGGCTCCAGTAACATTCATGACAACGAATGACAAGATGGATACCTTAGCAAGATTGCAACAGGAATACAGCATTTTTAGGGAGGAGAGAATGCTGAAAACTCAAACAAGTGCTTCTCATTTCCTCTAGGGATTCCTCTTACATCATTTCCATTTTAAATGAAGCAAAATACTTCCAATAACCAGAGAAACACTTAAAAATGAAGAAACACTTGTTCTAGTTAATGTGTCTGAATAGTACCAAGAAAAAGTTTCCCTCAGGAGGTCATTATTATTCAAAAATTACTCTAATTAGGTCATGAATACATTAGGCCTTATTCAGTGCCAACAAGAGAAAAAAATAGAACTGGAAATGTGACACACATAGCACTCCCAACTTGTTAGGGCGATTTTATTCCAAAATGCCATTAAAAGATGAAAAGGTCACCCTGTAGGGAAGTAATTGCTACAGCATTCTTGTAACTGATTAGAGGGGCTTTTATTTGGGTTTTTATTCTTTCTTTGAAAAGGGGTCTTTCTAGATAGACAGGAAAGTATGTATGTGTGTGTGTGTGTTTAGTGCTGAATGCATACTTGTAGGGCTCATTTAAAATAATAACAAAGGTAGAAAAAAGACAAATAATAGCACTTTAGATATTAAAACAAAAGCTCTTGTAGTCTTATTATAAATCGCACCTACATCTTAAGATAAAGGTGTAGTTCCTTGTGTGACTTGGTTTTTGTTTAATTACTCCATCTGTGTTATTTCTTAGATTATCTACAATCTAGAAAATCTCTGAACTTAGTTAGGAAAGAACATAAAATTGTAAGAAATTAGTGATACTCAAAGAAGCCTGAAGGTTGAGAGTCTGTACTTTCATTTTTACTTTTAAAAATAACTTGAGAGTGTGATAATGAAATCTTGATATTCTCTGATGCTTGAATGTGACTCCAGTCCACATTGTACTCTGTATACTCAGTGGGTTGATGCCACACCCACAGGAACTTCATATGCACATGTCCATGTTAAAGGCAAAACTGACATTGCATAATCAGTTACAGCCTTCTGATTTTCTCATAAAATTGCATATTATGAATGCAGTTTTGGGGGACAGGATATGGCATCCATATTCAGCCTTACTTCCCTTAAGACCTTCTGAACTTTGCTTTTTGCTCAAGATGGCTCTTAAAGTGAAGAATGCAAGATTTTAAAATCTGATTAAGCAGTGCTGGGTGGTGTCTGCAACACAAAAGGAAAAAGATCAGCTTGTCACCCAAATTCCAGTGGCTCAAGATACTGTAGTTCCAGATGCTGTCCAAAAACACTCAAAAAGTACCCTCTGGAGAAACAAGTGCATCATCAAGTCCCCCTGACCATTGAGCTATCTGTGAAGAATAAAGAGCATAGCACACTGTGTTCATCATGGAAGTCAAGGTCTGTAAAGCGCCAGATCAAACAGGCTATGAACAAACAATGACACTGATGTGGTTGAAGACAATACCTGTGTCAGGACTGACAGAAGGGATATGTCCTATTAACTCCTGATTATGATTCTTTGGATGTTACCAACAAAATTGGTGACCTGGGAAGGCAGGAAAGTAAGGCAGATAACATAAAATGACTTCATCTTGGTAGTTCTAAATATGTATGTTTTTCACTGTAAAAATGTGTACCTTTTGTTAGTTGGTTTATATGCAGCCAAAGCTAGCCTTGGAATAAAAATCCTTAATTCCTTTACCGGCTGAGTTCCAGGAGGGCACCCTCATGCCTGGCACAAAAAAATATGAGTCACTTTCACATTTATAAACTAGTTGTAAAATTTCATATATTATCTTAAGTCATATTTCCAAATATGTATCTTGTCTGAACACAGTCAAAAGAATGAACTATGGTGAACAATGCCTTGGGGATCTATGAGACAGGTTCCAGGACAAAAGCTAGAAGGCCTTTTACCTCAGGTGCATTTTATTCCCTGATTGTTCTTGGACATGATTTCGTGCTTCCTGTGACAAATATTTACATTTAATGTATGTGACATGTTTATTCATTTTTAACGATTTATTTATTATGTACATACAGTTCTGCCTGCATGTCAGAAGAGGGCACCAGGTCTCATTATAGATGATTGTGAGCCATCATGTGATTGCTGGGGATTTAACTCAGGACCTCTGGAAGAGCAGCAGTCAGTGCTCTCAACCTCTCAGCCATCTCCCCAGCCCCGATATGTTTATTCTTGTTAGATGTCATATCATAACTGTAGAACCAATCTGGTCAGTGTACCTTGAAACTGGATATGGCCTTCTGCCTTGCTAACCGGCTTTCCCAGAGTTAATCTATACTATGTGCTAGACAATTGTTTTTCAATTGGTCTGTCCTGAGAAAGTTCTGGCAGAGAAAGACCATTGCCTTATTGGACTGCAGGTTCCTCCCACACAGCCAAAACAACTCTGTCTGTGCAGTAGTTACTGTAGAGCCTTCACTGTACCTCAAAGATAAATGAGTAGCTAAATCTCCATTGATGAATCCAGACACACAAAACTGCAGTCTCTCTTCTTTCTCTTTAGAAGGCACACATTACAGCACTTCACAGTGTACTGATGACCTGTAACTTGACTGAGTTTTCCATTAGACAAGAAACAGTCACTAGAATATTAGAATATATTGTTAGGGAAAGTTAATAATAAATTGATGCAAATTAAAATCCTGAATGTAAAAAATACTGAGTAAATAAGGCTGTCTATAGCATTAGACTGTAGTCTGAACCATCATTTAAGGTTTTCAAATCCCAGGTCTCTAAGGCAGATCTGCAGAGTTTGGCTGAAAAGTTGACAGCATGTGTGCTTATATGAACATAGTTGTGCATATGTGTCTGCATGCACACACCTACATTTACTCTGAACAGGTTGAAAGTCAGGTACAAGAATTATAATCCTTTATTCATAAATTATTCAGTATAAATATTTGGAAAATGAACTTATTATTCTACATAATTACAGTAAAGTTCTCAACATCCAGAAAGCAATATTACTTCAAGAACCTGATGCCATTTCTAGACTTTGTCTAGAATTTGTAAACTGTTCCAACATCTACCTTTGACTGTGTAGGTTTTTACTTTTATTTTATTTATTTTCTATAGAGGGGTTGGTTTAATGGATATAGTATCTGAAAATAACGTGTGTCTGAGGAAGTAAGATATTCTGGAGATTTTGTTTATGTGAATATATTTTGTTTTAGTAACTAGCTTAATGTGTCCTTTATTATTCAATATTTATCTTTTATTTATACAATAAAGTTATATACCAACTTTTTATGTGTGATAAAGAATAGCTTCCTGTAGCTACGTACTTGGGGTAGGTCAGTCAGCATACTAATTTCATGCTCATAAGCACCATGCAATAGGCAGTTTTACCTTATAGAGGAATAAACAGGGCTTTAGAGAAAGTAAGTAGCTTGTTTGTTCTCAGAGAAAGTTAGTTGCAGATTCGGAATTATTATCCAATATTTTTCTGGCTAGAAAACTTAACTCTCATTCACTATTCCATATTCCTCACAGCATGCAACCACAGACATTAATTATGCATGTTCCATTGCCCTGGAACCTATCATCTTCCTGAGACAAATGTACAAACGCATAAATACTTGGAACATTAGAGGAAGAAATTTGTCTTCATTGAAAGTTGTAACCCAATTGCTACCCTGCTCCTAGCACTTCTATTCCATACTCTTCACCTGTTTCCTCTATAGCATTTATCATCATTTAACTCACTGTAAAATACACACAGTTTCTTTGCTAGTGTACATCTCTCCCCACTGCAAGGGAGTAGCAGCAAATTGTAATATTTTTCTTTCCTTTCTTTTTAAATATCCGAATCCTCAGAACAGAAGAAAGCATTTTGTGTGTAGTAGTCCTTGGTAAAATAACTGTGAAATAAATGACTGAATTTCTTCAAATGCTTAATTTTGCAAAAGAAAAGTGAAAGTCAGACAAAGCAAATCACTGAAGGTCAGAGCAATTTAATGGCATGCAGTGCCATGGAATTTAACGTTAATAGCTGTCGCCATAACTGAGAACATGGAGGTGGAGCTTATTTGGGAATCCAGCAAAGAGGGCCCTCAACAGTAGAGGGAAGAACTAGGGAAGGCCATGCATAAAGAGTGAACTACCTTTTAAAATTAGAGATGCAAGAGATATAAATTAATAAGGCAAGCAATTGGTCACATTAAGTGACTAGATATAGAGGAAATAATAAAGAGGAGGCTTAGAAAGAATTATTCTGACCATCCCCTCAAAACACACACACACACACACACACACACACACACACACACACACACACACACACACTATTGTATATTTTCTCTTTAGAAACATTCAATTAACAAAGGCTACCCTCATTTCTTCCCTAAGTAAAAACATTACAGTTGTCAGAGGTTAGACCACAATTTCCTAGGGCTTGCTTGTGTGTGCATCTTTCATGTTCTAAATCAGCCTCTGGTCTTAGTGAATGGTATATGTCATGCTCAGAGAATCACTGAGCATACCACGTCTTCAGTGGAAGTTCAGTAATTCAACAAACTTGATGAAAAATATGTTAAATGAGCAAATAGTAACTAGCAGAAATGGACAGAAGCCAGAAGAGAGTGAAGAGAAGATGTGTTTGGTTGACATTTAGAATAAAGAAATAGTGAAGTTAGAAGGCTACCATTACGAGATTTCTTGTATTATTTCCTTGTATACAAATTCACATCAGGTCAGAAGAGTGCACATTTTCATTCTACCATTGATTGAGAACTCTACTGATTAAGACTATCTGCCTACACAACAGTAAAAAGGGATCTGAAAGTGAGGCAGGATGGGGCTCCTTTAAACAAAGCAAAACTGTTCTTACTATATCAGAGTCCAGAAAGTGTCTTTTATAACTCTGTACATTGTTGAAGGCTATTGTTCTCATTTTATAGATGAGGAATCTAGGCTGAGAGGCTAAATGATTGCATGAATTTACACAGCAAATATGAAAAGCAAAATTTGTTATTGGATCCTTTGACTTCACTGTTTTCTCATTTCTTTTATTTTTTTTTTTACCAGAAAGTACATTTTTAATTAACACATATGCATTGTACAAAATAATGGATTTCAATAGGATAATGCACAGTGTGTATTTTTATATCTTCTTCCATAGCCTTGAATCAGTTTCTGTTACCTATATTCTCTGTATTAAGTATAGAAAACACACTTCATTTCTGCTGTATAGCAAGGACCCGGTAACGGAGAGTACTGAATAATATCACAAGTCACTGGCACCAAATCCCGCTTCTCAATAATATAGCTAATAATCCTAAGCACTAGTAAAATTGCTGAGGAATAGGCGTGATACTCTCTCACCCTTCTATTTTGTGCGCTACACAAACAGGCATTATTATTTTCTTACAACTAATATAGTGCATTTTGCTTGAATAACAAGTCAGATGGTCATAAAAGCAGGAGAATACAAATATTCCTTGTTTAAGTGCTGACTCCCATTTTCAAGTTGAAGATAAAACCTCACCTTTAAATTCATATAACTCTATGTTCTTCTAGTGCTTTTACACAAATGGAATCATAGTCACTTACTATGCTTTCCAATGTATTTTGAGATAACTTCTTATGCATACACATGCATTTCTTTATCCAAGAGGAACAATTAACAGATTTGCATATGTTTACTTAGATTCTCAGTTTCTTGCTAATGGGAACAATTTTTCAGGGCTTCCGTATTAGAGACATGATTTTGCACACAAAAGTAACATCTAGCAGAGAAGGGTTTTGGGAAAGAATGGATGGCTCAATGACTATATAAGCTAAAAAAAATCTTGCTGGATATTCCTGTATTTTCTCTTAAAAATGTGTGCCAGAGGCTGGAATGAAGGCTAACTGCTTAACAATGCTTGTTTGGCAATAAGGCAGATGGAAACTGGATCCCAAGACTGACATGATAGGCTAGATGTTCACTGATGACTGTAACTTAAGCAGTACTTTGCATGCTTTCCTCACATTCCCAGGTATGCATCTGTACACACATATGGATATATTCTCCCCCTGCTCTCATACACACAGACAAATACATAAAATAAAGCCTTTTCTAAAACACGTGTACCAATTTATAATCTCATCACAGGATTTCTGGTTTACATTTCCCAATCCGCCTATTAATTTTCAATGTTATAGAAATTCATATTTCTAAGAGCCTTAATAATGTCTCATTTAAATATGAAATTCAAAGATTATTTATGAGAATGATTGACAATCTTTTACATTTCCTTTTTTGTAACCTCTTCTCATGATCTTTAACTATTTGTTCCCCTCTGTAGGAGTTCAGTCACAAAAACTGTGTATACTATAGAAGTCAGATTTTTACTTGCCCTGTTTCTCTATACATTATTTTCTCTATTAATCTTTTCATTTTTTACCATTTTTAGCTATATAGATAAGCTATGTCCCAAATATATTTTGTCTTTAATTTTTAACTAAGCAATATCTAAAGAGGCAAAATTATAATCAAAATTAATATGATATATTTTAGAATATACATCTCTTCTGACATCTTGGTGTTTCTTGTAATATTTAAACATTTTCTGTATTTGGGATTCATTGTGACCAAAGGAAAGAGGTGTGAGTCAGATGCCTGATTAATCAATTTCTCATTGATTGTTAAATATTTCAACATGGTTCATGCAATCCGGTTGTTTTCTGTTGTTCTTTGTTTGTTTTGTTGTCTTTGAGGTACATACAGTCTCATATAATCATTAGTTCAATGCTGAACACTATATTTGTCAAGATGAAACTATTTTTTAATCATTTGTCTTTAAATTTTCATACTATCCAAAAGGTACTCTACTTTTTAAAAATAATTTTATAAATTTTCTGCATATTTTAACATCTCTAAAAATCTGTTAGTAGTATTTTTTAAAGTCTTTTAAAATCTTGTTGACACTCCCAGATTCAAATTATACATGGCTTTCATTAATTTTGGGAAAAAATTAAATCTCTTGCTTTTAAAACAAAGTTTACATTATCATCTATCCAAGTCCATCCTGCTCTTAGTGTAGTTTGAAGACTTCTTTTGTTTTCTATACCTTGCTATAATATATAGTCTATAACTTGCTACTTATGCTTGTTCTAAGATATTATGTCTCTGAACTGCAATTTATATCATTAATTACTCGTCTGTAATTGCAGTGCCTATTAATAATATAATCAACCACCTCTTAAGATGTTCTAATTATTCTACTGGATATTCACTGACATACATAACACTGTGCATACACTTAGATTGTGTATAAGCCTAATAAAATTTTTTCCAATGCTTCTAAGTGTCATTCTTTTAAAAAACATTCAGTATATCTCTTCAGTATATGCTTTTAATAGGAATATTACTGGCAACATTTCTTTTTCAGAGCAGAAAGAGAATGAACTCTCTCTTTCACTACTTATCTTGATCTTGGATTCACATTTACAAAATGATGTTTTTCACTTTAGGATGTCTCCATTGTTTTAGTTTAGGTAAAGGTGTTTTCATCTACCTCCATGTTTGGAAGGGAAATTCAACATATCTGTTTTTAACCTTGACGCAAATTAACATCCATTGTTCCCTGACAACTAATCCAGAAGTCAAAACATCTTCTTATTTTGTGTGTATGTGGAAGATCATTTTATTTTTATTGGTGTTTGCTATCATATGTGTCTATATTTAAATTACTTCATAATTATACAAAAAAGTAAGAAAAAATCTTCAAGATAAAATGATATAAAGTGATCTGCGCAAAGCCTTGACAGTTGGAAAACCTCCATTGGCCCATCCATATCGGCATCTCCTGTTCAGAAGACATGAAGGTGTGTCTGTTCATCTCAAATATGGCACAGATGGCCAAGCAAAGAAGTTACTCCACAAAAGTCTAGCTAAGCTCACTGAAGTTACCTACAGGAGTATGAGTGGCCCCAATCAGATGAATCACCAAAATTCCCCCTGCCCTGCCATGGGTGATGACTCATGAAATCCCATTCCATGGAGCCCTCTGACCAGCTTTCATACATTCTCCAAAGTCTCCTTTCTCAACATTTCACAACCTTTCCAGGGCTTGATAAATCTTACATTATATGGAACATCATTCATCTTGTAGGCTTGGTGTACTCCCTGACCTGCTATGTGAGCCTCCCTCCAGGAGACATTTCTCAATTCAAAGGCAATGGCTACACAACACTCCTACAGCACTGTAGAGGCCTCATGCCTTAAATGAGAGACATTTTATCACCCACCCCCAAGCTCACAGATTAATATGGAATAAGTACTAAGAGTATTTTAAAAGCCGAAGATGGATGACTACAAAATATACTCTGTTTTGGACACAGCAGGACAGTTGTGCACAGCAGGACAGTTGTGCACAGCAGGACAGTTGTGCACAGGGATTCATAGCACTTGTGAAAGTGTGCGATAACCTGAATAAGGTCAAGCTAGACAAAATTCCAGCAAGGAGAGGGAAGTGGGCATAAACTTCCCTCTCCAGCTAAAGTGCTATTGATGAATTCTAGTAGAGAGAGTGCCAGTATTCTTTAAGAGTGCATGCTTTGTTAGGTTGACCATCCTTCAGTGGAGCCCACACATTAAGAGTATGTGTCAAAGACAGGTTGGACCTGCTGGCTTTAAAACATGAGAGGACACATGTGGGTGGTTCAGAAATGTGGTGGACTTATAAGGAGTCAGGTGAAGATGGTGAATAATATCAAAATATAATATACAAAGTTTTCAAAGAACTGATAAAAATGTGGGAAAAGGGGGCAGTGATGGTGTACTCTTTAATCCTAGCACTTAGGGATTAAATAAAAATTAAACAAGACTATGGGTTTTTGAAAAAGAAAACAAATGTTTCCAGTCCCATTGTGTACTCACCGAGGCCTTTCTCCTTTCTGTGTATTATGAAGTTGATTGGCCTGTTTGACTTAATCCATGTTGACAATTATGGAGAAGATGTGTGCTAGCCTAGAATAGGTACTCAACTATGCATCATTTAAGTCTGGATACAAATGTGTGGGAGCTGCAAATAGTTAAGTCCATCCCAAACAGCTGTCTTGGAAAAAAATGTGCATTTCTTCACAGTTTTGGAAGTTAAGAAGTCCAAAGTACAGGACCCACATGTCAAGGACCTTCTGACTGCATAGTCCATGGCAAAAGGCAGAATTGCAAGAGATCAAACTAATAACTTCAAGCCTGTTTATAATTGACATGAACCCACTCCTGAGGTAGAGGCTGCTACCCTAAATGCCTCCCATTGGGGCCCATGTTCACACACTGCCAATACTGTGGACTCAATTCCCAACAAGCTCTTGGGAGGACACATTCACAGCAGCTGCTCAAGCAAAGGAGGAAGAGGAAGAGGAGGAGGGATGGAGAAGAATGAACAAGAAAAGATCATAGTCCAGGAGTAGGAGTCGGCAGAAGTGGGTGTGGAGGCTCTGATGAGATCCCTGGGTCTCTCCCTCCCAGCACTGCTGCTCTACTTCCCTTCCAGAGTGGAGTTCTCTCACTTGGCAAGGAGAGAGGGGATCATTGGTGCCCTCCGACCACATTTACCTTATCCCACTAAAGGCCCGTGTGTGCTTCCAGAGGAAAAGTCAATCCAAGCTTGCAACATGTGTCTTTCTCTACAACAAGGAGATCAGGTAAAATCAAGTGGGCAGAAATGCCTTCCCTGTATCCAGAGGGTGGGATGTTGCAGTCAGAGGCAGGAGAAGCTCTGTGAGTTCAAGACCAGCCTGGTCTACAAGAGCTCATTCCAGGACAGCCTCCAAAGCCACAGAGAAACCCTGTCTCAAAACACCTGCTCCCCCCAAAAATCATAATTTTTAACTCTGTTTGCTGACAATTTCATATATTTATATTATTATTTAATTAATATTTACTCCATATCACCATATCACCTCCTTTTATAAACTTCCAATTCCTCTGAACCCATTTTTCTTCCTAGGGGTTCTCCCTCATACTATAGGTCTTTTTTGACTAATGATCCACTATTTAACTATTTTGGATTGAGTATATCAACATGGGAGAGGAATTACTTGATCATGGTTATTTGTATTTTATAAAAATTAAAATGGTAAAATTTCAATCTTTGACATATTTATTTAGTTTTCTATTCATTCCACTTGATTGTTTCTCAAAGATATTGTTTGGTCATGCACCTGCCCATTTTATTCTGAACACATTTTTAATGTGTGTATCGGAGGTGTTACTACAATCACTATTTTCTAGACATGTAATCCTTTTGTTTTCTTTTTAGACACATACTGTTAAATGTGCACTACTTTCACCCATACTACACAAGTTTAATGTTATTATATTGATTTCATTTCTATTTTTACCAAAGATTCAGTGTCAGTATGATTTGGTTTAAAAAAATCATTAATCTTTTTCCCTTTTGTTTCAAATGTATTGGGTTTAATTTGAACTTAATGCTGTATTACTCTCAAAAGTATTATTTGGTTGTTTGTAAAAATGTTCCAGTTATCATTTTCATAGACTAAATTTTGATACACTTATTAGGGTAAATTTTCATTATTATATTATCTAGAGCCTTATCATTGTAATTGTAATTTATTTGAGGTAAACTCTATATAGTGGGACTAAAACTTTAATTGGAAGGATGAATGCTGCTTTGAAGAAAACATACCACGGCAGGTTTAAAATAGACATCTTAAATATCTGTACAAAACCTGTGTGTTCTGAGGTGTGACCCATGAAAAGACATATCTTAAGTGCATGTGTATTTTGTGTGAGCATTGCTCTTGTGAACCTGGATGCTTTATTGAAACAGTCATCTCAGGGAGCACCACAGATTGGTAATAAGCATTCTCCAGGGCAAAGAAAAAAGAAGCAAGGCCACCTTACTTCTGAGGATCCTGATGCTCTCTGTCAAAGCAGGGCTTGCTACACATGGCCAATGCTGTCCTAGTTCCCTGGAGACAACTGATCATTATGATCTTATTAAATGACCCCTAACTCTGAACTTCTGAAGCAGGCCTTTGCTCTGAAATCCCCATGAAGAAAGCCATAATTCAAATACAGGCTCACCACCCTTGCCCGGTATTTTTTTTTTAATTTTTATTTGTAAGAATGCAGATAAAAGTAGAGGGTATAAATGAGATTTAAACACAGATCATTAAGGTGCTTTGACTCTCAGCAATAGAAACCAGCTCTCTAGAAGCAGGAATGGGGGCATGGTGACCACATTGGAACTTCATTTCTACCCAAGGCATCTCTCTGGGTCCTTTTGTGGATATATAAGTCCCAATTTTTTTTTTCAGAAACAGCGCCTATGATCTTACTTTGGTAGAGGATTTTACAAAGTAGAGTTGAAAATATGACACGGATACAGAAATGACAGAGATCTGGGATGGAAGCAAACATCAAGGAGTCCAGACCTCCATGGCCTTTTTTGATTAGACAAAGACTTCTCCCATGGCTGTCCACCCAAGGTGTTTTTCAAATTAGAAAATCTTACTGATTATGGTCATTGAAAGTGGCTACAACTGAAGTTACACATTTCTTTAAAATACCATAAAGCAAATTTCAAATGCACTATTTTTGTCCTGGCTGTAATCTATAAATCTGGTTTCATGTGTTGTTATGTTCCATTATAGGATATTATAAAATGGAAGCCCTGTAATGCTGCTGACGGAAGAGTGCCTCAATGTGCTGCCAGTTGAGTCTAAATCACCATTGCTCCCCATTGTATGAATGTCTGAATCACCTGTCATACAAGGTTACACAAACACATACTCTTCAATTCTTAGGTACATTAAAATTCACAGCCTTGATCTGGAGAGCTTGCTCAGTTGTTAAGACAACTTGCTCTTGTATACAACCTGAGTTGGATCCCTGTACCCTTGGATAGCTCAAAACTGGCTATAACAATGGTAGCTCTGGATGATCTGATGCCTCTATCAGTAACACCAGCACTCATATGCACCTTCCCCACCTGCCTCCCACCACACAATACACATAATGAAAAATAAAATAAATCTTAATATTCAGGCTCTCAGAGACCATCACCAAACACTCCAGACATGCACGCAATGACTCAGCTGCTGACACAGTTCACTGACGAGCTTTAAAAGATGGGCTAGAATGGCCCCTTCTGTAAATATACTTCTGAAAGCATGACAATTGGTGATATGAACTGAAAATAACCAACTACATTTCAAAGAATTCATGCTTTAGGAAAAGCTGTTAGGAACCCCTAGCAACAAGTGGAACCTGCGCAGAACCCCAAGTGCCCAATAGGACCAGTTAAAGCAAGGGGTACTAAGTATCTGAGTACCTCTATCTATCTTTAGGCTTTTGAAATACAAACACTCTGAGATTAACATTTTTGTGAAATCTAAATACTAATTTAAGTTACATTTGAAATTATCAGCTTTTAGAAAATTACATGTGAGTTACTGTGGAATTTTTTTTTTAATGAAACCTAGGAGTTGCTCCAAAGATTTAAAAATGGGACCAATTACTTCTCAAAATTCATAAAACCACTTCAACCAAGATGGATTATCTTTGGGATGCATAGATTATACCCTCTCATCTACTTGTCACATGGGGCAACATTGCTGGGATCTGTTGAGTTCTGAGAACAAAGCTGGGCTAGATCTGTCTAGTAGGTCTTTTCTAAGGGGGACTCAGGAAGTTATGCAGATATTGCAATAGAAATCTATTTCTTTTTTTACTGTATGTGTCAGTGTGTGTGTGTGTGTGTGTGTGTGTGTGTGTGTGTGTGTGTGTGTGTGTGTGGTGGTGGTGGTATAGGCACGAGTGTGTGTTTCTGTGCTCACACAAGTTCATGCAGGTAGATGCCACAGGTTGACATCAGGAGTCTCCCATCACATACATTACTCATTAAGGTAAAGTCTCTCAGTTGAACCCAGAATAAACATTAGGGGCTAGCACATCTAGTCAGCTTGTCCAGAGGACCCTGGATCTGTCTTTCCAACATAACAGTGGATTTCATGCAGGCTGCCAGGCCCATATGGAATTACTGTAAGTTCTGAGAATCGAAACTTCAGTCTTTAATCGTGTGTGCTTTATCCACTGAGCCATGCCCTCAGTCCTCTTGCACCAGCATTTATTTACAGAAAAGAACAAGAGAAAATCTCCCAATGTAATACCCAGTGCAGTGCAATGGCCTTTGAGCCTGGTGTGTCTTGAGCTGAATGCAGAGTGTGGCTGAAGGGACAGTTCTTGCACTGTAGCCGATGATGAGGGGATAGACAGAAAGCCTGGCAAGGCTGTACAGCCACACACTCTTTATGTCTTATGTGTTCTGTGGATAAGTCAGCTCTGGTGACTGGCATTTTCTTTGTGATGGCAATAGCCGTAGTAGGTTGTATAATGCCTACCCATAGAAGGCAACATCTATTCCCTGGAGCTTGAAAATTGTTGTATTTGAAAGGGAATGCCAGCCTTTTCAATAGAGTTGCCTTACTCTCAAGGAATGTATTCCTGTTTTGCTTAAGAAAGCCTAGATAATAATTAAGGGAATGGAGAAGCAATATCTAGGAAAGGCAGTCCCCACATTATGTAATGACAGCATAAATAGAAAACACATCACTTACATTGGTTAGTAAGGAAAGGAAAAGGCCATTTTTCCCCTTAAACAAGAATAGCTTTTATTTTATAAAATTTTATAAAATTTTAAGATATTTCATTTTGTTCCGCAACTGTACAGTTCAAATTTGAGCATAGCTGTGGTCCAGATAAATGTCTATATCAATAAGAGTAACAGCATGGCCTTAGTGTTAAAAAAATGCTCTGTGGCAGGCTTTTGGAGTATGTGTTATCAGTCCCAGCACTTGAGAGGCAGATGCAGGTGGATTGCTATGAGTTCAGCTCAGTGTATATAGCAAGCCACACAGTGAGACCCTGTTTCACAAGAGACTGCTCTGTGGTGGTGACAACCTTCATGAGTTCTGTTTTCCCCGAACAACTCTGCCTTCTTGACCACACATTGTACCCCTCACCTACCTGCAGTGTTACTAGGTAAGTAGAAAGCTAACTCTAAAAGCAACGGAATTATTGGGGTGGGGGAGAAGGAATTTTATTATCTGAATTGATCAAGACGGAGTGCAAAAGTTAGACAAAATCTTTAACAAAGGAAGGATGAGTTATTACATTCTCAGGTGGTTCCCAATCCCTACCTCCCTCTGTGTTTTCCTGAAAATCTCTAAGCACCTGGAAGAACTGACAAACTGGTAACTGTTATTATGAAAGCTCAGACCTAGCTACTTAATAGTTCCTTCCTTAATTAATCCTCTAGAAAATTACTCTTCCATCTTGAGAGGACCCTAGAGAGGTGACAGTTACTCTATGAAAGATTTATGCTAGAAAAATTTCAGGAATGTGATATTTTTTCCTCTGGTTTTCCAGGTGAGAAACTGAGAGTTATCACATTCAAGTTTACTATGCCCTTCCCTTGCATTGTGACTTAGCTATCAAAATTAGGGCTCCTTTTTTTCTAAGACAATGGTCTTGGTCTGCAAGGCTCAAAGAAGGTTACTTCTGAGAAGAATTGTAACAGTAATTCTTTGGCTTACTCAGCCAAACACAAATCAACAAGTCTTTCTCCAGTTAGAAGTGTCTTTCTCTAAATGCCCAGGTTAATATCTAATTGTCTCTACATGGTAAAAAGTGGCAAGGTTGCCATGACAACTAGGTGGAAAGTTTAGCTAGAATAATGTTTTCTTTTAAAAGAATGAGGCAATTTCAAGCTTTTTAGTGCTATCTGGCATTATAAAAATTGCTTTATATCCCCATTTTTAGATTGCAGGAGGTGATTGATCATTTTTTTATAAAAAATGGCTTACAGATTCCCCTTAGGACCATTTTTGAATCAGTGTTTTCCTTCTCTTTTCTTTTTTTTTTTTTTCTAGGATTTTATGCTCATGAATGAAGCACATGGATTTCTTGTTCATTAGCCCACTGGACCTCAATAAAAGGAAGATTTGGCCACAATTCATTTGACTGTGTATTTTAAAACTACCTTAGGATTAAATCTCCAGTTACTAAACAGATAGAAGAGGGGCCTTTCCCTTCTACTGTGCAAGACAGAAAATGAGACACATACTTTAGATTTCCAGATGACTGCTCCCTAACAAGATGCTGCAGCTCTGATGTTTGGCAAAGAAAAAAGAATTCTTGCTGCCTTATTAACCTCCCAGTTCTTTTTTTTTATTTTTTAAACACAATTTTCTTTCCTAGATTGTTTCATGGGCTTCTTTAATTATATTCTCCTACAATTTTATAGTTATTTTGAGAATGTTGCCTTCTGTCTTTGTTTTGGCCTGTTCTGGATATAGAAAAAGCTGAATGTTTTAGGCAAATTAGATGATGTTTGTATAACATTTAGCTGCAGTTAGGGCTAGTCAAAGGGGAGAGGGTGATTTTACAAAGAGAATTGTTATCAAATATTGCCACAGATTTGGGTATCAATGTATTCATCTTTCCAAGCTGAACACTTAGCTAGGGCAGGTTCAGCAAAGGAGTGAAACAAAGGCACAATGAAAGGAGCAAGAATTTAAAACTACACTTACAAAAAGACAATGCATGTGCCCAACAGCAGACACAGAGAGGGAATATCTGTGCAATATGACAAGTCTTTTGGGTAGTACAAACCTCAGTACAGACATCCATATGACGAAGTCCAAGTTATACTAAATTAATGGATAATCCAGCCAATGTATTTGCTAAAAAGGGGAAAATAAGATTTCAAGGGAATAGAGAAAAAGGAACTAACTCAAGATTGGCTTTCAGGATCTGGTCACTCACTTCATTTATATATTAAGCCTAAAAATAATTTTTTCAAAACTATTTGGGCATTTAGTATTTACAATTAGAAGATACCAGTTCTGACAGCAGCAGAGAAATATTTTGGGGAAAGAACAGAATGTATGAGCTTGTGGAAGCAAGAGGCTCTAGATGGTGACAAAAAAGTTAAAAATGCCCGTAGACTATCTTCTATTGCAGTTCTTAAGGAATGTAAGAGCTATTTGACCAATAAAGAGATATGCAAGTAACTATGCTCGCTGCATGCATTTAGTAACTACTTAATACACACCCTGAGTCTCTGAAGACAATCTCATTCTCTGATCATTCTAGATGTCTAAAGTCAAAGCATGTGGGTGACTGGAACTTCAGATTCCAAGATTCTTTTTTCCTTAGTGATAGTCCTATTCTGTTTTTATATATTTATCTTATCAACATTTTTTTCATTTATTTTACAGATGAATCGTAGTTCCTCCCTACTCTCCTCCCATTCCCCAACCTCCCATTTACCTGTTTTCCCAGCTACTTCTCTGCTGTCTACATTCAGAAAGTGGCAGGTATCCCATGGGCTTGAACAAACCATGGTACATCAAGTTGAGTCAGGACTAAGCTCCTCCCCCTGAATAAAGGCTGGGGGAGGTAATCCAGCATGGGGCACAGGTTCCCAAAAATCAGCTAAGTGCCCTGGGACTGGTCCTGATCCCACTTCTAGGAGCCTTAAAGACAGACTGAGATACACATGCAGAGGGCCTAGGTTGGTCCCATGAAGGGTCCCTTATTGTTGGTCCAGAGTCCATGAACTCCCATGAGCTCAGGTCAGGTGTCTATGTGGGTTTCCTCTCATAGCTCTGATCCCTGTGGCTGGTACTATACCACCTATCTTTCTTCAGCAGGACTCAGAGATTGGCCCAGTGCTTGGCTGTGGATCTGTTTTTAAATACGGATTTTGCTGAGATATGTTCATTTTGTTGATAGTTTTCCTCCAGACCTTCAGAGATTTATGGGTAGCATCCTCCTACCTTTTAATCAAAACTAATACATGATGGTGGATGTCCTTCAGTATATATGTAAACATATATGCATATATACTTATATTCTGTAAACACACACACAATGCTTCTCTTATTGGTTGACATTTGGCCAATAGAGGCAGGAAGACAGGTGGGACTAGGAGATGAGGAGAAGTCTGGGAAATATATGCAGAGAGGGACAGCCAAGAGAGACATGTAACGACTAGGAAGATAGGACATTGCAGGCATTCTCCGATAAGATAAGGCCATGTAGAAATACATAGTTCAGTAGTTATGGGTTAATAATTAAGACAGAGCTAGCCAATAAGAAGCCCTAGCCTAGCCATAGGCCAACAGTATAAATTAATATAAATCTTTGTGTGCTTATTTGAGCCTGAAATGGCAGCTAAACCTAGCAGAACAAGAAACTCCAGCAACAAGTACGACCATGTAAAGACCCAGGTTCAAGAGGTAGGTGATGCTCAGTTGACCTTGGAGAGAAGGGAGTCAGGGGAGGGATGGGAGGGATAGGGAAGAGTAGAGGGAGGGGATACATTGGTCATGGGGTCATGATGTAATGTATGAGAGAATAAACACACACACACAAAAAAGGAGTATGTAGCTGATTACCATAGTGCTTATGCCTAGTTCTTCAAAAGCAATCAGAATGGCTTCTGGTTTCCCCAGGGTTATTTTTATTCACATTACCAATTTTGTATTTTTATTTTTATTTGTGTGTGTGTGTGTGTGTGTGTGTGTGTGTGTGTGTGTGTGTGTGTGTGTGTGATATTAAGTACATAGTACATATGCCATGGAGAACTATATTGAGTTTTTTTTTCTGGAAACTTTAGATGGGTTTAAGGATTTGAACTCTGGTCAACAGGACTATGCAGCAAGTATCTTTACCTATCTCATCATCCCACATTGCCAATTCTTTAACAACATCTATTTTCTACAGCAACAACCCTGATTCTGCTCTTTTCTCACCCATTATCTCTGCACAATACATGGGGTGCTTTTTGTTTATTTGCTTGTTTTGGTTTTGTTGTTTGTTTGTTTAGATTAAGTCATTTATACATACATCAGCACCTTCAGTTGCTTCACACTGCACTTGAAATACAAGTCAAATGCCATCACGCAGTCTATAATGTCCTGCATTATATTTTCCAGTTAGGAACCTCCAACTTTCTCTTTTGCCACTTCCTGTTTGTTCATGGTGCTGTACATTTCTCTGCAAATCGGGATACTGCTGAGCAAGGAGATGCCTCCAAGAAGTCCAGTTTGGTTAGAAACAGTGAAGCAAATGGACTTGGAATAAAGGAAAGGACAACTACACTTTGAATATACATTCCCATTCCCCTTCCTCCTGTTACTTTAGTTAATGCCTATAAAATGATACAAATATAATATAATGGTGGTCCTCACCATTATAATTATATACATGGAAAAGAACACGAGAGTTTCCAACTCTTGTGCCATGGTCATGGCAGTACAAATCACCAAGAGAAGCAATTTGAAAGACTAACACAGGATGAGAGTATCCAAAGGAAGACACTAGAGATTAAGACAAGGAATATGACAAGCAAAGGAATGAGGAAAGAAAAGCAAATACTCTGCCTACACCACTCTGGGGCTGATGACAAAAGCCAAGAAGGTCCCTTTCACTGCAGGCACCATTCCTTTGAAGAAACGTTAAGTGTACAGCAGAGTAATTAGAAGCAGCGCATGGAGAGCATTTCCAAGTGCCCCCTCACTACCTTAATCAAAATATTTCCCTTTTACAAGGAGCTCATTTGGAGGAGATGTAATGAGCTAGTGTCACCTCGATTCTCGAGGGTTAGAGTTGTGTCATGTGAGCCCGCCAGCGCTCTGTGCTCCAGTTTCATCCTCTTTTCTATTCTTTGCCTAGAGTAGACAAGGCTGTCACTTAGAAGATGAAATATATTTGCAAATTAATTAACTTTGTCCAGCAACTGGAGAATTGGATTCCTGTTAAGGGTTCTGTCTGAGTGATGGATTCTCAAGACATTGAAAGAATTAATACCAACATTCTTTTTCCCTCTTCACTGTAGGGTGGCATGGCTATCTTCGCACCACTTCTTTCACCTGCCTTCCATTTGCTGCCAGATTTCACCTACCAAGTCCCACAATTTGCTTTGGTAGATGATGATTCTTGTGAGAATTTTTAATCTCTACAACTCTTTATCAACTCCTTACAAAACCGAGAAGCTAATAAACATTAGAGCACAGACAGGTAGAATGAAACTGCATTAGACCTGCACTATGTAATGATTTTCCTTCCTTGACTAGCTCTTTGTTCTCATTTTTAAATGGACAAGGAGGCAGCCATAAGACTAACAAGTGGAGACAAAGGTTTACAGAACGTTCGACATGTAATAGAAGCCAAGGATTTTTGCAATTAAAAACACCAAGAAAAGGACAATAAAGTTTACAGTTTCTTTGGACCAGCATGAAAGAAATAGGATACTAAAGGATATGTTTGTGTTTAATAAATATTGTGTATGCATTTATTTAACATTATGGTTAAAATGCTGACAAATATAGCTAAAGGGAAGTGATACTCAAATGAAAGGGGAGAAAATTGGATCTCATATTACAAAGACATGTTTATTTAGATTGGAGTTGAAATTATAGCCCTGCAAACACAAGAGGTATGCTTTAGCACTAGGGAATTGCAAGAAATTTTCAGGCAAAACCTCCAAATCCCAAGAAACAAAAGCAAAGAATAATAACAACAAAAACCAACTCAAAACAGCACCTCTACCAATAAAGCAAAGCAAAACAAAAATGGGATGCTATCACACTGTAATTTTCTGTTCAGAAGAGGACCCAAAAGAACAAGGAGTCAAACCACAAAATTAGGGAAATATTTACAAAGTAAATATCTAACAGTGGATTAATATCTAAAGTATATAGAAAACAATCAACTCAATGATAACAGAAACAAAGGCAATTTTAAAGAAGCAACAGAGCTGGGAAGATACCTAATGTACATAAGTGTTTGCTGTGCAAGTGTTTTAATTTGAGTTTGATCTCCAGATTCTACTGTAGAACAGATTACTAAGGGTGTGTCTCTGCATTTTTGCATTCATACTATACACATGCATGCCCACACTCACATCATGCTCAAGCATATAAAATAATAATAATAATAATAATAATAATAATAATAATAATAATAACAATGGATAATGTTTCAAAGCATGAAATAAACCTAAAACTTCCATTTTTAAAAGAAGTATAGAGATTGACAGTTGATACAGAAAAAAATGCTGGGCATTCAAGAGGAAAGGCAGAGTAAGCCTGAAATAAGATAACCTCTCATGCCAGAAATAATAGCTATTATATGAAGTCAAAAAGAGCAAATAGATCTTTAGAACAGAGGATCTTTGCACACAATGGTTGAAAATGCTAATTAATATTGCAATTGTGGAAAATGGTATGGAAGTTCCATACTAAAAATGAATTGAAATACAGTACCCTGCTCTCAATATGCTGACGAGATTTATAAACTATATCACACTATTCACTCCAGACAAAGGTGGAAATGACTTCAGTGCCCCTCAACTGATAAGTGGACAGAGAAATACATAGACACACAGGAACACTGTTTAAACAGAAAGAATACAATCTTGCTACTTGAAACAATATGGAGGGAATTGGCAGACACTATGTTAAGTGAACGAAGCCAGGGATGAGAAACAAATATTACTTGATTTTACTCATATAGCATTCTAAAAAATTAAATTTCACAAAAATTGATAGTAAAATCAGTGGATATTATGATATAGTAGATTAGGGAAGAAGGGATGTTCAATAGTGCTTGCCCAGCAGGCACAAAGCTATAATGATATAGAAGGAATAATTTTTTGGTGTAATATTTCCAAGCACAGCAAGTTAATGTACAATGTATTATATATATATATATATTTATATATATATATATATATAAATATATATATATATATATAATAAAGCTAATATAAAAGATTTTGGTTCTTTTGCTGTTATTGGGCTTTTTTTTTTGAGATAGGGTTTCTTTGTGTAGCCCTTGTTGTCCTAAAATTCCCCTTGTAGAGCATGATGGACTTGAATGCAAAAAGATCTCCCTGCCTCTGCCTTCTGAGTGCTGGGATTAAAGTCATGTGCCACCAATGCCTGGCTGGCTTTTGATTCTTTTCACCATAAATAAATGATGGTTAGGTGTAGTGGCACACACCTGTAATCCTAGCACTCAAGAATACATAGGCAGAACAATTTCAGGTGGAAGTCGGCCTAGGCTATGGGTTAAGGCCAACGTTACCTTAAGTTTCATATCCAAACCCTACCTTAAGAATCAAAGGGATGCCCAAGGATGGTAGGGCATGCTTTTAATCCCAGGGCTGAGGATGCAAAGGCAGGTGTATCTCTGTGAGTTCAGGGCAAGTCTGGTGTACAGAGTGAGTTCCAGAACAGCCAGGACTGCTTCACAGAAAAACTCTGCCTCAAAAAAGAAAGAAAGAAAGAAAGAAAGAAAGAAAGAAAGAAAGAAAGAAAGAAAGAAAAGAAAAGAAAAGAAAAGAAAAGAAAAGAGAAATGCAACAACAAAACAAACAAACAAGGAAAAACAACAACAACTCCTCAAAAGAATCCAAGGGGGGCTGTAGCCTATTAGTAGAGGGCTTGTCAACTCTAGTTTTGATAACTACCACTGATAAAGACACAATAACATTTGAGGAGTTAGATATGATTCTCTTCACTTGAACATATACATTATATAAAAGTATCAAAATATTATCACAGATATGTATAACTCTTAATGTAAAAATATGATCACAGTATATTTATCTGTGAAAATGTGATAATAAAACTCATTACTTTATACAGTTTGTAATACTATATGCTATTAATAAAACATTTACATTATAAAATACAGAATCTGAAATATCATCCTCATCTTTCCCTTTTAAAAACAAAGGTAGTAAGAAAGTCCCAATGAATCACAGCTACACCTACTGTCATAAATTTTTAATAATTTCTTTCTAGAAATTGACCATGTAAGCAGAAAGCATAATCAATTGGATACCGTATTCTAACTGATGAATTTCTGTGGGTAACTCATTTATGACCACAATTTGTAGACAGCCAGGGAGATGATCAGACCATAAAATCTTTTTTGTTGTTGTTTCTATGTGGGTTCATTTTAGCTTCTTTACAGTGACAGTCATGATGTGGCCCAATGAGATGTTAATAGGAAGAAATAAGAAATCGAATGCTCCATCTTGAGGAGCTATGTCTGGTAATTCAGCAAATAGCAATGATTCTTTATTCCTTCCATGTATAACATCTAACTTAGAAATTCAGTAGCAGAATCCTCAGTATCAGTCTCTTGGTAACATGTTAATTATTTCTGGAAAACAAACTGAACAATAAAAAGTATGACTTATCTATTTTGGTTTGGGTGCTGGGGGTGGGGATAGAATCCATAGCTCCAGAGTTGGATAGATGCTCAACCAGCACACTGAATACCCAGCTTACCTGAGTTTAATGATTCAAATATGGGACTTGGAGAAGCTTACACTCTACTCTGTTGAATAAAATGAGCTAACTACTTTAAGAAGAGTAGTTGTTTTCCTTTAGGTTTATTATTATGTGTATGTATGTGCGCTTGCATAAGCTTATGTGCATCACATACATGCAGGGGCCCACAGAGGCCAGAAAGGGCTCTCAGATACCCTAAACCTAGAGTTATACGCATTTGGAAGCTACCTGATGTGTATGATGGGAACTGAGCTGAGATCTTTTGCAAAAGCAGTAAACACACTAAAAAAACTTTATTTATTTGGTTGTGTATTTTGCCTGTGTATGTATCTGTGCATCATACACTTTCCTGGTGCCTACAGAGGCCAGAGAGGGTATTGGATCCCCTGGGCTTAGAATTACAGACTAGAAATTAAACTTTATGCTCATCAAATTTAAAGTATGTTCTTCAGTATTTTCATTTAGCAAAAGATAATTTTAACTCATGCAATGCTACTAGAATTTTATCAACTTGGTATTTCAAATGTTTCTCCTATAAAATTAACACATATTGTTTTTTAATTAACCCATTCTACCTAAGCATTTGGTAGTCACAGAAAAACTGACTTTCTATCATTATAATGTGTGATGGGTATAGAGTGATTTATATAAATACAATAATTTCCTTTTATCATTTATTATGTGTGATCACGTTGAGAAGCACATATCTTGTCTTGCTTTCTATTTACCACTACTGCAAAGCCATAAGGTTTAGTGTCTCTGGAAAATGAAGACATAAAATTGGAGAAAGTTGTTTTCATAAAGGAAAAGAAAATGGAGAATTGGTCTCTTTAAACTGATGGAGCACAAAAAAGGGGGCAAGAAAACATATCAGAAAGTTGGCTTTGACTTTTAAGTGTTGTGAAGAAACTAATATTCCACAGACTCTCACTTTCCTGAATGTATTGAGAAAACACTGATCCAGTTCTAGGACAATGATACTCTGAGGAGAACATTGACTGGAGAGATGCCACCCACAAAAGACCCTCCTTTCAAGTCAAAATGTGGAAAACAGCTTTGTTGACTTCAGAAGGGGTTGCTAGGAGGGCAGACCAATGGCCACAAGAAACCAAGGCACAGAATGAAGAATCAGATGGTTAGAACTAGGCCAGTAATCACAACCCTACAAAATATTTCTGAACCAGAGTACTTCTGTGGCTACCACTCCATTGTCCTGTCCAGGAGAGTGAGCACAGAAGAAAGCATTATTCATGATATCATCTCTCTTAGATGCATAAGCATTTGTAAAATATGTCCTCTTGTTACTGGGAGGCAAATTCCATGTTAAGCTGGGGAAGGTGTAGAAATGTCAACAGCAGTGTTTATCTACAAGATGTCTAGATGTCCAAAACAGACCAAAAATGATTAGGGAGTGAACTCTTTAGACTACCAAGCAAGAAAGAACAAGTGCAGATAATTAGTGACATTCTATTTCTTTTCTTTTATAGATTTATTTAATATTCTGGCTTAATTACCATATATTAAATGTTAAGAGGAGACTTTCATAATGACATTTGCATATATGTATAAAATATATTTTGATTGTATTCACCTCCTCTGTTACCCTTTCTTAATCTCTTCCCTTCTCCCTATTTCCTTTCTACAGCCCCACTGGTTCAGCTTTTGCTTACATGTACTCCACTCCCTTAGATGCCACATGTGAGAGAGAATGTAAGACACTTTGGCATTTCATTTTGCCATTAAGTGACCATATGCAAATTTCTATGCTGACTGGAAACAATTTGCTGCTGTCCCATCCAAACTGTCATTTCAAAGGCCTTTGTGCATTGAGCACTCTGCATACCCAGAAAAAGTTGTCAGCATTTCTTCACCACAGTTTAGCAGAGAACCAGTGTCATCCTGCATTCAGGTATAGTAGCCACATCTCTTCCCACTTTTATATTTCTTTCTATCTAAATGGCAAGAGCCACCTGCACACACGGGATGGGATTCAGGATGGAAAGAATTTTGTTCCTCTAAAATTTCTTAGGAATCACATTCCTTTCTCACATGAACTTCTGGCAGTTTTCTTTTTTTCTAGTCTTGAATTTGGTGTCCATTTTCTCCCCCCTCCTAAAACATAACCTTGATGATGAAATTTCATGCTCAGCACTATCTGTATGGCCACTTATGAAGCATCAACTGGGTTATATACCTGCTCTTGGGAGCATTGTCTGTTTCTCATCACATTGCAGGCAGCTGAAGGGAAAGTGGTCAAGAATTAAGCAAAAGGTCCCTTCCACCCTTGGTATCCTATTGCATACATAATATCTTATCTCATCCCTGTACAAAAGTATAAGAAAGCTATATTTTGGAGTCTGCAGCTCTTAAAAATTCAATCATATGAGTACCACTCATTAACTGATTGCACCACTGAAGCAAAGATCAGTATATACCCCGGCGTATGAATGGACTTCGGGAGCCCATTCCACGTGGAGGGATGCTTTCTCAGCCTGGACACATAGGAGAGGGCCTAGGCCCTGCCCCAGATGATATGACAGACTTTGGAGATCCACCATGCAGGGCCTTACCGTCCCTGCTGAACAGAGGGGTTATGGAGTGGGAGGCCAGTGGGGGGCAGGGATGAGGGGAGGGAGAGGTACCTGGGATTGACATGTGAAGCTGGCTTGTTTCTAAATTAAATAAAAATAAATTTAAAAAGGAAAAAAGAAAATAATTAAAATAATACGTACATAAAATTCAATCATAAATTCAATCAAATTTATAATTTTGTTCTGTTCTTTAATCATTTGTTTCCTATATTCATTTCTCAAACAATTCATTTCCAAAATGCTGACACTTCTTAGCAGAAGTTTTTTTTTTTTTTTTCCTGTGCCTGAATCTTTCCTTACAATGTATTTCCAAAACATGAGATATTACTCTATGGATGTACTATTTTGTTTACTCATAAATAGATCTCTTTTCATCCTCCACCCAGTCCTTGAAAATAATATAGGAAATAATCCCTGTATTCACATTCATAAACAACTTTGTCCTGCTCTCCAACAGCAGTAAACTGCAGATTATGATCTCATATCATAAATTTCAATATTTACATTTTCAATTCATTTTGCCTACATTAAATTCATCTATCAACTGTTAGAAGCTGTAATCTTGTAGCTATTCTAATTGCATTATGCCTCTTGGCTCCTTGTGGCTTTAAGAGGAAAGACTTGGGGATTACGTTCATGAATGGTGTGATCCTGAAGGAGTCATCCAACTTCCTGCAGCTTTATTTTTCTCTTGTAAATCCAAAAAGTCTGACTTTTACCAGCAACTCCTTTACAGTACTGTTGTGAGGATCGAATGAATACTGATGTCATTTCTTTGAAACAAAAACAAAACCAGTCTGTTCAGATAGAGTTATTTTCCCTTTTGATCACTTCATCCTTAAGAAAAAACGAGGTGCCACAAAGACAAAATTATAAACTTCACAACAAAAGACAACTACTTTTATTCCCTGAATGGTAACCAGCTGTTAATTTATGTTTGAGACTTTTATTTTGGTCTGTCAGCAGTTCTGGTACCTTCTTAATAAGGAGGGCTCAGCAATATTTCCCTGTTTGCAAAAAGTAATTAGCAATATCTTACGGCATGAGAGCTATATGTTAAACATAGTGCATATGCTCTGCGAATTCTCAGTACTATCCCTTGTGAGCTTTCTAGTTTCTGTTGTTTCCTTGCTCAACTGAATCTCTGGATATAAGAAGAAAGAAGAAACCAGTTTCATCAACGTAATAAATCAATTTGGAGTTAAGTAGCCAGTGCTACATGCTGCTCTTTAAATATGCAACACCAGCATAAGGCAAAAGCTCTCTAAGAAGTCCGTGCTTTATTAAAGGTCCAAGGAGGTGTAATCTCAGAGAGACCCATGATTTTAAGTGATGCACTCACTCCTGGAGTCATTTTGAGAATGACTTATGATCTCAATAATTTTGGGCAGTTAGGGAATGGTTGCAGTAGGCCAAGCGTCCTGACCTGTAAGACTCTTGAAAGTTGAATAAGATTAAGCCACATCCTTCACAAGAAGACTCATCCAGTGGGAATTCCTAATGCTGAGGATTGATTATGGATTTATATTAGCAGATAACAACAGCTCTGCGACCAGAAAACTCAGGAATAATTTACAGAGGCTGGGGAAGTGTTTGTATTATATAAAAAATTAAAAACAAAATGCTTATTAATTCAGAGAGTGAGGAAGAGTTTGACTAAAGTAAAAAACAAGAATTATATTTTTGTTTTAAACTATGTCCCATATTCCAAAGTATTTTTGAATTATTTCCCACATATTTTTCCATTCATATCATAGAAGATATTTATGTAAGTTGTCCCCACTCCTTGAAGCATGAAATCTGTGCTTTTAAAATGTATAAAAAAACTTATTAGATTAAAAAGCTATGAAAAATAAATTTTTCTCTCCAATATACATTCACTCCTAGAATAAGGAGTGGGGACTTAAATGGCACAGGTTAACAGTTTGGACAACATGATAAAAATAGCATTGAATGCTTTATTGCACAAAGACAATTTTAGAAAACGAATCATTCTCATTGTGCTATGTATAATCTCCATTCTTTGTAACTTTAGTAGTCCCAGTATTTTGGCTGTGAAATTAATCAATATCCTACTGTGATAAGGATCTTCAAATTCTCTGTTTGGTGAATTTTGATACATTTCAGAAGGCAGAGATTTGAACCACTAGAAACCATACATGAAATCTTGTTATTTGCTCACACATGCTTGTTTTCCTTACTGTTCTGTCATTGGCAATACAACATGGAATCACTACCACAGCATTTAGAACTAAAAGAATACTCCCACAACACTCAATGAATCAAATTGCTTGGTATTCAGTTCCCATTTGATAACATGAAATGGAGTATGGGGCTGTGATAGTAGATGGTAGAATGGTGGAGGTCAAAGTACCAGTTCATTACAAGAACAGTCACTATTTCCTGAATGCTTACTATCTGCCAACATAAGGCAGCTAAAAGGTACAGTCTCATTTAAACATCAAGACAACCTAACAGATAGTTCTCATTCCTGTTTTACAAAAGGTGAGCCATGCCAATGAGGAAAAATAGGTATTGAGATAAACTGCTGATGGGAATCAAAGCAGCATAGCAGCCCCAGACAGTGAGATCCTTAACCCCAGTCCTTTTCCTCCTTAGAAGCTACTGAGTTTTGTCACTTGCTTCCTGCATGCTTCTATTCATTATATATATTTTTTGTCTCAATGTCCCACTTTCTAAGGTGGTTTAAAAGAACTGTGCCCTGTTCTATCTATAAAGCTGACATGAATATATCTATGTTTATAATGACAGAGAACACTGGGATGTTACATTGCTGTAGTTACTATCATTTCTGTAAGGAAAAAAAAGGGAAGTCCTGTGAGGGCTAAGTCAGTTTAGCTTTGATCGTCCCTAACTGTACAGCAGCTGTTCAAGTCTACTCATATTCCTTGAGTGTGTACTGCTATCCACTCATAGGGTAGATATCCATGCACAAAGAGATTACTGAGGTCCCTCTTTCAGTGACCTTCAGATGTCTGAAATATCATAGGGAAGCTTAAGGCAAAGCTCAGGACAGCTTAAGGCAAATAGAAGAGTGGCCTCTAAAAGCAAATACCATGGCTGGTATTCAACAGGAAAGATTTATTCAATGTAAAATATAGAAATATTTCTGTAACAGTTGATCAGTAGCTGCTTCTTCAAGACTCTTGTAGTCCATGGACCACTGCCCCTCAGCTTTGACCACAGGCCTGCTCCAAAGAACCTTTTGACTCCACAATCCTTGATGTTTCCTTCAATAAAAAGAACCTTGAGCACAGTTAGTGCTCCTTGGGACTCTGGGGGCAGAACAAGCATTTACTCATCATTTGACCCCAAAACTAGTCATGTTAGTAAACTCCAGAAATATTCCCAATGACAGGCAACATTTCAAACATTACCATTCAGAGGTTTGCATCATTTTATGAATAAGGGTTAACAGGTTGTCTCACAAGATTTGCTGTTCAATTTGGGTGCTCTTTGCTTCATAATTTCCCAGTTTCCCTCCTTTGGGGAGCAAATGGACATGCTTTGTGAGTTCTACTGTACTTGCCCGAGTAGTTGTTGACAATGCCTGTGGGTACTGTTTCTTCATTTGTTTTTAGCAGAGAACTCTCTGAGAGGTGACGATGAGATAAAACATTAACAATAAAGAAGGAGAAGAATAGAGGGGAAAGTACCCTAATGGGGGGAATAATAACAGGCTTCAGCGATTTTCTCAAATTTGAAGACCTTGGTGTCTTCGGCTTTGACTTTCTGAAAACTTTCGGACATCCTTATCTTTCCACATTTCTGGTTAACACAGATTCATTTATACATTCTTCTCTAACACTGTGATTGGAAACTCCACACAATTTGCTTTAAATAAACCGAAGATAGAATAGAGCTCAAAATCAGGCAGATCTAAGATTAGACCTGTTCCACACTTACATATGAGGTCTCTAATGTTAAAAGCTGCAACACATAGAGGGTCAATTCCCTCATGTCTTACTACTATATAAAATGGGATTGATCATTTTATAAGAAATATCAATAAATGGAGCTAATACTCACAAAGAACCCTAAGTGTTGTCTGGCACTCAACGAACAACTCTCACTGTCCTTCCACATGGCACTTTGAAGTTTGTAATGAATAACTCTGTGGAAATTTATTATAATGTTGTTTAGGAGGAAGCAGTCTAATTTGTAGTGTAAAGAGACTAATATGAGGCCTAGATATACAAGATGACTCATGTAGGACACACATCAGAAAGTAGAGCCAGGATTAGAGGTACCCTAAGCCTACCGGACCAACAGAATTCTAAACTTGCAATGCATAGATTTCCTTAAAGTCAGTAGTAGAATTGCTCCGATGAATATTAACTTCAAGTTCCACATGCATTATGTTCCTATATGGAATGGTGTAAAGATTGCAGGATGCAGAACAGCAACCAGGAGGAGATTCCACAGAGCTTTGCTCCTGGGAGAATAGCATCTCTTCTTGATTTGGATCTTTATTATATCACTATAAGGTCTCTATCATATATGTCTAAGATAATTTCTAAACTGAACAACCACATACATGTCTGTGGAATCATGATGATCACTCATATGACAGAGCTTGTACCACCAAATACAAAGATATCTGCTTTATGAAAATTCAGTTTCATAGCAAACTGAATAGATGTTTTTTCGACTGTCACTCACACTAGTGGTTCTAATGAGCAACATTAAAGGACACTATGAATTGCTTTTAATCTTTCTAAAATAATTATCTCAAGAATATTATTGTGTACTCTTGACATATTCTAATGTGATCTGGAGGGGACTCAGAGATGGCAAGTATGCAACTGGTTATATGGGAGACAGGCCAGTTAGGCTATTCATCATAAAATTTTATGTTGTGTTTCTGGAGTTGCTGAACAGCTGTCATGCTCTTTCCTGATGGCTGTATTCCAAGAGTGGGAAAGGAAGCTTCTAAGCACACTAAATGCACTATGCAGTAATTGATAATTTGGTATAGCTGGATACACTGAGATCAAATGCATTACATAAATAGCACATACCCTGATTTTGGAAGGAAAAAAATGAGCTTATGGAATAGTTACTAATTTCCCTAGAATTGAATTCATTTCAGCAAAGCACTGGGCTTGATGGTGAAGAGGTAAATAAATTAAATGCCAGTTTTTGTCTTTTATTAAAGTCAGAAATACATGGAAATAATTTCTTCATAGGGCCTAGATCAATAAAATGTGCCAAGGACATGTTTTGACATGTGGTTTTGAACACAATCCCACAATGCATCTAGTGGTTATATGGAAATAATCACACTTTCCTTTTGTAGCTACACTGTCATAACACCGAGATCAACCTCCAAAGCCTGGCCTGGAAGCCATTGGTGGCTTATGAACAACTTCTGTCATTGAGCACCTGGATTCTTTGTCTTCTTTGAACACAGCAACATATTTCTGTCACATGGAGCAAAATGACAGCACGGGAATATAATGTGAGAGACCACAGAGAAAGGAAAGGTGTGTTAGGGAATAAATACATTCTGTATCCCTTGATAGGATGCTTTGGAAGAGCACTCTGCATGGTCTCTAGAACATGTCCTAGCACAAGGGAGCTACCATTGCTCACAGCACTTATAACATGGATTGGCCCTTCACTGTCTCATACCCAAATACTTATCTCAGGTTCTCCTTTGAAAGCAGCATAATTATTGCCCTAAATATAATTTATTTTGAGAGCTTGAGTTCACATATGTTCCATAATATACAATTCTCTATCTATCTACATCTATCTATCTATCTATCTATCTATCTATCTATCCATATCTCTATCTCCCTATCTATCTTAATATCTATCATTTATCTATCCCTATTTTTATATCTATGTTTTTTGTTTGTTTGTTTCCAATCCAAGTATACCTTGTCCAACCCAGTTCCCTCTCTCTCCCTTCCTCCCCGTTCCCCAGTAACACCCTATCCCATCCCCTTTTCGCTCCCCAGGGAGGGTGAGGGCTTCCATGCTGTAACTCTCTTTACACATCACCTCTAATATTTATTGTTTCCTCTCTGGCACCTAATTATGTTATCTTTACTAAAAATGATTCCCCATCACTCTAAAACTGTTCAGTCTCATAGATTTGGCCCTAAACATTACTATGTGTCTGCTTTTATTCTACTTGCCAAAAACACCTGCAGTCCATGTCTTCTCTCCTTTCTCCAAGGACTCTTCTAATTATATATTGTTCTTGTAGCATTGACCTTTGGTTTATGACTCCTCTTCTCTGCTGAAATATCAATTTGCCCTTCTGATTATTTCTAACTCTGGCTGTGATTTGGAACACTCTAGCCTAGAGCAGAACTGTCTCTAAATGTCTGTATAGAAAACACATCAAAGGTCATTGCTTTACGGTAACTCTCCACCCAAGGCCTCTGCAAACAGACAAGCTCGTTTTGCTCAATGTTTTCAGGTTGTATTATATGAGGAAATCATTCCAAAGGAACCGTGGAAAAGTACTAGCTAAGCATTCAATCCTTCAGAGTCACAATTTCTGAAGCATGTTTGTGAGAGTACGTCTTAAAAAAAAAAAAAAGTCACTAAAGGAGGGGTGTGTTTTGTCAGAGATTAGCTAACATGAGCATGAACATGAATTGCTGCTAGGTGATAGAACCAGAACAGCCAGGTAAAGAGGTCAGATAGGCACAATAAAGGAGAGCAGGCCTCTGCGGGGAGAAAATAATGAGGTCCACATAAAGGATTGGCAGCTCTCAGAAGAGCTATGGAAAAGGGATTAAAATATCCAGAATGGGGTGATACACACTAAAACACAATGTAACACACACTCTTCAAAACAGCCTGTGATATACATGTTAGGATGTCCGCTTTGCAGGCTGACACTCAATTACCTTTCTCTCTTGTGTTCAGACAGAAAGTGACAGTTGGATCTGCATAGCAGTTTGACACGATAGTCAAGCCCAGTATCACACTTCAATTTAACTTGAGGTCAAAATCGAGGCAGAAAGAAAAGACAAGTCAGGGTTTCTCAACTAGAGGTATGTATTCATCTTCAGATGTAAGTGGGCCAACAGAATAAAGCAGAATAAAGTACACAGCCTAGAGCCGAGAGACGAAAACCGCTGGTAGACCTGGCTGAAGAAATGCCAGTCGGTTCTGACAGATAGAGTATAGGTAAGGGAGGGGGGGATGGAGCAGTAAATCTCCTTTGAACAAAGAACAATCTTATTTGTGCAACATGCCTGTTTCAGTCTACCTCACCACCCAGCAATGAGCACTGAAGCCGATATTACTTACAGCATTAAAACAAATGAATTTAATGAGCCCATGTGAAGTAAAATCTCCACATTCTCATACAGTAAGCTCTAGTGAAGGAGGAAACGCTGAGGCGACAGGAATAGCATTCCAGAAGGCTCCTCTGAGTCCGGGTAAGTGGGCATGAAAGTGGCATATCAGCATATGAGCTTCATTCAGCATGAGTAAATGTAAGGTAATAAGTTTTGGGGGAAATAATCCAAACTACAAGATTATGGGCTCCAAGCTATCATTAACAGTCTGGAAACCTATGAGCATACTCATCACTAAAGGCAATGGCTGAAAATGGTACCCAAGGCAAGAGATGTGTAAAATGCTTCCCTTCTTCATGCAGCCTTGTGTATAGAGATCTTAGAGTTCTGTTCACCTTTGCACTGGCAACAAATGACACAAAACCTGCTCACAACTGCCTCCAGTATACTGTGCATCATACATCTTCACAATAAAGAAGAGGTATGGATGAAGTCCAGATAAATTAACAGGGTCACGATGCAGGGGCTTTCCCTGAAAATGCCATGTTTAATATCTATCTACTTGATGGGATAGCAGCTGAACAGAATGGCGGTGGAAGGAAACTATTTTTCTTAAATAATATTATAATAGCTTCAGAATTGGCAGATTTTACTCTTTTATAAGCATTCCAGATTCAGAGCCCTGCCAGGATCCTTGCTCAGCCTATAGGATCTAGACTCTCATCCTATAACCATATTCCTGGATCCCTTCATACATTCAATGAGCATGCTTGGTCATCTATGGAGACTGTGTCAGCTACAATGGTTGAGACTGATGTTTCACACAGAGACAGATAGAAGCTTCCTTCAGAGGGCTTAGCCTCTTTAAGGAATAAAACAAGATAATATATAATTACAAACAGTGAGCTGATTCCCATTCATTGAAGTCTGTCTTCAAAGCATGCATGTTGAAAGGAAATGAGTCCTAGTTTAATTGGAGGTAGGGTCTAGTAAGTTGTGCTTTCTAAGACACAGCCTTGTATACACAGCCTTTTCCTTCCTTATTGCTTTTTTTCAATTGTTTACTGACACCATCTAAGTCAAAAAATACTGAATTGTAGTTTTAAGCAACATTAAAACTGAGCATTTAGCATGCTCAAATCCTTTTATTTCAATGCTATTAATATGACGATTCTCTGTTCCTGCAGACCTCCTATGTGTATAAATTCATATTTCACGCACATTTTCCTTTCTGCTCATCATATTAGATGGCATTTATTTTTAAGTGCCCAGTGCATTTTGCTTGAGATTAAAATACTAGAGGGGTATTTTGAGGATTTAGAGTGCTTAATTTATCAACTTTGACCTTGCGTCCCTGTGAAATGCTGAATGTAATAGAATATTGCTGTTTGTACATTCTCTTTATCATCATGCATCTAACCATACTTTACTAACTATGGCAAATCACAGACAGGAAATAATTTGCTTAAACCACAGTAACACTCATCCTCTGAACTACAGCTCCAAATCTAAGTTAAACATATTTCACAATACATTGGAAAAATTAGGAGAAAACTCTCAAGACTGGCCAAATGTCTTTGGAATGCATAGGATGCTCCACAATGACTTATTCACAAGAGTTCAGGCAAGATTCCATAAAACTTTGTTCAAATTGAATTTTACTGCTTGGTTCCTTAATAAATCATAAGCACAATACAGTTAAAATGATACAGGAGACACTTAAACACTAACTTGTAATCTTTCTTATATCCCATCTGCCTTATATTTGTATCAACAAATTAGGGAATAAATGTGTTTATGAACCATTTCTCTGTAATTAATAACACTGAGTGAAACATTTCAGGAGCGATTTGGGGTAGTTTTAAGGAGTATTTGGATCATTTGATGTAATTTAGAGAGAATTCTTCAGATATGTACTCTGCTCTTCTCTGTTTTTACTTAAATTTTCTTTCCACTGTGCTATGATCTAAGAGACCAAGTTGTTTTCCTCCTGGGTTTGGAAACAGAGTACCTCTCGATTTGATTCTGGAGTACCCATCTAATCTGCACCAGCGGCTCACCTTGCACCCTAATGTATTCAAGTCGAACCTGCTTTTAAAATGCATGAACCAGCTCTCACTTGCTCTGAATTTTTCATCCTTTGATTTCTCTGAAGATTGGCGCTCCACAATGTCAGCAACCTGAATGGCTTTGGCTGAATGTCAAAGGCACCTGAGCTGAGTTTGATCCTGAAAATACAAAATCAAACCCTTCCCATCTTAGTCACGTATCTGGTCTGTTTCCTTCTGAAAATAAAAACAGTAATTAGGGAAACATTGCTTTATGCTTTTCCAGCCAGTTTTGAAGTTTGGTCATAGAATGGCTTCTTTTCCTTTGGTTGTTTTCAGCCTCTTTGTAGTCCCAGAGAAGCCTCTGCTTCTGTTATCTTCCTGTCTCACCCTATCCCATGCTGGAATTTCAAACAGGTGCCTTCATCCTTTGCTCTGATCACTTTAAGCATAAGAGCAGACATCCATATTCAAACGATATGTTTAATTTTAAGACTTTATTGGTGGTAGTGGTAATGAGAATGATGATGATGGTGGTGGTGGTGGTAGTGTGTGTGTGTGTGTGTGTGTGTGTGTGTGTGTGTGTGTGGTTGTGGTAGAGGGTGGACTCACATGTGTGTACATGCCAAGGCATGCATAAGGAGTCACAGAACAGCTTTCAGTAACTGTCTCTCAACATGGGTTCTCCCTTTCTAAGGTGCATTTCTGGGATTAATGTGCTTTTATACACTGAGCCAACTCAACTCACTGGTCCAAAGACACTTTGGAATGATTAAACAATTGTTGTTTCTCTGTTTCCTTGGTGGATTAACAGTATTACCACCCAGTGAAAGCATTCTAGAGATATTTTTTCATAACTGTCCTCAGAGTCGCCTCAGGAACAGAGTGCCTGGCTTGTCAGAGGACATGCCTTGTGACCAGCTGTGGTTTTTCTCTAGTTCATCTTTTCCTGTACAGACTGGGAGAACTCAAAAGATCTTCAGGTACTTGCTTCCTATTTCAAAGCAGAAATAAAGAGGGCTGTAATGGCATCAATCACAAAGCATCTAAGTCAGGTATTGCTAAAATGAGGAAAAGTTTTGATGCTATGCCTCTTTAAAAATGCCGAATATTGGTGAGATAAATGGGATCAAGTCTTCCAAAGTTGACAGAGTATTTACATCAAAGCTACTTAATAAAGTTAAGTAGGTTGTGTTTATTTGATGTGGCTCATGGAATGCAGTTTATGAGCATGTGTTAGCCTGCTCCAAGGTCTCCATTTACCTCATATCCATACACAAAATAAGCATTTATAGTCAATGACTTATGTGCCCCTTTCTTGCTTTGTAGCAATCCATATGATGTAACTGGCTGAGGGAAAATGAGCAGAATTAATATCCTTATGGAGGATGAGCTGATGCCTTCTTAACAAGCAACACAAGAAAAAGTACAGACGTGCAGAACAATTGCAGCTTCCTGTAGTTCTGAAAGTTTTACTGAAAAGTTCTTAACAAGACCCCACAAAGGAAGAACAATGGCAAACAACCTGATCCATCTGATCCAAATATCCAGCAAATAACTTCATCTGTGAGTAAGATACTACCTAAAACAGAAAACTCTGTGTGCCTTTTCAAGCAACACATGCATGGGTTCAGAGTGACTAACAAGCACTGAGATTGGCTTCAAAGAATGGATGGGGAAAATCTGAAGAAAGTGCCATTATGGTTTTGTAGTATAAAGAAAAGGACGGCTTGTCCCTTTTGCTTGGCTTCCATTTCTTATACTATTTGAGCCTCACCTCATAACAAAATGAATGTATGGCAGTTTATAAAGATGCACCAAAGTAAGTGTGTGGAGCAGTTTTAAATCACCTTGATAAAAACTAGAGGCATTTTGAAAGAAGGAACCTCAAAAGAGATAATGCTTCTAACAGACTGGCCTGTGGACAAGCCTGTGTTACATTTTCTGGATTGATGTGAGGGCATCTAGCTTACTTTGGGTCATGCCACCTCTGGACTGCTGGGCCTAAGTGCTGTAATTAGGCAGGCTGAAGAAGCCACAAGAAGTAAATTAGAAAGCAGGACTCTTCCATGCCTGTGTATCAACTCCTGCCTTCAGGTTCCTGCCCTGTATGATTTCCTGCCCTGATTTCCCTCAGTTCTGAACTGTGATGTGGAAATGTAAGCTAAAAACAAACTTTTTCTCCCACAGTTCCTTTTGTTCCTGGTGTTTTAGCACAGCAACAGCCATGTTAACTAAGAGAGAAATTTATACCATGCTGTGGAGTCTTGCTGTGACAGGTCTGACAATGTTATTTTGGGGAGTAATTTGGAGGTATCTGGAACTTGGGATTTGAAAGGCCATGGAATACTCAGAGCTAGATGAGATATTGTGAGACCTTACAGATAATAATGAGAACAATGCAGATGATGTAAGCCTGCATGTGGAGTTTCAGAGAGAAATTTGAGAGTCCCTTAAAGACTCCATCAGGACTGTTGATATTTTGAATTAAGAACCACTAACATGAAACCTTTGCTCTACTGGGACAATCCATACTGGTTAGCTGGAGCTGAGAAATAAGACCAACATCATTGTAGTGAAATCTTCTGAGTGTTTTTTTTTTTTTTTTTCTCCAAGGCAAGCACACCCATGAGGTGGTCCGGAGTTAGCCACAGTTGTATGTCATGCTGGAAGCCAAACTTGGTAATGTCTTAGAGTCTCCCATGTGGTACTGATTTTGAATGCATGAAGGGGTCATGTGAAGCATGAAATTTGATGTGTAAGAGGCCAGGAGAGGCCACTGATGAAAGTGTAGCCTCAGTTGAAGTAAAAACCCTGGGACTGAAGGGGTCATGGAGAAAAGTTGAGGCTTGGCACCATGTGAACAAGGTCAGAGTCCCTGAAGAGAGTCCAGGAAAGGCTAGTGCTGAAGTACAGCCTAGTTGTAGTAGAGATCTGTAATCAGACTTTTCTTTGGGACTCCAGCTCATAAATAATGCCATGGAGACCTAATACTAATTATGAAAGCTCAGCCTTAGTTTATGCTTGGCCCACTAGCTCTTATAAGATACATTAACCCATGATTTTATTAATCTATGTCTTATTATGTAACTTTTACCTTTGCAACCCAGAAAATCATGAATGATTCCCAGACATTGGACACTGAGTTATTAATATCGTTGGAGACTGATTTTGCTTTGATTTGATTGTGACTGTGCCCTGGGTATTACCTTTTGGAATAAGAAGGTATTTAATTAATTTTTGAAGTGCAAGGTTAAGAGAGCTTGGATTTTACAGAGATTAAATAATTTTAGAAACATAGAAACTTTAGAGATACACTGGAAATTTTGTAAATCCTAACTATAATTGTAATAAAGTTATATATGAATGCCTCATCATGAGGTTGGTACCAAAGTAGCATGGAACATGAATGTTATACATTTTCTTTGACAGCTACCAATTAAATTGTTAATATTATTTTTTCGGTTCATTTGTCCACTTATTGATTAATTATTTGAGGGGTGGTATGCTTTTAAATTATTTCTTTAATTTTTGAAAAAATATAATCAGATAATTTCATTGAGAGGAAGATAGGGTCAGATATGAGGCTAACAAAATAGTATCAACTCACATATAACATTCCACATGTAATACTGAAGTGGCCTATATTTTAAATGTAGACTTTGCAGTAGTCTCAGCAATGCACCAAGAGTAATCATAGCAATGAATTCTTAGGAAGGGTTTTTCTCATATAACGTTTCCTATTGAATCAGGTATTATGGAAATGGAATTCAGTAAATTCAGTAAAAGATAGCAGTTTTAGTTTGATCCATTGTGGAATGATTATTTTTCTCTGTTGAGCCCTGGAGACCAACCAAAGACAGGGAGTCTGAGTATGAATTTAAAACCTGTGAAAATAGCTGAAGGATTTGTATCTTTTCTGTGTATGTATGACATTGCCCAGGGTGTCCAGGCAGGGCATTTGGGAATGGGACTAATGCTCTGTAAAAACAAAAGAATTTAATAAGGCAGTATCCTGGCCAATTTTTACCATCACCATCAGAGGAAATAACTGCATTTGTATATAAACTAAGTTTCCCAAGGATGTAATTTAATGTAGAATATTTACTTTTAAAATTTCCCTTCATTTGAACTCAGAATTGTTTAGAATAATTAGAGGGGAAGAAGATGAGAAATTGCTGAAATTTAGTTTTAATCACTGTTTTTAGAAAAGGATGTGATTAAGTTAATGCAATTGCACAAGAAATGGTTGTTCATATTTGTAAAGTCTTGCAGTAAACACTGAAAAGAGAGAGGGATAAAGGCAGATGTTATATGTGCTATAAATATGTAAGCAGTGCCAAGAAGGCTTAAGGTGAGAATGAGCCCCAGCTTCATGAAACAGCCTAAAATCGATAAGAGAAAATGCTTCAATTTGCAAGTTTATTCAGAGAAGTTCGTGGCTTAGGGAAGATAGTGACTTAGCAACAAATGCAACAGGGAAGACTGTTTTCAACTCCTGCGTTTCATCTATCGTCTGTAGCAGAAATTAGATTTACCCGGCAGAAGGGGTGGATAAATACTGAACAAACAAATTAAAGTCTGGCAGATGAGCTCATAACAAATTATAACGTGGGTAGTTTAAATGTTTTCACATTACTGTGCCCAGAAAGATCTTATTGCAAGAATGTAAAAGAATGGTTATTAAATCATAGAGATTAAAATGGAACAAAATTACCAATTCTAGGAATTTGGAAAGAAGTATGGATCAATGAACTGAATGCTGAAGTCCACTAAAAATTCTAGCATGAACAGAGATAGATTATGCAAGCTTATGAACAAAAGACCCATTTCTAGTTATGGAAATGTGCTTCTAGTTTTTCTTATAAAGCAGTAAATCAAACGTCTTTAGTTCTTACTTATCTTTATGAGGCAAACAGATAAAAATAATACAGAGATCATGGAAATTTATAGTTTGGATAATTAGTTAACTATGCTTGACACATAAGTATAAAATTAAGTGAATGTTTGTCCTCCTCAGTGTACCATTGTGTAATAGTGAAATGTGACCACTAAATTCATGTTTCCCAGGGTGAGTAATAGAGTGTCTACATCCTACCTGTCTATGCCTTTATCTGTATCCATCACTCCATGTGCCAGTGGCTTGGAAGTTAACAGAGAAAGGAAAAAGCCTTTGAAATGTATGGGAAATATAAAATTAGAATAGATGACAGAATTTGAAATCAAAGTGACTGTAAGGTATACTATATATATATATATATATATATATATATATATATATATATCTGTCATGTATAATGTGTATAAATATCACAAACTGTCAATGTTAGAGACCTTGATGTAGCCTTCACATTCATAAGCATAGCATGTAAATACAGATATGGAGATGGACTATTTCCAGGCCTCACTGTGCTTAAAGTGAAGAGAGATGAACATGAAGTAAGGTGACAACACCTGTGACAAAACTGGATGTTACAGAGGAGAAAAGCAATGACTAGGGTCCCGGAGGAAATTGGCCACTCTGCCTAGAATGGATGATGGACGTGTTAACACTGAGGAAGCTTTCCTGGAGCCAAGTGGTGTTAATAACCAGAGACCTGATGTGAAGAGGGCTCAGATGGACAAACACCAGTAGGCAAAACAATATTCCAGAGGAAAAGAGCCAATACTTTATTTTGCAGAGTCTGAAAATGTAAAATTATTCTATGATGCCCTGATAGAGGGAGATAGTACAGGTTTGGAGAGAGGTCTGTTACAGGGGAAGTGTTAGGGGATCCACGGGGATGACCCCAACTAAGAATCTAGGCAATGGTGGAGAGGCTGCCTTTGATGCCTTTCCCCTATAATGAGAATGATGACTACCTTGGTAATCCTTGAAGCAGAAACAAGCACCCACAGCTAAACATTGAGCTATACTCCTGGAATCCAGTTGCGAGACAGAGGAGGGACAAGCAAAGGAGCCAAGACTGTGCTGGAGAAACCCACAGAAACAATTGACCTGACCCAATGAGAGCATGGAGACCCAGCTGGGGTCTCCAGCATTGAACTGAGCCAAGCCCTCCGAATGTGGGTGCCAGCTAGGAGGCCAAGACAGTCTATGGGACCTTTTAACAGTGGAGCCAGTGTTTATCCCTAGAGCACAAATGGAATTTGGGAGCCCATTCCTTATGGAGGGATACCATTGCAGCCCAGATACAGGAAAGAGGGGTTCGGTCCTCCCCCAAATGATGTGACAGACTTTGATGGTGCCCTGTGAAGGGCCTCACTATCCCTGGGGAGTGGGTAAGGGGTGGATTGGTGGGGAGCATGAGAGGATGGGAGGGTGAGGGAATGGGGGATGAATATGTAAATAAGATTATTTCTAAAATATAAAGAATTTTAATACAATGTTGTGCATGGATTAAAGAAAGGAAGTCCTTGCTTAGCATTTTTTTCTGACCTAAGCTTTCTAATGAAAATAGTGGCTACAACAGCATAATATTCTCTCTCTCTCTCTCTCTCTCTCTCTCTCTCTCTCTCTGTGTGTGTGTGTGTGTGTGTGTGTGCGCGCGCGCGCATGCACGTGTTTCTCTCTCTTTCCTCTGTGTGTGTGTTTCATGTTGTAGCAGAGGAAAGTATCTCTTGCAGCTGAATGTTGTCTCCTCTTCCCACTTACCCAAAAAGGAGGGTGGAATTGTTTTGTAATAAAAACTCATCCACAGAAGGCTTTCTTATTAGACATATCTTTTTAAAATGCCTCTGTGTTAAAGTATAAGTAAAATACTTTATTTTGCTTTTAAATCATTTTTTCTCTCAGTCTCTAACATCTTCTTTTCTGGTTCTTATCTTGCATGAACACAACATTCATGGAAGAAGGATCTCCTTTCTAAAGTAAAAAAAGTTTGCCTTTTAAATTCTGTAATAAATAAAATGTCTAAGAACTAAAACAAAATACGTTCTCATAACTGAATCTTACTTCTCAATAAGTTTGAAATGTATCTTACACAACGAAAAGAAGAGGATTAAACTTATATAGAGACATATATTATAGCATCTGGATAACCCAAACACATACACTTGTATGCTCAGGTGTGTGTGTGTGTGTGTGTGTGTGTGTGTGTGTGTGTGTGTGTGTGTACATGTACACAATACACATTCAGTCCCAAGAATCTAGTTACACCAGTTGACAACTTATGCTTTTCTAAGAAAATCTCAAAGGTGTACCTTTTCAGATGGAAGGATTCTCCTGTTTTTAATTTTTAAAACTCTCTCTCAAACTCCCTGGAGTTTTTTGTTCATTTGCTTTATTTTAAAGTAGAGTAACCCAGGTTGTCTGAGCAGGGTAATGGCTGTGATGACAACTTATAAGCTCAGGATCTATCTATACTTCAGGAAAGATGGTGAGGAAGTTAAGGATGTTACAGCAATTTATTGTATAGCTATCAGTTACTGGAAAGAACAATCCATGGTCCTGTAAACTAAACTGTTGAGTTAGCTCATGTGAACCTCTTGGCATAGAAACAACTCAGGCTGTGTAAATATACTTCAATTTTTATCTGCAATTCACATGTGTGAGTAGGAAATGGAATCCAAATCATCAATGTCTGCCAAATTTGTGAGAAATAGCAGCAAACCATATTCATTCTAAGACCAAGTAAATGGCTATAGGTAGGTGAAATATTTATATACATATTTAAAATTTACTACTAGGCTTTGTTATTCCTCCAGATGAAATTCATCTCTCACCCAGATAAAAGATACACAGATAAATAAGGCCAGCAAAGGAATAGGGGGTGGGTTCTCACTCTTCTGTGTTGTGCATTAACTGTTAATGAATGACTCTATTTACAATGACCCACTATCCTGCACCATGCTGTCAACATTATCAAATTCATATAAATTTAAAAGACAAAGTTGTAAGAAAAACTTTATAATAATTTGGGTTTGCATTGACATCTGCTTCTTCTTTTTTTTCAACTACCAGTTTAAGCGAGGTAGCATTTGATGTGATCATTTGCATTGGCTTGAACAGGAGGCTTGGTAAAGTTTGTACTTAGGAGTGTACTTAGGACTTGTAGCAGAATGGACCCAACTCATTAGTGTGAAAGCCTGAGGGAATGAATGTCTGAGGAGTCTAAGCTATGACTAATGTGCTTGAAGTAGAGAGGTTAATATAATGATGCTTTGTTTGTTTTATGGTTGCTTCAACCATCAGAGTAGTTACTAATAGCCATCTGACAACAGCAGTTATTTAACTGAGGCAGACCTACTTATCCAGCTGCACTCTGTAGCTATGCTCATATACTTGGTACTTAATGGAGAGGATCCATGTATAATTATACAGTCTTTTTTCATCTTTTATATAAAATTCATGTATAAGTTATTTAGATATTTGATTAAAATACCAACAGATATCCTGATATTTGGTAAAGTGTGACAGGACATCATTGAACATAAGATATACAAGAATTGCAATTTCGTGGTACTTAAAATTTAGGAAGGGAGATTAAGCCCATGCCCATGAGAACTATGTACAACATGAAAAATGGAACAAGGCCTTGTTGATATAAGCAAACAACCAAATCGATTTTGGCAGAGCCAAAGAATGGCATGCTTGTTTACAGTGCTATTAAAGTTAGCTGGGTTGACAGGAAAGGATCAGGCCAAGGAAACAGCAGATTACAAGAAAAGAATAGAACTCAGATATTTAGCACTAAAAGAAGCAGGAGAATAAGGGCAAGACAGATGAGAGAGGCCAGGAGAAATCTTGAAGGCCACAAGAAGGGCTTTAAAATATAAGGGCAGTGGAATATAAAGGTTTTGAGCAAAGAAAAATATCATTGTCTTTGTTGCTACCATGTCAAAAGGTGTTCGCATTTAATGAACATTTCTCTCTGTGTGTTGGTGTGTTTAATCAAGACAATTCCTACTCTACAAATGTGGACCTTGAAAATCAGAGATTAAACCAGAAACTAAAGGCGACACAGCCACAAAGTAGGATTGAATCTTGGTCTTTGGACTTAAGCGTAGTATTCTTCCACAGAGAAATTACTCTCATCAGAAGATAGAATACTTTCACTAGAGGATCTTCTAAGTCATAGACATGTTCAGAGCATTTGGTCTTAGAGACAAATATGCAAGGGGGATTCTGGAGACCTCCAAGTAGTACCACTCTTTGCTAATAAGCCTATGAGCACTTGGGGACATCCAGGTAAAGGGTACACTGGGAAGGCAGATACCGTAACTTCAACCATTCATTGATAAAATGGAGAAGTGACTAAACCACCTTAAGGCTTCTCAGCAATTTTAAAATACAATTTGTGTTAAGCTTGGGTCACAGGTAATGGCAGCATGGTTGTTCTAGGGAAGTCACTTTGAAATTAAAAATAAAGAGATAAATAGTAGCTGGGGTATTGGGGGTGTATTTACATCTGGACAAAAGGCTAAGAACAGAAGTAGCAGGTAATATGGGATGGAGGAACCTCCAGTCACGGATGGGTATATATATGCCAGTGTTCTGGACTCTTGGTGACTCGTTAGAGGAACAAACATCTCTCAAATGAACAATAAGAAATTAGTTAAGCCTCATCTCTTTCATTATTCCATATCAAACTTACAGCCACTTCACAAAAATGAGGATTTTACTTCCTTTGCCTCAGTTTCCTCATGAATAAAGTAGAACTTGTGCAGCTACTTAATTAATATTTGTGACTATGGAGACAATGAATTTGAACAGAATCACATGTAATTAGAATATTAGGCATATTTTTAAAGGTGACCTCACTCTCTGCTAATTGTATTATTCTGGAATATAAAAGTAGAAAGCCATTCCCATACCTATGTTTGGCTTGGGTTTGTGGATAGAATATTTTTGCCAAGGAATGTCAGAGACATCAAGTAGAAATTTTCAGTTACAGAAACCCCCACTGTCAAGTTTAATGCCACCTTCCAGATAAGGCAACAATGAGAAACTACAGAAGAAAAAGGAGGATGTTGCAGAGCCTTCTCTTTCAATTCTTTCTCCTACTTGTATTCCATTTTATTAATATATATTTAATATGTATATCACCTATGTTCAAAGTACCTGGAGTCTGGTGGCCTAAGCTCAACTTGTTAGCTCTGCATTTCTTGACTCTGTGATCCCCCCACAGCAAGTTAATTAACCTCGGTGTGCTCCAACTTTCTGATCAATAAAAAGGAAATAATAGATTTACCTCATGGGGTTATCCTTGGGACTTAAGGTATTATAACATGCAAAGGACTTAGAGCAGTTTACACATTTTAATAAAGTTTCAATAAAAGTGAGCAACCATTGCTAGCATCACTCTCATTGCTTCCTTCCAGATTTCTTTTCCTTACTGTGTTTCCTTTTACGTGATTATTTCTATTGTCAGGAAAACGACTGGAGTAGGTAATGGAAAATACAGAACCCTTAAGACTGGGTTCTCTTGATTTGATTTTTATAGAGAATTAGCAGCAAGTGGTAGAAAAAAGTCTGTCAGTACATGTACTGCCTTCACACACCTACCCCAGTGGAGTAAAAATGAAAGCTAATGGGGCTAGGAGAGAAAAGAGCATGACATTATCTTCAAATATCATTTAGGGAATTGAGGAATAATACATTTTAATAATAATATTTTACATGAACAAATTTCCCCTCTTTTGAGAAGAGCTTAATATGCTTAATTTGGTTTTCATTTATATTAATCATTTCTTATCTCTATTAAAGCACTTATCACATTGAGTTGCAATTCATCTATTTATATGTCTATTTCTCCTACCAGACCATGAAATCTGTGAAGACATAGTCTCATTATTATTCATCTTTCTGGCCTCAAGTTAATATAGTGCCCTGAGAAAAAAAATTATTGGTGCTCAATTAATGCTTGATGAATAAACAAGTAAATGAATGAAGTCCTTCATCATGGTGTCAGCTTACATGATTTCCACTATAGATCCTCCAAGTTAAATATGCTTTAAATGAGTCTACAGGAAAAGAAAAGCCAGGATTTATAACTTAAGCTATATGCTCTGCTTGACCCTACAAACAAAATATCCACTGATGAGTCTTTTTTTCCCTTTCTGAGACCTTTTGTGAAATACTAGCCACACCACTCAGAGATAAGTCCTTTTCCTCCATCTTTGAGAAAACTCACATGGGAGAGCATAGTTTTGCCCTTACTCATTTTGTCTCAGATCTATGCTTCATATGTAGTTGTCTTACTCTCTCTAGCAGCATGGACCTTGGGCCTGAGAAGATTCTGAGATAAAGTTCCAGCGTCAATGGAGGCAGACTAGCAACAAGCCCAGTTTATTGTTATTGTTGTTATTATTGTTATTATTATCATCATTAATTATGCTAGAAATGTAAAAAAAATACTATCTCTTTTATCAAAAGGTTAAATCTCACTATGTAACCTACACTATGCTTCAAATTCTTCATCTTCCTGTCTCACTCTCTTGAATGCTGGGCATACAGGCTCAGAGTAAACCTTCTTTTATTCTTGGATAAAAATTTCTATATGCAGTTTGAACTCTTTCTATCTTATGACTCAGAGTATCTCCCCACCCTCCTTTGTCTAGCATCTCTAGCTTTGCCATCCTATCCTGTCTTTATGGTCTTTGGTCTTCCAGAGACTGTCCTGGCTCCTCTATGTTAGTAAGGTTGCTAATCCTGTGGCAAGAGATCAGAGAAAAACAAGTTAAAGGATGCAAAGCTTATTTCATCGTCTAGTTTCATAGATTAGGTCCATGGTCACTTGTTTCCAATGTTCTTTGCATTTGGTAGGTCTGAACATAATGGCAGGGATTATTTTGTATACCAAAGAATCTCACCTCCTGATGGGAAGTATGTGAAGTAAATGAGCAAATAAGATATGCCCTTCTAGGTCATTCCATAGTTATCTACTTTTTACAACTAGGCCCCACCTCCTAGAGCTTATATCATTCCCTAATTACTCATTAAATTGTAAATCAGTTGGTGATATTAATGAAGGAACAGTTTCCATGATCCAGTCACCTCTAAAGCACTACTGATCAGTCAAGCCTTTAATCAGGCTCATTTCACCCTTAAACCGGAGCATCCTCTTTGTTTAATATGTGGGTTTTCATATCTAATTTGAAAATCATCTTGCTTTGAGTTTAGATCAATGAAAACATTCATATTAGCTTTATACATATGTTTCCTTTCAATACCTTTGACTTTTCTTTATTGTCCTTACTAGGGCTTGTCACAGGAAAAATCAATATGGTTAGCAATGCTGCCTAAAGACATGATGTCCTCAGGCTTCAGGTAAAATGCACCATGCAGTCTTTCACTAAGTGTTCTGGTTCAAATAGTAGGCCAAGTCTAGTTATCTTACAGAGACCAACTGGAGTTATCTTACAGAGAATGCCCATGGGACATTATGTACTCTGGTCTCCTTTCTCTTATGAGAAAATTTTTAGCTTCCATATTCCCTTGAACTCAGCATCGACATTCCAGATCTAACTTCTCTTGGCAATTTGTATAATGAGTTCATGTTGTAACCAGACTTTTCTATCCTACAGCTAAGTTTTCCAAACCAACTATTGTGATGTATTGATTCACTATAAAATTAATTTAGTGGCTGGACAGTGGAGGCACACACCTTTAATTGTAGCACTTGGGAGGCTGAGGCAGACAGATCTTAGTGAGTTCAAGGGCAGCCTGGTCTACACAGTGAGTTACAAGAGAGCCAGGACTGTTACACAGAAAAATCCCATCTTGAAAAAAAATCAATTTAGTGAGTTTTATACTTTTGAAACAATAGAATGGAAGAAAACTACATCTCACAACCAAGGTCACATACTGTTTTGTGAAGCCTAAAAGTGTGTGTATAGTATATGTAAATATGCATACATGTATATTTCTATTAAGTATATAATAATACTTTAGGGCTTGCTCAAAAAGTACTCAAAAGCCATTGACAAATAAGTTATTTTGTTTCCTTTTAATGACATTTATCATGCTGATATTATATTCTTAAAAACAGCACAATGATTTTTACCTTCAAATGTTAAAAACTGTGTTTTCAAAAATGAGACTGCAGATGGGCTTGATTTCCATTTCAGCTATGGTTTGCACAGGAAGTGTATGCAGTCCAATTTCTAATACTATTCCAGTAAACAGTATTCTAAAACAATCTTTGAACATATAATTTATATGTAGATTTCTTAGAACACCAAAGAATAGAAGGTACATGCATTCCCTGGCCTGTTGCAGTTAACACCTGCAGATCAGTCGAACTCCACCTTCCCCAGTGCTTTTCTTCTTTGAATATTATTCTGGTACTCTTTTATTATATTAAAAATGTCATGTTATTTGACTGATTTCTTTGTAGCATAAAATGTGGACATGTGCTTAAGATGCTCAATGTCTTTGAAGAAAGTAGAAGCAAAGGTGGTCAAGAGACCACATTTTGTAGGAATCCTTAAAGGGTCTGAAAGGGAAATGAGTGCAAACTGAAAATGCAAAGAGCAGATCTGAAAATCGGGATGTAATATATCTTTCAATCATCAAGTGTGTTTATCCAAATTTGAGTGTCTCATTTTCTCATAAGTAAAGGAAAAGTAACCAGGAAGAGCATACAGCTAAAAACAATGGCCATGATACCCTTCCTGGTAGATCAAGATAACACAAAATACAGACACAATGAACAATCTGAGAAGAAGTAGATAGTTGGAAATAAAATAATTTCTATCATACTCATGGTTTATCATCTCTTACATCTGCTTCTGGCACCAGGACAAGAATGGATTTCAAGATACCTTCCTCTCTTGCCCAAATTTTTTGTTTCTTTTATGTTTGTGTGACAAGTTTCTCTTTCATTGGTTGCTAAAATAAAACTCCATGAAATAGAAAATAAAAACAAAAAAAATAAAAACAAATACAAGCAAAACTCTTGGAAAGTCCAAACCTCAACTCTTTCCTTTCCAGCAATTGAATGATGATCTGATTCCTATTCTAAGTTAGACAGGTGGGCCATTGTCTTGTCCTTTCCCCCAGGTACAATAGATATAGTTACGGACTATATGTAGCTTAACAAAAAACCTTAACATCCTCATTAACTTGCTTATTTGTTAATATATGAATAGAATTACATGTACTTGTTTATTGAAATAAATTTTTATCATGAATAAAAGTTCATCAAAAGTGACTTTCCCACATTCCAGAGTTCACATGACTGCCAATTGGGTCCAGGTGGATGTCAAGTTATGTGGCAACTGTGGGGTGTGAAGTTTTTCTGTACAGAGATATAACAAAATTTGTGGTAACCATGAATTCAAAATCAGTGTGAGAGCCTATTATTATTTATTTGACAAGCTAGAATCATCTTGAAGACAAATATCCCAGTAGTTTGTGAGGGGAATCTAGACTGAGTCAATTAAGGTGGGAAAGCCTATCATAAAATGTGAGTGGCACCATCCTGTTAGTTGTGATCTTGGACTTTATAGAAGGGAGAAAGCTATTGGGTCCCAGCATTTATCACATTCTGCTTAGCAACTGAAGATTCAATGTTCTCAGATTCCTCATGTTTCTACTGCTATGACTTCCCCACTCAGTCTGTGACTCAAACAAATCCTTCATTCCATAAGTTACCCCTCTTAGCATATATTTTGTCACAGCAACAAGAAAAGGAACTAATACTTAAGTACTGAGTCCATTCCCCAAGCCTAGGTACAACTTGGAAAATACCTCCTCACTAATGACTGCTGCCCTTCCTCCCTTTTATATTAAGGTTGGTGTGGGATAATGCTCTTGCACACTGTAAAGATTTGCCAATTTAATAAAATGCCGATTGGCCAGTAACCATGTAGGAAGTGTAGGTTTGGTTACCAGGCAAAGAGAATTCTGCCAGACACAGAGGAAAAAGATGAGTATGTCTTACCGAGAAAAGGTACCATAGCTAAACATAAGTAAGAATTGTGGGTTGATTTATGTTGTAAGAATTTATTAGTAATAAGTCTGAGCAATAGCACAAATAGTTTTTAATTATTATAAGCCTCTGCAAGTTTATCTGGGACTGAATGACTGTAGACTGAAGCTTCTGTACAGCTCTGTGAGTAGAGCATGAGACTCTTAATCTCAGGGTAATGGTTTGAGTCCCAGGTTGTGTGGCAAAATGTAAAGATGAGTTCTTACTTGGTCTAAATAATAAAATTCAGGAGTCAGGCATAGTGAAAAAATGCTGAGAGATCAGAGAGAAGGAGTAAACCAAAGCCACCTTTACCTCCTTAGCCTCTCAGTGGACAAGAGAGCAAGTTCCCATTTCTTCTGGCTAATATCCTCTCTCCAGCCCTCTCACTTTAAGTCTGTGCTCAGCCCCCTCACTTCCCATTTCTGCCCAGCCATCTCACTTTCTGTCTGTACAGACCTCCAGATCTCTGTGGTTAGCTAGTGACAAGCTCTATCCTCTGATCTTCAGATAGGCTTTATCTGTACAAGCAAGGTATCACCACATATTTATTCTTTGTTTCTCTGAATAGTCTCCTGTCTTTCTCATTTCCATAGATTCCCATGCATTTCTACAAATGACTTCAGTATAAAACACTTCCCATTTACTCTGGACATCGTCTTTTCCAAACAGAACAGAAAATGAGGCACAATGAAAAGAGAAAATGAAGTAAACATCACAGTTAGAAACTGCGATCCCCAGAATTAGTCTCATTAGGACAATTTCTCTTTTCTAGGCTCCAGTCCTTTGGCCAAAGAACAAGGGCCTTTATTCTACCTAGCAGGCTACTTTGCAAGTTATTATTTCTAGCTCTTCTGGTCCTCATCTTAAAGTCAGTGAGATGAAAGTGTTCCACTTAAAAAAAAAAATACCATAATGTGGTACCATCACCATGGAAACCAGAAACAAGAGCCTTTTAAGATGAGAAAAAGTGAGGGAGAAGTGTTATTATTTATTTTGCATTAAATAAAATACATGCAAGTTTAATAGTTGAAAATAGCCTTGAACATTATAAAAGATAATAGCATATCCTACCTCCCCTCTGCCTTCCTACTTACTCTGTTTTCCATTATTGTGAGAAAAATTAGAATCATTTTTGGAAGATTCCACTTTCATTTAAGAGGATTATGAAATGGTACCAATTATTTCAAGTCATTTATTATTAAAAGTCCTTTGGGATGCATTTGGAAAATAAATAGATATATTGCCCACACCTTTAGAAAGGAGAAATTGATGATGATAATAATACAAAACGCAGCCCAGCTCCTACAATTCCAGTTCTCAATCTTAGTTATAACAAATACTGATCAATACACAGATCTCACCTGACCATCTTGTTTGGGATTGGAGAAAGGACTAGAATTTATAGGAGGGTTGAACTTGAGACATTTCAGATGGTGGGAGGCATTAAGCTTGACCATCGCAATGATTTGATATTGTGTGATCCAGGAAACATTCTGTAATCAGTAAAGTCAAGATATCTTTATTGAGTTAAATACCAGCCAAATGCAAGCCAGAGCATCGAGGCCAGGGAGAAGGGGTAGGAGAAGAAGAAGGGGCTTCCATGTGCTCGAGGTTCCTTAAGAGCCCATCCCTCGTCATCCTGCCCTCACCTTGACCATGCCTTAACAGGCGTGGTCAGGCACACCTGTAGCCAGCCTCTAAAAGGTGTGGCTTACTGTCCCATACTATTTGATTTTCCTCTTTCTTTCTTTCTTTCTTTCTTTCTTTCTTTCTTTCTTTCTTTCTTTTTCTGAGACAGGAATTCTCTCTATAGCTTTGGAGCCTATCCTGGCACTCACTCCGGAGACCAGGCTGGCCTAGATCTCACACAGAACCACCTGCCTCTGCCTCCTGAGTGCTCGGATTAAACTCACCCACACCCGGTTCAACGATTTGATTTTTAATTCTAATAAGATGCAAAGCTCTATATTCCATATACTTGCATTTTCCTGTTTAAACATAATATAAAATAATTTGAAGAACAGTTGTATTTCAGATAGGCATTCAAATTTAATTGTCTCAACAGTGCTTTAGTTTATTTATTTATTGGAGATAAGGTCTCAGCCACACTGGCCTGGGACTCCATGCTTTCCATGAACTTATAGTGGTTCTCTTGTCTCAGCTTCCCAAGTGTTGGAATTACCAGCCTGGGATACTATGCCCAGTTGTGAGCACATGTCTGGAAATTCTGTAGCTATATTTCATTCTTTACTCTTCTAATATTGTATAAATTATTTTAAAAGGTGTTGGGAGTCAAATCTCAAGGCTTGGCATGAGATCCTAGGCCATGCTTGGTAGGCCACATAGTTAACCTTTACATAGTGGCTCCTTAGAACCTCAGCTCAAGAAAAGAAACAACTTGACCCAGTCCTCCACCCACAGGCTCAGTCACCTAGGCAACCCTTCATGGACCTCTTACTCATAAACTCTTTACCCTGCCAAACATCCTCTTTGTGGCTTCCTAATATCCTGCCTACACTAACACCTGGCTCACAAACAACCCATTCTACCCCTCCCCGTATCCTGCTCTGCCGACTATATAAGCTAGCCTGAGAAAAAAGTAAAGTTTGCCACTTGATCAGAATCCTGTCTTTTGGTTGTTCTTTCTGCGTCTCTTGTCCCCATTCCCCATCCCTGACTCTCTTGCCCCAGGTTGACTTCTTGCAGGTTGAGACAAAAAGGTGTTCAATCTTTATAATTCTTTGAATATCATTGTTGTGCCATCCTGGAAAAATCAAAAGTAAAACTCAAAAATACCAGTGAGAAAATTACTTTTGCTTGCACTCTGGAATGGAGTTGAGTGTCTGCCTCTGAGTGACACAAGGCCCCTGATGTCAGAGTGACATATGAAGGGTGAGGTGTGGCAGGCTGATTTCTACTCATTTGTTCCTTGAGGTTCTCTAGATACTGCTTTCTGATGCCAGGAACATATTTCAATGAGAGTCTGAGACTAGCTTAACAGAAGTCATCTTTCCACTGTGAAGGACAGTCTTCATGGCCTGAAACTAGGACTCAGAAGAAAACTTCCTGATAACTCAAAAGTCCCTGGGTTATATTTTGTTTGAGTGAATAAACCTCACTATTTCCAAATAAAGTTTTCAGTGGGAAAACCCTTCACGGTGAAGAATAATACACTTTGCCGTAACAACCTTAACTAGATAATTCAGCACTTACTCTAGGGCCTTCAGCTCCAAGAGCACTGCCAAGGAAGAATGTAACTGGGAGCAGCAATATATGCTGGAACATTCTTGTCTGGTCAGAACTAGGCCAGAGACTTAACTGTCATGGATGCTTCCGGCTCTCAGCTGGCAGTAATGACTTGAGACTCACTGCCCTCACAGAGCAGTGAGTGGAAAGTACTTAGGGGTCCTGTCATGGGGAAGAGAGGCACACAAAAGAAATCATAGGATGTAGCTTCTCTTTTCCATTCTTCTATGCTTTCCTCTTCAAGTGCACAGCAGTGCTTTTCAGAACAAACATCATTTTGGGACTGCCAGGAATTTCACATTGTTTATCTCTGTTTTGTTCTGCCTTCTTTCATTTTCTCCTTCCATCCCTTCTTTCAGATCTCCCTTCATTTCTGCTTCCAGCCCTTTCTTTCTCGTTTTCTCCAAATTCTTCCTCCTTCCTTCTTTTTCTTCTTTTTTGTTTCTTTTATCATTCCTGTTTATTGTAGAAAACTATCTGAAATGAGTTTTGGAGCACACAATTTTGGAGACATATGTGCCTCCAACTTAAACAACATTCGGACCCTTTGGTATGGTCGTAATGGTCCTCTGGAAATTTGATAAATCCTATTTACAATAATTTTTGACTGGATTGTTTTTCTTTAATTGAAACCTTGAAAGACCATATTTCTGAGAACATATTGAAACATGGTTAAGGAACTGGTCTAAAAGCTTAGAGGAGATGCTCAGTCTCTTAGTAACCAAAGACAGACAAAGAAGAGGAATTCTACTCTCATCACAGCCAAGGAACTCCATCTACTAGACCAAGATGTCATTCTAAATTCTATATTTTAAAACTCTAAAAATGTACATAAAAGTTTTCTGACTTCTTAGCAAGGTTCTCTTGAAGTTATTAAATAAAAAGTGTATGAACAACTCTCAAGACTTGCTCATCTTGGTACCAATATGTGGTTTTAATTCTTATAATTATTATATACTTTGGTAAAGCTATCCAATTTTAAGTCATTTACACTTGATGAAAAGCAGATGTAGCTCCTTCAACACTAATTTATTCTGGCATCTGCTAGAGCAGTCAAAGGTCCATGGAAAAGCATAGGTACACCCAGGACTCTTTTGAAAATTGTTTTAATTCTTTGTTTTGTGTTTCCTATATTGGAAGATCCAGTGAGTATTTTTAGTTTTTTCAGAATTGTAACCAAATAGAACTGAGAACAAAAGGATTTAAGTATTCTGGTTTGAGGCCAAACTTATCCATAACATTTATTGACCCAGCATTCTGTTCCTTCTTCCCACTTAGAAGAGAAATCTAGTGGCAATATAAGCCTAAGCTATGATAGCCCCTCCCATCTCTCCCTGTTTCAACAATGAGCCTGTTGTGTGGTTGCTATGTAGAAAAGGCAGACAAAGAACACACAGAGATCTGCCTGCTTCTGCCTACTAAATTCTCAGATTAAAGCTGTGCACTGCCACATATAGCCAATGAATTCCTTCTTCTTATAGGAATTCATCCAATATGGAAAATGGCAAAACATTGCGAGAATTAGAAAGTGATAAAGAAACATTTTCAAATGATGGTGACATTTATTAACTTGACTTTGCTATGCTTAACAAGTGTGAGAATAATTAAAATTAGTATGATAATTCATTTTTAAAATATTTCATTTGTATCAGGAAAAAGTTTAAGAGAATAAGCTTTCTTTGTTCCCCCTGGGGAGGACACTGGGATAAAAGAATGATGGACTTCTGGGTACTATAAAGTCCCTTTTCCCCAGGATAGACTGCCCACATGATTTCAGTGAAGGATACACACTTGTGCCTTTCAGAAAATCGCTGAGCCATGGGAACCCCTTGATTCTCCACTATGCTAGAGGACACAGTCTCTATAAAATAGAACTGTTGTTTCTGATGCAAAGTCCATGGAAGAGTGGTACTTACTAGCTTAACCAGCCTGCTTTCTTCTAGAATGCAAGAACACCAATTCAGGGGTGCTCCCCCCACACAATTTACTGGCCCTCCCATATCATTTACTAATTAAGATAATGCCCTCTGGCTTTCCTGTAGCCTGATCCTATGAAGAAATTTTCTCACTGGGGGTACTCTCCTCTTGCATGACTGTGGTTTGTATAATGTTGACATAGAAGAAGCCCCAGAGCAACAAGTGTCTGGAATTCAGTGACAAATGCAACTTAATTGGAATATAGTAAAATAAACACAAGAAAAACTATTAAACAACAACAGCTCAGCAGATATTTTAATTAGATAATTTCAGATTTGAAATAATACCATCACTTGGCAATTAGGGACCACTAGATGACAATTCAATGCCTGAAGCTTGGAATTAAGTTTTGTGTTTGGTCTGCCGTATGTGGATGCCTGTGTAGTTTCCAGAATGTAGAAGATTTATACAGCTCCATCTAATTTTATTTCTACAACCTATTAGAAAATAAAACTCCTTTGTTTTCAATGCTATTATATCTACTTGCTGGTTATCAGTGTTACAGACAAAAGTTATCTTTTCAATGAAATTATAAAAATCATTTTTTCTGAGTACAATAAATGACATGACATTATAGAAAATTCTAGAAAAGTGAGAATAAATTGTCCTTGAGTGACATCCAAAAAATACTAATGATAATGGTTTTACAATAGCCACCAGACATACAGAAAGTGATGAAAGAAATTTTGTGAACCCTCTCACAATTGATTTTACTTCTAAGAATCCCAAGGTCCGAGTCATCAGATGCCTCTTTGTATGTGTTCACATACTGTTTCAAATCCAAATTTCCCCTTCTTTCTTATTCTTCTCTCCAACTTTTTAAAATTTGACCACCAAGATTTGATTCATAGCTTCTATTCTTTTAATTTTTTTTATTCCACTTGCTTATTTTCTATTTGGTGGGTGGGTGGCAGGTCATAGGGCAACTTGCATAACTTATCCCTTGTATTCTCTTTTTCCTAAGAAACTAAACTGGGGTCTTCAGGTTTGGCAGCAAATAACCCTTCCCCTGAACCATATTGCAGCCCCCCCTGTACCTCTCCCCTTAAGAACTATGTCTCCCCCAAAATCCACCACAAGCTTCAGATAGTAAAAATATGTGTGTTCTATGTTTCCCTCTTGCATATATGAAAATCAGAGCTCTAGATTTTGTGAATTACAATGATCTGTTGAATGTGTGCATGCTTAAACATGTGTAAGACTGTTAATTTCTCATTTACAAATACAGGCAACCCTTAATACGGAGCCCTGGAATTTTTAGATAATGAATAAATAAATGGAAGACTCAACTAAATAAATTTAGTTTTAATGTAGTGTAGGGTACTCCAATGGGCATAGAAGAGAAATTTGGATATCTTCAGCTATTGTCTCTCACATAACAATGTAATTAACAATAGTTAATCTTTACTGGCCAATATTGATTGGTAAGAGTCATACTATAGTTCAATTTTTTCTCTGCTAAATATCATATAATCCTGGCAACATAGAATCCTAATATTGCAGTGTTCTTTGCTATATTAATTTACCTATGAAAATGTGATACACAGAGAAGATGAAAATCCTAGGAGCCCTTGACACAAGAAAATATAGGAGGACAGCCCACGTTCCCATGGGACACACAAGGTACCTAGACAGCCACTACAGAAGAACTTAGTTCCTATTTCTGAGCAACAAGATATTCCACATTATGAACTCAACTGCATGACTGAGGATATGCTTTCTGATTGTCCTAAAATGTGTGGAGTCACATTAAATAGATCTGGCATAGATCTATTTCTATTTCTGCATAGAAAGCAAAGAACAAAATCTCAAACCTGTAGCGCTATCACCCCAAAATAAGATGAGCTATGTCTGTAGTAACTCATTTGTAAAAATGTTTAAGCAGACACTAAGCTAACTATTGTGGGACATCTGAAAACTGGTTAGTGAAATCTCAACCTGGGAGCTGCTTATTTATACTCTGGCTGAACATACAATGAAGTATAGTGACTTAATGGAAAGTACACCAAATAAAATGATAGTGAATTCATCAGTCTAGACATCTTGACTATGTCATTTAGTTTTTCTCTGTTTCAATCTGTTGAGTTATATAGGAGAGTAATGATGGATTTCCTTTATTCATTACACAGATATCAAATAGGTATTTGAAATTGAAAATAAGTGGTATGAAATATTATCACTAAATAAATATAAAAGATATATGAATTGCAAGACAATCATCCTACCAAGGTAAACATCCCCACATGTATTACCATGCTGAAGGGAGGCAGCTAATTTTGAGAATGATTCAAATACCTATATAAGAAAATCTATCCCAATTGAATGCTAAGAACACAGACCTATCTCACATGAATTACAACCTCTACTTGAATGATATTTTCTGTGCCTTAATCATCATTACCAAAGCACACCACATATGCAGCCCTGATGACTGACCATCTGAAGTTGATGAGGTCAGGGGCACATTATGTATTTTCAGATGATTAGTATAAAATATTTTTCTACATATTCTCACCCTGCTCAGTACATTGTCAGTTAAGCATATTTAGAAACAACATCTCCTCTCAGTAGTACTATTCTTATGGATGGAATTTTGTGTCTTATGCAGCACTTGGGACAAATGGTAAAAGATGGAGGAGAATAACCAAGGGGAACAAGAATAATGGACAAAAGGAGATGGTAAGAAAACTCTGAGAGAAAAGACAGAACAGCAAACCTCCCCTGCCCCCCCAAAAGAAATTACCAAAGAGCCAAATTCAAATGAGTATAAGAGAAAATAAATCAACACAGGTAAAGAAAACAAGGCTTTAGTAGTGTTGTTGTGGACAGTCAAGGGGGTTCCCCAAATGTCCAATTTCCTGAGATGGATTAGCAAATTGATATAAGCAGAGCATGAATTTGCTGACTGTGGTGGCACTGAGTCACCTTGGACCTCATCAGCATTGCTAAACATCGCCTGTAACCTTTCCATTATCACTGAGGGTCTGCTCAGCACCAGGCCCAACTGCTCCAATAATTTCAATTACTTTCCCTGACAAATTTTATGTTTCATGTATTTTAGTGGCCTGATAATTATGATTTCTCTCATTTCTCGCTATCGAGCTTAATGGGTTCCAGCATGAGTGTGCAGTTTCAGAAATGAAGTTCCACTTGAATTCACAAGTTATTATCTACTTTCATTAATGGAATTGGAAGAGAGAGAATGGGTAAGAGATAAAGAATGTGGAAGAGTGAAGAGATGAATGAGCAGAAGGAGGAAAGGGAAAACACAATGTTCGGACTAAGAAAAAACTCAAATAAAAAGGCACTCTAAATAGAAATACAAGGGAGAATAGAAAATATATGGGTAGGCTTTTAAAAATATATACTGAATAGGTGACTTTTATTATTAGATGCATGAGTGATGGATATGTGTAGTGAGTTGGAGAATTCTCAGGCTTTGTTTATAGGGGACACTAGATCAGGAGAACCTATTTCCTCTACTTCCTGTGCTTCCTACTTGGTCTTTCTAAGATACATCTCCACTGTGCCCAAGGGCATAAACTTTGACTGTGTTGGATTGATTCCCATGACTATTTCTCAGTTCTTCTTCCATGCATACTTGTTATACAGGTGAATAGAGGAGAAGGATGCACATATATTTTTGGAGTGACAGCTAAGTCCAAGAAATTGTACCAGTATATGTAGAGATGAGACCTCTTGGTAATAGGTATATAGCAAGAAGTAGATGTGTACACACAGCTCAGATTGCTGAGTCTTGACTTGACTATCCTTCTACAAATGGATATGACTTCATTCCAGGGGATGTATAAGAAATGTCAGCATGCAGTTTTGAAAGCCTCCAAGTCAGTGGAAATCCCAATAAAGAGATCATTTTCATTGATTCTATGTGATGATTATCATTGCATTTGTTCTACATGATTGTTATCAAAGCCTCCAAAACTCAAAATACTGTGATGTAGCAAGATATTCATGGGACCAGATTCATCAAAAGCTTATGGAACCAGTATAAGCTGAAACCTCATCACCTGTTAGATATTCTGGTACAGGATTTAGGGCTAAGTAAAGAGAAATAGGACCCAATATAGTTATGCATGTCATTGTTTATAAGTAACTACTTTTTCCAACTGAAGAAGGGAGCTGGGATTGGTAGGACACAGATGACAAAGGAATAGCTCTTGTCTTCAAGAAGCTTACAATAGGGATTTAGGACAAGTGTACAAATACATTTAAAATAAAATGATAGGTACTATGAGTGACATATACCATCTGGCAGATTTGAGGAATTACAAATAAAACTTGTCCTGAAAGCATTATTTTACCATTAGAATTATATCTTTAAATACTTTAATGTCTTGCTGTCATGTTCAACATTTAATAGCTATTTTAAACAAGAAATGTTATATTTCTTTTGAGTCTCTTTTAATAAGAGCCCAAGTCTTAAGCCAGAGGAACAAATCTCCCATTCTGCCATTTCACACATCAATAAGCTACTTGGGAAAAATAGTGGGAGGATTACTGAGCCCTTTCTTCTGACTAAGAAATATATCATGTAGATGGCATAGAATCCTAAGCCATGGGCTACAGACATGTAAGATGATAAAATGGCAAAGATGTAAGAAGGATAAAAACCCAAATAAACAGGATAAAACATTTTAAATGCAGGGCAGCACAGCTGTAGTGCAAAAATAAAAATAATACTATGCAGAAGTAATTAAAAGGTACTCTATTCTAAATGAATTTACCATGTTTTCTTCAACTGAAAGGACATTTAATTTTCTCAAATGACCTTAAGGAAGACTATGGAGAGGCAGTTGTAAAATATTTGAAAATAAAGTAAAGAATGTTCTGTTAATATTGACTAGGGGAAAAAATTAACACAAACTGAACATTGTGTTCTTTGCTCAGAAAGCAATGGCAAACTATCTGTCAATTTTTAAATTTGCTTTTATGAAAGACAATTCTCTGTTAGAAATTAAATAAGTTTATCAAGAATTGTTACAACCACTGTTGAAAGCAGCCCTTGTGCTTCAACACTGCATCCACATCCAGTTATAGGTGATTCTCAGGCATGGAAACAACGATTATAATTTATTTAAAACAAGCAAGGGCTTATAGGGCTGTGGTAGGAGACAGCAAGAAGAGTAGAAGTCACTTAATATTGAGGTAAAACATTGATAAGAATGATAAGTGACTTCAAATATTGCAATAATTGAATTATCTGTGGCTTTCTTAGGAAAAAAATCTCCAATTTAAGTACGAGGCAAATATCCATTCTGCCATGAGTATGTTTATCAGTGCATAGAATACAAGAATAAAAATACATGAAGAAGAGAGTTGGAGAAACAAATTCTTGCAATCCTTTATAGTCCCTGAAAGAGAAGGTTAGTATAAAATGCTGTAGTAGCTGACATAGTGACAACTATGTGGCCAAAACGCAAGTGACAAATTTCAATGACAGATGACATTTTATCTGGACATTTGCTGAGGTGAATGAAAAGACTTCAAGCATCAGGAAGGCTCTATACAAACAGCTGACCTCAAGATCCATTATTATTATTATTATTATTATTATTATTAATATTATTATATGGGACTACCTTGGTTGTCATTCCTAGAGCTTTCATCTAGTAGCTGATCGAAGCAGAAACAGGCACTCACAGCTAAACCCTGAGCCATACTCTTAGAATCCAGTTGAGGAGAGAGAGGAGGAATGAACAAAGGAGCCAAGACTGTGCCAGAGAAACACACAGAAACAGTTGACCTGACCCAGTGAGAGCATGGAGACCCTAGTCATAAAGATGGGGAACCAGCACTGGACCGAACCAAGCCCTCTGAATGTGGGTGCCAGCTAGGAGGTCAGGGCAGTCTATGGGACCTCCAATAGTAGAGCCCTAGAGCACAAATGGACTTTGGGAGCCCATACCATATGGAGGGGTACTATTGCAGCCCAGATACTAGAAAGAGGACCTAGGCCCTCCTGCAAATGATGTGACTGACTTTCATGGTCTCCTGTGGAGGACCTCACTATCCATGGGGAGTGGGTGTGGGTTGGTTGGGGGGTCAGTTTGGAGCATAGGAGGATGGGTGGGAGAGGGAATGGGGGGATTGATATGTAAATGAGAGTGATTCTAAATTTAAAAATATCCATTATTTAGGTAGACACCGTTACTAACTGTCTCCACACGGCTTCTTGGCTGAGGCCACATTAGTGGTCAATCAGAGTCTGGGAAGGTTGTTTAAAATAATTTAAAACATGTATCTCAAGGGATTTCACATATGAGACTCAGTTGAATTGGGCTTCTCTTTGTCACATATGTTTTGTGTCCTTGAAGAATTATATACGGTGGCACTCAAATTAAGAAATTTGAAGTTGTTGAACTAGGCTCACTAATTCATACATCACCTACTTTTTCTCAAGTGAGGAGAATAGATGATATGTGAACGGCAGAACAGACACAGTGATGTTGTAGAAAGTGTGACATATGGACTTTCTGTCTTTAAAATCATCTTCACATTGCAGTTTCCTATGTTATGCATGATCTGAACATTCTGTGAGTATCCAGGAATCCAGACCATCAGTCAGGATGCTAAATGAGACTTTTTTTTTTTTTTTTTTTTTTTTTTTACTTACTTAGGCCTCTTAGGAGTCCTCCTTGGTTTTTTATCTGAATATCAGCTGAAAATTCAATACACAGAGAAATCTTGTACAGTAGCATACTATGTCAAGTAAATGAAAATTTGTATAGCCTGATAAAAGGGTCCCAATACAGTGAAGAATAAAAATTTCTAATTTTTCCAGAATTAATAAAAACTTTCCCCTCCCTCTTCTACATGATAGCTATTCTCCATTTCTTTAGGCATATTGATTTTGATGATTCCTTCTCATGTCTGAGTACCATGGATGTGAAGATCCATACTTTGGCTGAGTTACTGTGTAGGGAGACACTGTAACCACGGGTGGGGCTCGAACACAACCAGGAATGGTAGGTACCAAGCAGTATGCACTGTTGAAGTAACCGCTGAACTAAAATCAGTCCTTAGGAGGCATGAGTACAGTGTCTCCTTACATTACTGTATATTTTTTTCTTTTAAAACTGTAAGACTAGTTGCCTCCTATGCTTAATTTTAAATACAACATGGACTGCAAGTGTTATTTTGACCTTTAGAGTTACATCTTTAAAATATTGTTATGTCCCTTGGCATGTTCAGCATTTAATAAATATTTTAATGAGCATTTATTGAAAGTAAGACTCACAATAATAGACTAATGAAAGGAGGGATGATAGAGTTGAGGTGCACAAAATACTGGCAGTGTTTTATTAAAGGGTGGTGTAATATCCTCTCCTGCCTAGCATCTGCTTCTCCCTTTTGGTCCTGGTCTCCATAGTACCAATGCATTAATTAGCACTATATAATATTATACAATAATAATTGTCATGTAAAATAATATGGGTCCATTCATTAAAGACTCATTATATCCCAAGCACTTTTCATAATTTATATCTATTTCTCACCAACACTTCTTTATTATTGAGAAAACAAACTAGGAAACCTCGGACCATTTGCCTAGAGTTATAGATGCAAGTATTGTGAAGAAAGATGTGTAAAAGAAAGAAACATGTGTATAATCTGCCCACTGCCATGTGATTGTGCTGCTGACTTCAGGCAGACATAGTGGGACTAACAAAGGCAAGGTGGGAGGAGGGCAGATGGCTTGAAAAGGACGGGCTATCAAAGCTTTAGCTGCAACCCACAACATATAAGGTGTTAATGAAGTCAGGAACCAGGCCCCAGGCAGCTTTTGCAACACACAGTTGTTATCCTAGGTACATTCACCTGCTGCTATGGCCCTGATGCTAAACATAAAAAGAAAAGGGTTGTATCTGACATGTGAACTGAAGAATAGGTGAAAATAAGCTGAAGAAATTCTTGAAAATATGGTTGGTTAAGAATCAGAGGGTTTGTCCCATGGCCTGATCTAGAAAATTAGGTGGTGTAATGGATTTTTATCTGGCTTCTACAATGTCAGAGTATCTCCTGGCATATGCTTTAGGTAAGTGATGACCATTTTTCAAACTGTATACACAAGATGCTGAAAGCCTGTGCTCCTGGTGTGGAGTACAGTCTACTTACATGGTACAGTGAGAAGAGTCTCTATCCCAAGCCCAGTAAGGTCAACTTTTATGACGTCTTCGAACAGCAAAGGTGCATCAGGGAGTTTTAATAACAACTGTCTTCATAAAAAATGCATACTAAAAAAATCAGGTTCTTTCCATCTAAAGATCATTGTTGAAAGCAAATGAGCAAATAGAGCACTGAGATCTCCAAAGATAGAATCACCATGCATTGCACTTCTTTTTTCAAAATTTTCATACATTGTATTTTGATGATATTATTTTCCCTTCCTCAACTCCTGCAAAGGTTCCCACTCATCTTTGTGGTCTTTTACTCTCTTAAAAACAAAACAAAACAAAAGTGTGTGCATATGCTCTCTCTAGCTCTCTCTCACACACACACACAGATATGCTTGCACATGCGAACACCTACCCCCCTCAGACACACAGTCACACATAATTTCAGGAAAGCAAACAAAACCAAAAACCCCCCCGAGTCCTTTTTATGTTGGCCAACTGCTCCTGAGATTCAGGCTTGCCCTTGAATGTGGTTCATATGGCCATATTACTTCAGTGAGGAAAAGCAATTTCCCCATTCCAATCAGTGATCATTTGCAAATACCATCTTGCTTAGGGGTAGAGATTTGTGGATGTTTCCCCTTCTTTGTTCTGGGCTTCTGTCTGGCTTGAACTTGTGCATGTCTTGTCTATGTTGTCAGAGTCTCTGTGAGTTCATTCATGCACCAGCCCTGCTATGTCTGGAAATTGATATTTCCTTGCAGTCATCCACCCCTTCTGGCTCTTAATATCTTTATGCTTCATCTTATACATAGATCCCTGAATCTTAAGGGGAAGGACGTGATAAAGAAATCCCCTTTAGGCCCAGTGTTCCAAAGGTTCCCACTCTCTGCGCATTGTCCATTTGTGAGTCTCTAAGTCAATTACCACCTACTGCAAAAAGATGCTTCTCTGAGCAGAATGGAACAACACAGTGACCACAGTCTATAAATAGATTATGTATGGGTCAGTCTATCACATTCTCACTTCTATTTGGATAAAATTTTGTTCTTACTATTTAATTTATAGGATTATAAAAGTATTAAATTGTAAAAAAATCCTGAAATTTGTGTTTTTCTTTCAAATATTTGTGTTTTTGTTAGCATGTGTGTTAACAGATGTGTTTATCAAATTTTCATGAATTATAACATGCATTTCATTTATCCTAATGCTTCTGCTGATGACTCTCTTATCCCTCTGGTGTTTTAGCCTTTGACAGGGCCATAGATGCCTATGATGAGCTGTCGTCATTTTGACCCTCTCATATCCTCCTTCTGCCTGTTGAAACTCTTGTCTCCAGTAAGTTCTCACTGTTGTTCTCATATCTTTTCTACTTTGTACAAAACTGCACCCTGATGTAAAGAAGGAATAATATATGTTTTCATTTACTTCTCCCAAGTTCATGGTTGAGACTCCTTAAAGGCATAAGAGAAAGATGCGTAAGGTTGTTTAATGTAAGTTTTATTTGGTATAGAAACCTTCATAAGGAAATACAGAACCAGATAAACTGTTAAACATGTGACTATTTTTAGGCTGTGTAATAAAGAAGAGATAGTCTCAGCAATATATACTTCAGGCAGGATTGTGATGAAATGGCAGTGAACTAGAGGGACCAAACCCTTTCTGTTTAGATTCTTCAGTGGCACTTCTGTTTTAGAGATTAAGTTGTCCAATTCTTCTGTGATCAGGGAGGTACCTTGCCCAAGAGGTTTTCATGATCAGTACTAGGGAAAGTCAGAAATTCTTACGGTTTGTGATTTGTTTATGAGAGAAAAGCCAGGGGAATCTTCTTGTATATTCTGTTTCTCAAAGTCCTTCAACTTAAAATACCTAACATTAAATGTGTCATCTTGGGACCACATGTCATCCACCCTGTTAGGATGTCAAATGCTACCAGAAGACTTCTTGGGAAGAAAACTAGTGTAAATTTCCTAGCTGTATTCATGGTTAGATGTGGCTATGTGATAGTGTTGGCCAATGGTTTGTGGAAGAAATATTAGCCTGCACCTGACGTCAGTGATTCTTAGTGATTAGTTGTACCACAGTGACCTTGGAATCTATACGTAAGATGAGGACTTACATGGTAGAAAGTGGCATAACAGCCACAGAGAATACTTATTGTAGACTTGAGCTAACAGTAAATTTATATTGTGCCACCCAGTGCTACCATAATTAATATAAACAAAGTATGTGACATGTTCTTATAATGTAATGTGAGGCACAAAAATATAGCACACAAATAGAGGCATTCAGTTTCTATATGAAAATTAATCTCACATGTTCTAGGTTGATACCAAGAGACTAAAGCCGGTGATAATACCAAATAGCTTAACCTTTATAATTTTCTTTTGTTTTTGTTTTTGTTTTTTTTTTTTTTTTGAGACAGGGTTTCTCTGTGTAGCTCTCGAGCTTGTCATAGACTTCACTCTGTAAACCAGGCTGGCCTTGAACTCACAGAGATCTACCTGCCGCAGTCTTCCTCGTGTTGGGATTAAAGGTGTGTATCACCACAGTCAAGCTAACATTTCTAATTTTTATCTTGCTCTTTCCCCATCTCAACTCATTCTTCACAACATATATACACATTTCTAAGAAAACATAGAATTGGTGCTTAGTGGTATCATAAATGATTCTCAGCAAGGTATGAGATCAAGTTCTACTGATTAGATATGTTACAGAGGACACTGATCAGCATTTACTTTCCTCACAAATTCAGAAATTTTGGCCAATTGTTCTGGAAGGTTCATCCAATTTTCTATTTACAGACCTAAACATTTCCTAAGTTTCATGTGAAGGGGTAAAGAAAATGCACACATTGTGACTCAAATGGAGTGCTCAGGAGGTATCCTGTATGCATTTTACAGACTTCAGAAGGCAGACTCAATGATGCAAACTCTGAGTTGAGAATGCTCACGTAGAGGCTGGACATCATCAAGAAAAAGTAAGAAGCTAAAGCAACAGTGCAAAATTCCAGAATATGCAGAGATTCTGTTTGAAATATCAAAAAGAAAAAAAATTCTGCATGGGGCTTTTGCTTCCTTTGACCTTATACTTCTAAAGCAGACAGATATTATTATTATACTTGATCTATATACACATATATACGATTCCCATCTACCCAAAGTTTTGAGTCTCCTTTGTCCTTTGAAGCTTCAACCTTTCAAAATAAGAGCTGTATTGTTTTTCACAACTGGCTCTCTCTCCCCAGCTTCAGGCCTCCTGCCCAGTCACACTCCTTTCTGCTCTGTCTCTGGCTCCTCTGAGCTGTCTGGCTCCTGCTGCTGCACACTGTGATTTAAGGTAGTCTGTGTTTTCCTTTCCTTACCATTGAGCCTTTGATTCACGTACAGAGGGATACATTATTGATCACATTTTGGCTGCTGCTCTTAGCTTGCTGGTTCTGCACTACTAACTAATAAGCTAGTAAGAGTCGAGTGAAGGGTCTGCCTCCACTTAAAAAGCCAGTGGATGACAATCCTGCTCCCTCCATTCTGGAGGCTTTAAAAAATGATCCTAGCTTTCCTGCTATAAGCCCATCTGTTCTTAGACCAGCCACCTTACTCTGTAGAAACCAGGTGTTTCAGACTAGAGTCTGGGAAGCCCTTCTAGGCTGAGGACACTGATAGTCTCCTGTAGGGAGGATTATGGCCCATACTACTGGAGTAGGTAGATTTTAGGCCAAATATTTCATAGAAAATAAAAGATGTCATGTTATTCTTATTTATCATCATTTTTCAGAGTGCTGGAGATTGAATCCAGGGTTTCTCCATATTACACAACTGTCCTACCACTGAACTGCATCTCCACATCAAGCAGATATTATATATTAGATTAAAATTTTAGAAGTTGATCTTACTTTTGTCTAATACATAAAATTATGCATACTTATGTGGGCATAGTGTATTGGTATATGGACTTGTAATGCTCTCGCCATATCCAGATACATAAATATCTATTGGTAAAGCTGTTTTTAAGACACACAACTGCTTCTTATTAATGGTAGCCATCTTAGTGTACAACAGAAAATCCACACTTCCTCCTTCCATGCAAACTCTGTACAAACCTACCAATGTGTCCTCATTATACCAAATTCTAATGAATGAAGCAGATACGTTATTTTCACTCTGTATGAGAATATTGATGTTGAAGAGTCTCATGTGCCAGATACTAGAAAACTTCACCATCTCTTCATATTGGAATCAGTCAAGTTAGCATCCTAGCTAAGGATCATTGCAGATATGAGAATGAAGCTTAGGTCCCCTGGCTCTGAGCAGTAGGAGTGGTTTCTCTCCGGTGTCATCTCCTCATTGCCCACTTTGTCCTTCCCCTCATTTCTCAGAAGGACTGAAAACTTCTCACACTTAAATGACTAATTTAAAATGTCTATTAAAGTGACAGATGGCTAATTCTGTCAATCCAGCCACAATACCAATTCAAATTCCCTTCCATGCGTGTGTGTGTGTGTGTGTGTGTGTGTGTGTGCTTGTTTACAAATGTGTGCACACAAGCTTGATTTTACTAATTTGGCATAGCAGGATCCAGATAATTTTAATGAATTATTTACATTTTTATAAAAATTATTGTAAGTGCACAGAGATAAAAAGTATGCAGTTAATTCTTTTTTTTTTCAAAATAAGCTAGGTATATGGCTGGTGATTTTTAAAGATCTCTATGTTACATTGTTGAATGGAGACATTTATATTGGTTCAGCATTTGTCACAATCTATAGCTATAATCCACCTACCCTCCACTGTCCAATATACACACTTTTGGTACCTATGATGATTTATGTGTAACATACTTTCCTGGTTATAAAGATAAAACTTAATGATGATAACATTCACTGGAAAAAATGATCGTGGGAAATGGAGGATCACACTTGTTATTTTATCTTTTGTATTTTCTTGAAATTTTAATTTTAGAAAAATGAAATTAGTAAGGCTTGCATATTAGAGAGAATAACTTTTTGTATTAACTTCTGTGTTTCAAGAACTTTCTGGGTGTCATGACACAGTCTGTCTTCCAAGCCTCTGGAAGTAGAGGCAGAGGATCATTAGTTGTGGGCCAATCTGTGCCACAGTGCAAGTTCCTTTTTAGCTGAGACTACTTAGCAAGATCCTGTCACAGAAAACATCACAAACTAATAAACAATGTCCTGTATATGTGTAGTCTGAAACATGATCTAATACTATGGCTTAACAGTTACATATACTTATGATGCCAATCATCTTACAAAACTAAGTTTTCAAAGGTGAAGACAGACAGAATCATGCCTTTATCACATCCTGGCAGTCCACAGAGACACAGCAGAGTGCACTAAAGCATGTTGAATGGAGGGGTTAAGTGAGTTCCTTCTCCATGTTGTATAGAGGATACTACAGTGGTCCTAGGGGAAAGTAGAGTCCAGCCTGCCTTACTCTCTCCCAGCGTCCTGTGATTGCCACTTAACCTCGTCTAACTCTGTTTCTTCATTTATAAAATAAGGGAAATGTATTGGATGATACTAAGGAGCCCTCAAGCAAAGAAATCTATAATATACTATGAAACATCACCCCTTTTCCCACATGTAATTGATGGGATGTGGTAATGAAGCAAGGCTTGGTTTCTTATTCTCCTCCAGTGAACATTTGCTCTCTCCTGCAAATAGAAGTCGTTGGCAAGACTTGTTTTTCCCCTCTTCTCACCCGATTGTAAGTGAGAACCAATTTCCTATATTCAACCTCAGGGAGCCTTTTATCTGCTAGGAAAAACTAAGCTAGTCCAAAAGTGCCCACTGGACAGGACACGGCTTTAGTCAGAGCCCAAAATGGTAGGTATAACAGACAAAGCACCATTCTAGATTTAAAACAAACAACCTAATAGCAAATCTAAGACCAAAAGAACAACTCATTTTATAGTTTGAATTTTGTTGGCTATTTAATTTCTTTTATGTGATTCAGCCAACTTGTCCTTTTTAGTGCATCTTGTCACTTTATTATTTTCTATTTCCAAGTGGCAGAGATGAAGGAAAACTGAGTGGCTAAAGTCATGTCAACAGACTGGCAAGTGTCGTGGTCCTTCAAAGCCCTTGTTGGGTATGGAAAGGGTTATAAGACAAGGCTGGCAGATCGGTGTTGAATACTGTGCCCCTGGGAATCCTGTGCAATTTGAGACATCTCTCTTGAACACCTGCCATCACAGGACCATGCTAAGTACTAATACTCAATGACCAGGCCCTCGGGTGAAGAATATAGGATTCTACATCTCATCTGTTGTAACAGTACAGTTCATGCAAAGAGAAGAGAGCAGTTGTATGGAATAACTATGGAGAAGCTGACCAGCTTGAGAAAATCAACATCTTTTCAGCTGGGCATTAGAGACAAATAACACACATACATGGAGTTCTTTCATCCACAAGGTTGTACCTGTCACAGGTCAAATATTCGCTTCTCTCCACCTCCAGCTCCTAAATCTCCCCAAAGTATAATTGTGTGTGGAGGACAAGGAAGCTACCTGCAAATCATGGGATAAGAAGTTCATGGAATAGGGATTTCTGGGTAAAAGCAAAGCTGGTTTTTCAGAAATGGAAGAGCAATCCAACAGATGAATGAGCTTTGGGAGAAAGGTAAAAGAAGGCAGCCAGGGGCAGAGGTGGGGCCAGGGGCAAATCCTGAAGATGTACTGTGACTGTTAGATAGTGTGGGTTCCATTCCCAATTGGTCTCATTTATTTTATGTCTTCAGAGACTAGGGAGCATTGGGGCACTCCTGGACTGCTGTCAGAAATGCACTCTTGTCTCTATGGTCCCTCTTCTCCTGCGAGCTGTCAGAAGTGTGGGCAAGTTTGTCCTGGAGTGTTGGATAAGTGAAGCAAGCTTAACAACACTAGTAAAGTGTAGATGCCCTGCTGGGGTGAAGATGAATGGAAACGCAACTGGGAAATATATCACAACTAGGTGTGAATAGATGGAAAAACATAAAGAAAATATTTCTATCATAGAGTGATTTAGACTAAGACTCATAGCTGAATGTAGAAACCAGCTGGAAGCCATGTGCAAAAGTACAAACACTTTCACTTTTTAAAAGCAATGTGTTAGCATAAATTAAACCAACAAATACTTTTGAATTATTATTGTTTCCTGTATGCTTCCATCCCCTCAGCTTGCTTTTCTGATAGTGGAGTCTCACTCAGAACTGCTGAACTTCAGTCAGGGAGATGACTTGACCTTAATTGTTCACTAGCAATTGTTTGTTTGTTTTGAGAACAAACTAAGGCTTTGTCACAGGGTCTTCCACCACCCAGAGGTTTCTGTGGCCAGATATCTTGTTGATAGAAGGATGCAGAGTTTCCACAAATCTTCTATGCAAATTTTAATTAATAGTACAATATCCAATGCTATTTAGCATATCTACAATCTGCCAGGCACTTACTGAAGTCACTATGTTTAATGGAACTCTTTGCTATGTGACCATGGAGGAAAATCCAAGGTGAAAAGATATTCTGTTGTGATGTCTAATAAGTGATTCTAAAAACAAGGCAGCAATAACAGATTATTATGTGATTACTACCATCTAATTATTACTTCAAGTATTTTTCATGGGACTTAAGAAACACTTGCCAGGCCATAATGTCCAAGTGACAGTTTTACAAAATGAAAGAAATACATTATAAGTTATAAGAAATCTTGCAAAATATAGTCTTGTATTTTCAGAGCTAAGGGACTAGCTCCATTCCCTCTGCTTGCAGGTTCTCAATTTACTGGTTATATTAAACTACAGAGTGGCTGGACCTGTATAACTATGACTCACATTATTGCATTTTTGAGCACCATTATTTATACAGAAGTAAGGACATTGCACATATCATTTCATTCATTCTGTAAAGCACAAAGTGGAACATTCAAGGTCTTACTCATGGCCTTCCATTGCATTGCAACTGTGGCAACACAAAAAAAAAATAAGGCTCTGAGTGTGATGTTTTCTGGAGATCTGGTTGTTTCTAAGCACCTAAGAGGAGAGCTCCTCAGAACCTCTCATCAGAGAAATTACCATATACAGAAAAACAGAAGTTTTCCCAGCTATCTACATGACAAGTCTGCATTTCCCTGACTGTAGGGAGCTGCAGAAAACCGCACCCAAAAGATGGCGCCGGTTTCCGCCTTCCGCCAGCCCGACGGCGAGCGCTCTCTGTGGTAAACAACTCCAAATATGGTAAAGGTCATGTATCCTCTTAATTCTGCTTGGAGACAACCTATCCTGGCGCGCCACGTAGGGTTAGGTGATTGGTAGATGTAGACTATATCAGGCCCCGTCTCCCTCGGCCCGGGGCCGCCGCCGCCGCCATTATACATTGTACAAAGCAAAGAGGTTCCCGATTAAACTGTGTTTGAAGAAGATTCCTCGGTGTGGCGTCTTTCTTGCTGGTCAAGGGTGGACGCCGCACCTGACTCCCCTAGAGCCTCTGAAGTTGTCACATTGTATGATTTCATATTGAGTGTGATCAGTACTTTGACAACCTACCCAAGACCATAAGGGTACAGGATCACAGCATGTCCAAATGCCAATTGTGGAAGTAAAAAACAATTCAATAAACAAATGAGAACTAAGTAATAAAACTTCATACTACCACTGTATGGAGACACTAATCTGATATTCAATCAGAAAGCATGCCTTTGTTTCATGAACCCAGGTTGGATTCCCTGCTTATAACTATCTATAGTGCCAGTTACATGAAATCCTGTGTTATTTCTGACCTCTGAAGGCAAGAGGCATGCACATGATGCACATAGATACATGGAAGAAAAACAGTCATACACATCAAATAGAATAAATAACCATAAAATAGTTAACTGTAGAAGAAGCTATGGAAGGTAGAGACAGATTATGAATGGAACTGAGATCCTCATGGATTCATCATAGTGAAGCAGTCCTTGTCTCTAATCCATTAAACTGAAAAAGGGTTATTTTTGCCTTATTTCAGAATCCATAGATAATTTTGCTTGGTAGGGGAGGTGGTTTGTCTTGTTTTTGTCTCTGTCCCAAATAAAGTACACATTCCAATTCCAGGCATGTTTGTATCCACTGATGTAGGCAAGTGCTAATACCCTAGACACACAAATGTCATTGGTTTGAGGATACAGGCAAGTCTTAACAAATCGATTTGGTTGGACATTACAGAGTATAAACGACATAGAGGAGAAGTGAGGTGGACTCTAAACTTTGAAGTATGTTACTCCTCTTGGTGGAGAATGGTCATTTGTTTGAAAGGGAGAGTTTGGAGGCAGTGGTCAGTCATGTAAGAGACCATCTGAAATCAAGACCACTTTCAGGGTTGTCTGTGGATGCTTCCTCAGTAGATGTACCCTTAGCTATCTATTTTACTCACCCTGATAACACACTGTTCCTGGATAACAGTCGTAGATATTCTAAAATTGAGCCCCATACACCTTTGTAGGCATTACTTGTTGTCTCTCTTATCCTAGGATTTAGGGATGCTCATCACTGAGGTGCAGTCATTATTAATTATAAAACTTCTGAAAATAAAATCATAACAATAAAATGTTTATTTTGCACCAAGGAAATTAGCATCATACAATATTTGGACACTTACAGAAATATATTATTACAATGTGTCAATTTAAATCATGGTTTCTCATCCTGTGGGTCACAATCACTTTGGAGATCATATATCAGACACCTTGCATGTCAGATATTTGCATTATGATTTTTAACAGTAGCAAAATTGTAGTTATGAAGTAGTATTGAAATAATTTTATGATTGGGAGTCACCCCAACTTGAGAAACTGTTTAAAGGATTACATAATTAGGAAGTTTGAGTCCATGGCTTTAAATAATCTATCACTGAAAATTCTAAGTAGGTAATTTTAAATTTATAAAATAATATATTGATATATATTGAAAGTTGACTATTTGAAATAATTACAATTTTTTGATATAGGGTTACTCTGTAGAACACCCCTAACTGTCCAGGAACTCTCTTTGTGGATGAGACTGGCCTCTAACTCATAGAATTATCCCTGCCTCTGCCTCGCAAGTTCTGGGATTAAAGGAAACTGAGGTTGTAATATAAAACAAATACATGAATAAATATTTAAAAACCTTCTGATTAATTTGGTATCTTTATTAATGAAAGGTCATTTCAATGCAGACACTGAAATAGTCCCTATGGAAAGACAACTGGATACAACTCAATTACATTCCTCAAGCTTGAAGGAGTTTACATAGGATAGAGTGTTATTGATAAAAATGCCCAAGTTATTTACTAAATACAAAAAACGAATTGTTCACACAAGATGGTACAAGAGAACAGAGTTGGGGAAACTTGTTCACCTCATCCAAATAAATAATAATTAATGGAATAAATACTACTGACTAAACTGAATCTTGAATTGGCCTAAGTAGTAATCATCTCTTACATTATTTGTATTGTTTGCATAACCTCGGCCATTGGATTAATTCTAACTTTCCAATGGTAGAGAAGAGAATTAGGAGTAAATGAGTAAATGCTTGCTGCAATCTGATCTGTGTTGCCGGTGCACAAACACACGCGTACACACACACACACACACACACACACACACACACACACACACACACACTTAGTAAGTGTTCTTAAATTCATTTTATGTCATCAACACCTTTAACCTGAGAGTATGAAAATAGCATTGGAAGTATTGCTAATGAGTCTGCAGGAGTACATCTGCAGAGAACTGCAGAAGAGTCTGGTGCTTCAGTTTTTAAATCTATGTTAGTGACGAGCATCATAAAATAGAGAGGGATGAATTCCTGAAGAGAAAAACAATGCTCAGCCATCACAATACAGCAGACTCTGCCTTCTGAAAAATGTTTGTGGCTATATATCTCTTATGTTGGTGTATTGATATTCATTCATAACCATCTTCCTGTTAATTAGCATATTGGTAAAAAAGAAGAGTTTGTGTTGAATAAATTTACATTTATTTCTCATGGCTTCTTTGTCAGGGGCTGAGACTACAAGGCCCTTACTCTGCCACAAATGTTCATCCTTGCTGTGGATGAGTAAGTGATCCTGAGTTTGAGAGGTCCATGCATCAGACATCTATCTGTGATTTGTTGTAACAGACTAGGCTTCTGTAATTTCCCGTACATTCTCAGTTTTCTTGCATGAAAAGCATAAAGGTCTAGATGCATTAAAGTTCAACTTTCCCAGACTAATTTCTAGATGCATATTGTCCACCCTTTTGTTGTTGTTTGAGGTGTTAATTCATTAAAATATCATGTTAAGAAACCCTATCGAAGATACTGAAAAATAACTCATTAATACATGCATTAGCATTGCACTGACTGTTCTTATGTGGATAACTACATGCTAATGAATTGGGTTAGCTGCCTATCCCCAAGATCTGGTAGTTTTTAATGAAAAACAAGAATCTTTTCAGAGAGAACGGTAAATAAGGGAACCATGATAAATACATCACTACCCACTGAAGCCCAGATAAAACTACATTATATTTAGCCTCAGGCCATCTCTAAATGTTCAGCTTTACTGTTTTCCCTTGATGGTTGCACATTATATAAAGAGTGTTCATTTGCACATGCTGATGCACCTTTATGAAGACCTCCTTAGGCAAAGCTCTTTGAAGTGTGAACGCAGCCTCGCCTGCAATGACTTGCAGTGCTCCTGAATTTAAAAACAAACAAGAATAGGAGTTTAGCCTGTCAAACTTTCATCCAAATTGGTGATATTTTTATAGAGGCTTTTTAAATAGAGAGTTTAGAAGGATAAAACATGAAACTAACATTAACAATGGCTAACATATCTGATTTATAATGCTGGAATACATTTTGTATTTTGTAAACACAGGAAAAGAGAAATATGAATTTCCTATTTTAAATCTGTTGCATAGAAGCACAAGATGTATTATGAAAATAGATAATGATTTTTAACAAGGACATATTTTTCTTTTATTTTTGAGATTATAATATAATTATAGTATAATATAGTATAATATATATAGTATAATATAATTCCTCCCTTCCTTTCCTTTCCTCTAAACCCTCACATACACCCCTTCTTTCTCTCTTTCAAATTCGTGGCCTCTATTCAACTTTAATTTTTGTTATATGTATATATGTAGATGTACATACATATATATCCATAAATACAATTTTTTCAGTCTGTATAGTGGTACTTGTATGTTTTCAGGGTGTGCTCATCCCTGGAAAAGACTATTTCTAGCTCTCTTGGCATTCCTCAGTTGCCTGTATTTCTTTGCACAAAACCCAATAAATCCATATGGAAGAATCAAACCCCTTCTTCTTAGTATGTAAGGGACCATGGGATAGGGATCCAGGGAAAGTAAGGCTCTGGGGCTCTGCCACCTCAAGTCAAATGCCTACTCATTGTTGCTAAGGTAGTGTTTTAACTTATTCATGTTTTCAGATTTATACTGCTTTCCCAACCATTGAGGTCTAATGTTATGGATCCTACTTGTTCATTTCCTCAAATGGTTTTATGCTAAGAGAAAACAAATCAGAAACATAAAAGTTCAGGTTGCTGTTACCTTCTTTTGATTAGTTAAATCAATAAAAATAAAAATATGAATCTGTCAAAGTACAAATTAATCATTCAAATAATATACATACGTATGTGCACATGGGTACTCATATAAATATAATATCTCTGTGTTATATATATATAATTGTAATAACATATTTAAACATATATACCTTATATATAGTTAAATTTATATATATGTGTGTGTATGAACGCAGAGGGATAACTTTGGTAGTATGTGTGTATTTATATTTCTGTGTGCACTTTATTTGTATATGTGTATATAATTGTAGTCATATGATCATTAGCAAGGTATTCATTATATATACATATATACATACATACACACACACACACACACACACACACACACACACACATATATATATATATATTATATATTATATATATATATATATATAATCTGTCCTAGTGTCCCTTCTGCTTCTGGGATATAACACTCTGCCCCAAAGCAGCTTCATGGAAAAAGGGTACATTTCAGCTTACAGGATACAGTCCATACTTGAGGGATATTATGGCTATAACTCAGGCAGGAAATTTATGCAAAAAACATAGAGGAATACTGATTACTCATTGACAGGCAATCTTTATTACACAACTTGCCTAGAGTATGGTGTTGCCCCAAGTAGACTTTTGGTCCTCCTAAAACAATTAACAATCAAAAAAAATCACCCACAAACATGCCCAGTGGCCAAACTGATCTGGAAAAAACCTCTCAATTTATATATTTTCTTCTTAGAGGATTCTAGACTGTGCCAACTTGACTTGAAAATAACTAGGAAAACATATATAAAAGCAACTAGTATAATCGTGTTATAATACAATATTTAATATAAACATCTTATTTCATCCCTGTCATATTTATTGATCACAACTACCACTGAATCTCTCTGAAATGGTTTTTGTATTTCTATTTTTTATATATATTCCACTGTTTAAATCCAATTGTTTGTGAGGAGTGTGTTTATCCTAACTACTATTACCTTGACTGGATTCTTCTTACTTTAAGTCAACTTGATAAATCCTTATTTCTTGAATTCCAAATTTCTTTTCTCTCTTCTTTTTACTGTTCTCCAATAACATCAGGATATGGTGCAAGCATTCATAAACTTATGTATCTCACCTGAACCTACCTTGCTAATGATTCCCTTAAAAACTCTTGTCATCCAAAACCCACCAAAGGCATCAATGAAATGAAATTGGGCAAAATCTAACAAGAAAAGAAAAGGAACTGGAAAGAGATGCTATTCAGAAAAAGAAGAAATGGCCAGTTCCTCCAAAATATTTGATCAAGAATTCATCAGGACTCTATGGTTTAATCATCACCAACTCTCTTACTTTGTCATGCACCTTAGGCCATAACTACAATCTGAAACACTCCAGATTTGGATTCATCTTGAAGACTAAGCAAACACAAGTGCCAAGCCACATGCTACATGTTATGCCATATTGAGATGAATTCTGTTTCTTGCATTTGGTTGCCAAGTTTCTGTGAGAAGTGTTAAAGGTAGAACTTCATACCGTCCCCTTTTTCCTGTGAAACTGGCATTCATTCATTCTTTAGTCTTTTACTAACTGATTCATCCAGTTTAATGTTTACGAAGCCCTGATGTCACACACATGTTTTGAGTTATTTTGGTAAGCTGTAACCAAGCTGTGCAGTGGCATTTTCTGTCTTTATCTACTAGTCTTCAGGTTCCTGTTCTGATGGGGTTGTCTAGGCAGACTTTTTTTTTTTTTGGCAAAACAGTACTTTATTTATCATCCAGTAAGACAAACACCACATACACAGAAGCACTTCCCCCATCAACCCAGTTCATTCAAGGGACTCTTTTATACATGAGTACTTTTCTAAAGACAACAAAACTAATCAAAAACACACAAAGTTAAATCAAAGACTTAGTTTATGATGCCCATTTTGGCCTAAGTATTTAATCTGACATCAAAATGTAATGGTTCTCTACTTATTGTGGTTACTACTGCAGACCTGGTGAGGTACTTGACTTGACATAATTGTCATAGATCAGATATCTTTTTTTCCATTCATTTATTTAGCTCATAAATAAAGTCATGCACAATTATAATGCACAATACAGTATGTTCACAATGGCATGGCTAAATTAAACCAATTAACATGTTATATCACACATATTCATCATTTTTGTTTTAAGAACACTTAAAGTATACTATCTCACAACTTTTAAAATATAGCATATTGTTATCAACCATATTTATCATGCTCTCAGTAGACCTCAAGACTTCACAGAATCCATGCCTCTTGTCCAACTGCAGTTTTATATCCTTAAACCAAACATTTCCCCATTGTTAAATGACCCACATTGAAGCCTAATAGCCCCAATTCTGCTCTCTGTTCCCATAAGTTCATCATTTCTAGGTTACACATAAAACTGAAATTGTGTGACATTTGACTTCCAGTGTGTCACTTTTTATTTTTATTTTTGGCAGGCATATAACTTTACTACTTACTAAAGATGAAATCAGATTTGCATGCACTTGTGAGCATTCACTGAAACACGTTGGATCCATCACATATTTGAGTTTCAATTAGTTTATATATGCAATCCCCATCAAAATCCCAACACAATTTTTCACTGACCTTGAAAAAACAATTCTCAACTTTATATGGAGTAACAAAAGACCCAGGATAGCCCAAACAACCCTGTACAATAGAGGAACTTCTGGAGGCATCACCATCCCTAACTTTAAGCTTTGTTACAGAGCTATAGTCCTGAAAACAGCTTGGTATTGCCACAAAAATAGACAGGTAGACCAATGAATTGAAAACCCTGATATTAACCCACACACCTATGAACACCTGATTTTTGACAATCCAAATATATACGCTGGAACAAAGAGAACATCTTCAATAAATGGTGCTGACATAACTGGATGCAAACATGTAGAAGACTACAGATAGACCCAATCCTTTCACCCTGCACAAAACTTAAATCAAAATAGATCAAAGACCTCAACATAAACCCAGCCACACTGAACCTACTAGAAGATAAAGTGGGAAATACCCTGGAATTAATCGGTACAGGAGACCACTTCCTCAACATACCACCAGTATCACAGACACTGAGATAAAGAATTAATAAATGGACCTCCTGAAACTACAAAGCTTCTGTAAGGCAAAGGGCATAGTCAGCAAGACAAAACGACAGCCCACAGACTGGGAGAAGATATTCACCAACCCCACATCTGACAGAGGACTGATCTCCAAAATATACAAAGAACTCAAGAAGCTATTCTCAAAAACACCAACAATCCAATTTTAAAAAATGGGGTACAGAACTAAATAGAGAATTCTTAATAGAGGAATCTAAAATGGCTAAAAGACACATGAGAAAGTGTTCAACATCCTTAGTCATCAGGGAAATGAAAATCAAAACAACTCTGAGATACCATCTTACTATTGTCAGAATGGCTAAAATCAAAAATACCAATGACAGTTTATGCTGGAGAGGATGCAGAGAAAGAGGAACACTCCTCCACTGCTGGTGGGAGTGCCAACTTGTACAGCCACTGTGGAAATCAGTATGGTTACTCCTCAAGAAAATGGGAATGAGTCGACCACAAGATCCAGCAATTCCACTCCTAGGCATATATCCAAAAGAAGCACATTCATACAACAAGGACATCTGTGCAAGGATGTTCATAGCAGCACTATTTGTAATAGCCAGAAACTGGAAGCAGCCTAGATGCCCCTCAACCGAAGAATGGATAGAGAAATTGTGGTACATTTACACAGTGGAGTACTACTCAGCAGAAAAAAAAACAATGGAATCTTGAAATTCGCCATAATATGGATGAAACTTGAAGAAACCATTCTGAGCGAGGTAACCAAATCACAAAAAGACAAACATGATATGTACTCACTCATATGTGGACCTGCTTTATGATACATAGTAGTGACCATGCTTTATCAGAGCTGTTTTTAATGATGTTGCTCAGAATGGTTTCCTCCCAGATGATGACTGAGAAGCTAATTAAATAAAATGGTGCCAAGTACCACAAGAGTAACAGAACTGTGCTGTTTTCTGGGATTTTGTTTTTTACCTTTGTTGTTGTTTGTTTGTTTTGTTTTGTTTTTTGTTTTTTTAAATGGAGTGTGCTGGATGTCTCTACAATTTTGTTCAAATGACTGCAGAACCTGGAAAAGTTGTTGCTGCTATTGATGCATAACATATTGCCATTATTGGTCTCTCTCTCTCTCTCTCTCTCTCTCTCTCTCTATATATATATATATATATATATATATATATATATATATAATATATTTAAGAAAGACCTAAAAAACATCCTCCACTGAGAGGATGGTGTCCTATTCTCATCAGAGACACCACACCAAACTGTATTTCTTCAAGGCTATTATTTTCATGGTAGATGCATAGAAATTCACACACACACACACACACACACACACACACACGTTAAGTTGTTAAGAAAACATCTACCTTTGTTGTGCTGTCTTCTTCTCGTTTATTTGTGATTTTGGGCTTCAAAAAACAGTATGTGTGTGTGCACATGCATACGTATGTGTGTGTGCATGTGGTGTGTGTGTGTGTGTGTTTGTTTGATTTTGTTTTATTTTCCTCTTGGAAGGAGAAAAAATTTGAAATGAGAATCAGGGTATGTGCCAAGTCATCAATCAACTGGCAAGAAGCTCATCAGCATGTCCAACCAGCAGTTGACCATTCTGGGGCAAAAGCAAACCTGGTCCCTAAAGCTGTAACTGTTGTACAATCTGGTTTATCTGCAGTGAATCAAAAAAAAAATGTTTATTGTGTAAGTGAGAAAGGAAAAATGTGGTTCACAATAGCTGCTGTTTTAAAGTGGCTTTTATGAAATTATAATTCCCATCATTTCTGAGTCTTTTTATCACAAGTTCTGATACAGATGAAGAGCAATTGGAGGCTTGACATAAGTGGTGAATACATCCAGGTTGAGGGCTTGAACAGAAGGAGGTATGTAGAGGGTATGGAAAATCTCCAGCTGCTGGGACAGCTACAAAGGGTAATAGGGAACAAAAGGACAGAGACCATATGCTCAAGTCAAAACCAGATTTTGAAATAGCCTTTGCTGCCAACTCCAGCACAGAGATGAAGAGTTACAACCCCACCCCCTGGCCTACTGTGGGAAGGCAGACACAGGTAACACAAGCACAACCAGTGCTGATGTTGGACTTATCTTCATTGAAGCTAGTTGTTGGCCACAGCTGAAGCATTTGACTCATATACTCCCTCTTTCCCTCAGATCATAGCCATCATCAAGTGCATCCTGCTCTCTTCTCTCTGAGCCAACCATCCTCCCTTCAGCATAAGATGACTTTAGAAATTCTTTCTCCTGGATATGATAGGGGCTGAGTTTATACCAGACTTTTTAATTTATATTCTTAATGCCACAATGAGAAAACATTGTTGAAGTTTCATATGCCAGATTTGCTACTAAAAAGAAGCAAGGGAGGGATAAGAGAGGAACCTGACTCTTGTTTTTGTTTTTGTTTTTTTGTTTTTTTTCCTCACTGTGTTAATGCCCAGAATGGCTGCCTATTGTCTCCCAGATTCCTTTAAATCCTTACCCCAGGCATGGGACTATGAGTTCTCTAGGTCCTTCCTTTCCATACAATGGTCCATGGGCACATTGTAAAGCATATATTCCTGACATTTTTCAGTCTGGCTAACAGATGATGTGCCATTACCACAGGGGACATATTTGGAAGAGCACAAGAAAAATTCTATGTATTGTCTAATTACAAACCTTTCAGTAGTTGCCTACTCATGAAAATGCATTTCAACATAAAGGAATAAAACTGTCTTTACTATACCAACTACTTTGTATTTATTCTATGTGTCTGTCCTAATTTATTAAATGTTTTGACAGCTTTCACAAATTGATATTGGGACATATTATTTGTAAATATCTTACAACTGAACTTGAAACTTACTAGAGTTTAATATGGATAAACAATAACTTACAGTATCTTATTTGTTTAGAAGGCTATTCTGTAAGTTTATGTTACTAAATGTCTAGAAACCCCATGCCCTAGTTTTACTTAACCTTACACTGAACAACTTTTCCTAACATCTTAGTTATACTGAATACTAATAACCCGTTGTAGAAAAGCTTATGTAATCCAATTAATATCTAGATATCTAATGCTTTCTGTCAATAACAAGACCAAGAAATAAAACTTAGGAAGTCTGTGATGGAAAAGCCATCATAATAATATAGTTGACTTGCATATACTAAATGTTCTACTTTTCTAAAGTCTTGGGTTGTAAATGTTTAGGAAAGTATGGGTTGAGATTTGATAATAACTTTAAACAAATCTCTATTTAAATTAGAAATGTTTGAGGGGGAAGTGGAGCATAATGGTTCATGACTTTGAAATCCTAATTGGGGTTCATCAATCTATGAACAGTGTGTTGCTGATACAGTTGGATGGAATAGATATTGGAGGGCTGAAATATATCTCTGCACCTGCTTTACTCTGTCAGTACAATCAAACAAGGACTAACTATATTCATGCAAACTATACATGGTTTTTCTCACCCTTTGGCATTTTTCTGTATGTATTATGTACAGCATTCATCTGCTATTATCAGTTTGCAGTGTTAACTACTGTGCAAATGATGATGGGAAGTGAAAATTAAAAGTAGCATACAACCTTACCGAATTAGAACCTTAATGAGAGAAGATCTCTTCCTCATTAAATTTTTTCCTGTCTCTTCTGAACCAATTATGTGCTTCCCACTGTTACGCCCATTTGATTCTTCAAGTCATGCTTTAAGGAAGAATTTCCACCTTTGATTAAGGAGGGTCAATTATTTCCTTAATTAAATAATTAATTATGTCAAAACCTACATAGTATCCCTGTACTTTCCCCTAAAATTATATTTCATTGTCATAGATTTTCCCTGAAGGTAGATAGTAGTTGAAGACTGACATATCTATCTATAATGTCAGGTAAACCCTGTCCAAAATCAGAGATTTATTATTCTGAACCAACTGATGACTTGTGGAAATAAAGTTATCTTTAATGCAAAGGAATAATCAAAATTATTTTATTCAATATAGTACCCTAGATCGGTATTTAAGGTATGAATCTCTGCTTTGTTTAACTTTGAAAATCACCTTATAGTTAGACAAGATTCACCCTCCATGAACAAAAACCAATAGGTGGGTTTAACAATTATCAGTGGGGACCATCAAACTGATAACTTTCATTTTGTTGAATATAGAACTGACAAGTAGTACAGCTGAGATAGCATCTGGTCACTTTCAAGATTCTTTGCTGGTCTTGACATACAGTTCAATAGATTTTGTAGTAGTAGTGATAGTAGTGATGTGGTCAATTCAAAGAACAAAGAAGCACAATTCAAATTTTTTCTTCTCCACCAATTGGAATAATTGTTATACTGTGTAGTGATGTTGCTAGGATTAAAATATGCTTAAAACACTGGATATGTTAAACACTGAAAAAACAAACAATAGAAGTTATGTATTACAATGATGTATCTACTTAAAAGGATAACAATTTGGGGAAATTAGATATGTATTTTTACCCTTACATTTCAGTTTTTTCTTTCCTTCAACTGACTGAATTTTTACTCATTTCTTTAGTTATATTATTTGAGTATTTTAAGAGAAATGTGTTTTTGAGGATCACTGATAAAAATTAATAAATTCCTCATTCTCTGGTGTCAGTTAAGACACAAAGAAAATATTGAGAGACAGGGCAGGTGTCTGAGTGTCAGAGTTCAAGATTAAGGTCTCCTGAGTGAGGAAGAAAAGACACTGAAGGGTAGAAACACTCTGTGAATAAACATAAAGGAGGTTGCTAAATGAAAGAGGTGGGGAAAGTCGATATAGGGATACAGGAGTCTATGTTAACCTGTGCTGAGTTCATCACTGTTATCCTAGGTGCCTTCCCTAGTAAATGAGCTTGGCAATATTTTCCATGAAATTGTTTCCTTTAGGGTGCTTAGCAAATGGCTGGCCATTTAATAGCCCAAGGCAGAGCCAAGGAAGTTGAACACACTGACAAAATGGTCATTAACTATGATAACAACTGTTTTCACGGGGGATTACTGCTATTATGAACCTTAGTCAATGTTATAATGCTAGCAATATTTTCTTTTTCTTTCACTTTTAAATTCAGTCAGGCTGAAGAATATACATGACACAGTGGGCAGAAAATTCCAAGTGTTAGAGTTTTAATGTCATTTTCCTAAATTTATCTTGTTAACCAAATAAAAATAATCAATGTTTGGATAAATTATAGTCTGTAAACTGGATGAAGAAAATGAAGAGAAGAGTTATTTTGGGTCCATCATCTTAGAAAAACACCACTCTTCCCCAAGTCCTATCAAAGTTCATTGCCATTGGCCTTAATGCCTGTTTGTTCCTTCATCTGGTCCAGTTTGGACATTAAAACAGAGTGTATTAATACAAAAAATTTCTTCCAGTTGTATGATGATTGATTGATTGGGAAAAAAAGAACCCAAACACCTGCACTATTCTGGGAGAATCTAAAGTATCAATCATGAAAGGCATAAGCTATCAAGAGGTCACAGAAAGAGGCAGAGATACAGAGTGTAATCTTGGGAGGATTGAAGTCTGATAAAAGTAGGCAGTGAGGCCAGTTAATGTCAAAGTTTTAGGTCAAAGTAGGGGACCAATATAATGATCAGGTGAAGATGGCTTTCAGCAAAAGCAGAAGCCTACCTGATTTCTATCAAAGATTTTAGGCACATTTCTAGCATGGATAAGGCGAAGGTCTGGTGGAACTCTCTACATACTAATTTGCTTACATATTGTAAAATGGGCAACTAGGCAAGGGAAACAGATCAGGGTTTTTTGGCAGCCATGTTTATAACTCATGATGGCTATCTAGTGAAGCTGGATCATTAGCAGAGAGCATGAATAATTACCACAGTGGCACATAAAAGATGAAGTGCAAATCTGATGAAAATGAGAGATTTCTCTGGTAATATTCTCTTGCAAAAAAGAGGATAAGAATGGCCACTCAGGCAACTGCTGTGTCTTCCTGGAAGAGAGCATCAGAACAGAGAGACTTCTAATGGAGGAACAGTGTCAGGAAACAGCCTCTGGAAGGGGCCTAATCCTGAGCTGTGAATGGCCTATCCTAAAGAGAAAAGGGAGAAAAGCATGTTAAATGCTAATTCTGTCTGGTTTAAGACCAGCAAATAAGCCCACCTGAGCACCAGCACACATGGCTTTCCAATGAGGCCTGGCCTGGAGGTAGCTGCTTTGCTGACTCCACTCAGACCGGATTTTGCTTTCTGATACTTTAGCAAGACTAAATTTGTCCTTCTCCACATTTCTCTTTTTACAGGCTTCAATTGTTTCCTTTCTTATCTAGAGTTCCCTTCTTATCTCTGTTGGCCTCGACTTCAACAATTGAGTTTACCCCTTCCTTTGAGTCTTTGGCTAATCTCTCTTCCTCTTTCTTAGCAATCCACTCTACATATTTAGATACACACCTTTCCATAACACAAAAGGGAACTTTCAGATTCTTTTTTTTTTTTTCTGCTGGATTATTCATGGAACCACTTGTCCATGCCAGCTGGCAACAGCTCTGCTGACTGAGGCAAGGCCTCATCACTGGCCACCAACCTTGGAAAGGGGCCATGAACCCTTTCCTTAATTTGTTCTTTGTCTCTCTCTTTCTGGCTCTTTGTGCATTGGTCCAACTTTATTTCTTTAGCTTCAGTTCACAAGAAGCAAACTGCCTGCATATACTAACATGTATAAAACTGAATTAAGTCTACTTTACCCTATGCTGTTTCTGAGTTGAAGAGGGGATAGCAATTTACTTGAGCTTATGTATATAATATATACATAATTATATAATATATATAATTATATAATATATATTATATATTATTAGGAAACTGTCTGACAGGAGGTCAACAAATCTATTCTTGACTGTTAAACAAAACTTGCTAGCTAATCACTGACACCTCTAGTCACTAGTACTGCTTTGTAAAGAAATGCTAGCTAGTATCTATCCACTTTGGGAAAAGTTCATCATTTCTAAAGGTGTACCCATGCTGACTCATCACTAAGCTAAATACTTTCTTCTTCAACTTTCAGTATGACAAAGGCCTACACAAGTTTGACTATATACTTCTGGATCAACAGCATCTGTCATTACCCTGACTCTTCTGTGAGGCTTAGAAATAATCGAAGAATTCCATTGGGTACTCTACAGACAGAGACCATGGCGGTTGTTTACATGGCAAGTTTTTTAAAAGTATTCCTTCTCATTCTTCATTCATTAGTCGTTTTCTCACAATGGCTTCCATGGGAAATGAAGAAAATGGAGAGACGAGAACATTTTTTTTTTTTTACGATTCTATGCATCTACAGTAGTTATGGTATTTTAAGAACAGTCATAGCTATAACTCTCATCCATACTCTATGTACAAGTCAAAACTATTTGGATAAATATGTAGTGTATATTTACCATTTGGCTAAAAACAAAATAATGCAAACCATCTTTAGAAAGTATTATCAAGACCAATATGTTATAGTGGTCTAAACCTAGGCTTGACCATCATAGCCCTTTACATATCCATGTTATAAAGATTTTAAAACATAAAAGACCATATTAGACCAAGACCCTCATTGTATTGTGACTGCCAATATTGGAATATTTAAGCCATCTAGAATGGTACTGGTATTAGTCACTCACATTCCAAGGTTTAAAGATCTTCTGCATAAAGCCTTAACAACACAATGCTGGGCTTTGGAGCAGTCTTTTATATTATTTATTTATTTTTATTGTTTTTTTCAATTTGACATACTCATGACCTTTAACTTCTTTCTGATCATGTGCAACAAAATGCTATTTGATTGGGTTTGAGACACTTGGAGACTCTGACAAAAGCAAGTGTTTTCTATTCTTCCAGGGAACATTGTTCCTTTAATGATTTGTAGCAATTGTGCGCTGTTATGGGCTTGGGATCATAGTTCATTGTTTGAGTTCATAGGAAAGACAAGACTTTTCTGTAGAAAGAAGAATGTGACTTTATCAAACCTAAAAAGGTACTCTAAATCTTCCCAGTGCCCATGTGGGAGGATTTAATGTTAACTCTGTCCAATTCTGAGAGTATCATGCCAGGATATAACCAAGGTTTTCAGTATTTCAGATTCTGAAAATTAGATATGAAAAATAAGCCCAGACCAATGCTTTAAATCAATGTCAAGTGCATCAGAACACAGCCTTTGATGAAACATAGTGCTTTTTATTTGCATCTTATTTTGAGATAGGCTTCCAAACATAGGAAAATTAGTAGCAGAGAAATCGTTTGGTACAACACTGGCTTTTGAAGTATGATGTCTGGGTGAGCATTTGTTCAATATCTAGATATCCAGGCTGCAAAGTTGTCAGCCTTCTATCAACTTTTCCTCATGTTATCTTCTGCTGAGCTCTATACTGTTCTTGTTACTGTGCCATTATTCTTTGAGCAGATCTTTGCATCACAGTTTCTTGTGTTCCTGACCCAAAGGTCTTCTCCTTGTTTCTAGTTCCTTACGTACTCTGCTTCTTATCGGCCTCACTTCCATGCCTAGCTATTAGATGGCAAATAGGATTCATCTTTCACGTCAATAGAAATTGATTAGTAGTAGCTGCCTGGCACACTGTTTTGAGAAAGATTATGAGGCTTTGTCTGGACTCACTGTGATGGATTAAAAATGCCTGCTGTAGGTACACAATGGTGACACGGTTGTATGTGTTCTATCCTCTGATAATTCCTCATGCAATGCTCTAAGACAAATTGACAACAAATGCATATCCTGACATGTTATTTTTGTACAGGAACCATTTTATCCCCATAGGTTGCCTAATAAATAACTGAAGGCTAATACAGCTGCCATTTACTGAGTAAGAACAATGTGCCAGCCACTGTGCATGGTGGCTTCTGTTCATTATCCCAAATCTTTCTAAGGACTCAACAGAGAAGGTATTTCTCTACACATTTCACAGATGTAAAGACGGGGCTCAATAAATCTCAGCAGCCTATCCAGAGCCATATGAATTACTGTTTGTCAGAGGCAGAATTCACATACTAACTTGTTCCACACCCAATTCAAACTACTAAAAACAGCAACCCTAAACATCATAGACTTCTTGGACACTCCATGCAGAGTCTCTATTTCATAGTGACTTGGGATAGGGAACACATGAAGGAGCTATACCTCTGTAAAATGTGACCACAGATCCAATACAGTTGAGGGACATGTTTGAACCATTACACTAATCTTCAATTAAGAGTTCTCAAAAGTTAGAATTATAGTCATAAATTATGATCTTTGATACTAGGAATACAACCACCCATTACACCTTCAAATTTGATTTTATGATTTCAGAACATGAGGATACCTACCTCATGAGACCAAGAGACCACTTGTTTAACTTTGCTCGCCTACAGAAAGTTAATGATAAACATAATTTCAACAAGTTCCTCATACAGTTTTTCTTGTGTAAATGTCCATTCATGGACTGGAGAGATAATTCAGTGAGTAAAGATGCTTATTGCCAAACTCCAGTATGCAAAGGACAAAAGGAGATAATTGATTCCTAAAAGATGTCCTCTGATGCCCACATAGATTCCACAAAATGCCTGAAATTCTTCCCACCTCACCGCAAATGAATAAATAATTTACTTGGCCTTCATTTCAGAGAAGTATGCAAATACAAAGAGAAAAGGAAAAATACAAAGTTAGGAAGTTTATTATTCTGAATTCTTAGAAAAAAATGTATGACTGAATTGACAATCTTTACCCAATACTGTAAAACACAAGTGAAAAAGCAAACAAACAAAAAGGAGAAATAGTTTCCCAGTCCCTTTGCCCCACTGTTAAATGATCCACAGTTACTGATTGGTTCCTATCCCTTGATACAGACACAAGTTTTAAGAGTCTAGATCATAGTGCAAAAACTCACAGCTGAATAGTATTAGCCACACCAGAGAAAGAATGGTGCAAGATCTCATATTTTATGTAACATTCAGGAGATGGAAACATAGAAAATATGTTGAGGAAGTCAAATACAAATAGCAATTCTCTCTTCCATGTTGTGGGGACAGCATCACATCAGAACACCACATCTCATTGTAGTGGCTGAAGTAATTATTTATGTTAAATAACCACGGAGCGATTATTGTCAACATAATGATGAAGGTTTATGGTGCAATATAGAAGGCCAAACTTGCTACACAAATGGTAAACCACAATAGTTCCGTTTTTTAATAACAGTTTGAGATTTAATCAACACAGAGTAATTGCATTAAATCTGCATTAAGTTCACATAGGACCCAGGATAATAACAAGCACAGCATCTCATTCTTTTTCCTAATATTTAGAACAGATCCCACTCCAGCCTCCTGCATCCAGATATGCAACTCACGAAAACTCTAACCTTATCCAAAATTACTATTTTTATCTTTATAAGCATCTGACTTTTGATGCTCTTGAACCCCTGGCTCATACAATTGTTCCTCTGTCTCTTCAACAGGATTCCCCAAATTCAGCCCCCTGCTTGACTGTGGATCTCTGCATCTATTTCTATCAGTCACTGGATAACAATTCTCTGATGACAATTTGATTAGTCACCACCATGAGTACAGGAGAAGGCCACTTCAGGCCACTTCAGGCCACTTCAGGCAACCTATCCACCATTGCTAGGAGTCTTGGCTGGAGTCATCCTTGTAGATTCCTGGGAGTTTCCCTTATACCAGGTTTCTACTTGACCCCCAAATGCTCCCTCCATCAAGACTTCTCTTTCATTACTCTCTCCCTCTACCTACCTCACCAACCCAATCCCTCATGTTCTCATCTCGTGTTGTCCCCAGTCTACCTTGGCAATCTCTTCTATTTCCCCTTCTCAGGGAAATCCATCGGTCCCCATCCCCCTTTGGGCCCTCCTTGTTACCTAGCCTCTCTGGGGCTGTGGAATGTAACATGGTTTTCTTTTACTGTATAGCTAATAATCTATTTATGTATGAGTATGTATTATGTTTGTCTTTCTAGGTCTGGGTTACCTCACTTAGTATGATTTTTTTTTCCTAGCTACATCCATTTCCTTCAAATTTCCTGATGTCATTGTTTGTATTATTTTAATTTTATTTAAATTAGAAACAAGCTTGTTTAACAGGTCAATCCCAGTTCCCTCTCCCTACCCTCCTCCCCTACCCCCCACTAACTCCCTATCCCATTCCCTTCCTGCTCAGCAGGGAGGATGAGGCCTTCCATGGGGGAATCTTCAAAGTCTGTCATACCATTTTGGTCAGGGCCTAGGTCCTCCAGGTGTCTAGAATGAGAGAGTATCCCTTTATATTGATTGGGTTCCCAAAGTACATTCTTTTGCTACTGATCTACTAGCAGAGGCCCCATAGTTTGCCTAGAACTTCTCATTGACACTCATGTTCAGCGGATCTGGAAATAGCTGTGTAATATTCCATTGTGTAAATATAGCACATTTTCTTTATCCATTCGTAGGCCAAGGGGCATCTAGGCTGTTTCTAAGTTCTGGATATTATGAATAATGCTGCTATAATATAGTTGAGCAAGTGTTCTTGTGGAATGACTGAGCATCTTCTGTGTATATGCTCAAGAGCAATATAGCTGGGTCTTAAGGTAGATTGTTTCCCAATTTTCTGAGAAACCTCCATATTGATTTCCAAAGTGGCTGTACAAATTTGTATTCCCACCAGCAGTGGAGGAGTGTTCCCCTTGCTCCACACAAGGGAACCTACAGAAACAACTAACTTGGGCTCATAGAAGCTCATAAACTCTGGACTGACAGCTAGGGAGCCTTCATGGGACTTACCTAGGTCTTCTACATATGTGTGAAAATTGTGACATTTGATCTACTTGTGGGAAATCAGAGGCTGTCTCCTACACTTTGGCTGGCTTCCAGGAACCTATTCCTCATAAGGGATTGCCTTGCCCAGCCTTAATACAAGGGGAGGGGCTTAGTTTTGCCTCAACTTGATATACTATGCTTTGTTGACACCCATGGGAAATCTGCCCCTTTCTGAACAGAAACAGATAAAGAGGGAATTGGAGTGGGGGAAATGGAGGGGATGGGAGATAAGGAGGGACAGGGAACTATGGTAAGAATGTAAAATAAATGAATAAATGAAGTTAATTAAAAAAGAGAAAAAGTATGAGACTTCTATATCCTCTTCTAGGACACATGATTTTGAGCATACATGATCTTCCAAGATGTGTTCCACTTTTATTACCTGGTGACTATCTAATTGTCATCTCAGAGTCCTCCTCCAGTACTTAATGGAAGTAGATGCAAAGATCTATGCAAAGTCAAGCACTGGGCAGAGCTTCAGGAGTCCAGTTGTAGAGAGGGTGGAGGGATTATACGGGGGTGTCAAGATCATGATGGGGAAACTCGTGTTGACAACTGACCTGAACTTGTAGGAGCTCTGGGGCCCTGTATGAACAGCTAGAGAGGCTGTATAGGATCGACATAGGCCCTCTGCATCTGGGAGACAGTTGTGTAGTTTGGTCTTTTGTAGGTCCCCTAAGCAGTAGGACCAGGACCTGTCCCTGATGCCTGAGCTGGCTCTCTGGAACCTATTCCCTATGGGGAGATGTCTTGTTCAGACTTGATGTAGTAGGGAGGAGCTTGGTACTGCCTCAACTCAATATGCCATGGTTTGTTGGTTTCCATGGGAGGCCATACCCCATCTGAATGGGTGGTGGAGGGGTGGGAGAGAGGTGGGGGTGGAGGGAGAGAGGAGTGAGGGGATACTTAGTTGGTATGTAAAATAAATAGAGGGATGGATTTATAAAAGAAATTCATATAGAAAAGAGTAACACTGAATTTTACAGTGTTTAAGTTACACTGACCTCCAATTTGAAAGGTCCCAGGTACATCATTTCACAGAGTAAAAATCTTAGAAAGTAATTATTTCTAAATGTTCCAAACCAAACTCCATTTTGCACCTTGTGTAAATTGCTGAGAGAAATGATTGAAAGATCATTAATTCTTGTAACTTCCAATAAATTAAATTATGTCATAGAAGTTTTATATTTTTTATAGATGGAACATACAATTTGTTTAAGACAAGCTTATTTTAGCTTATATTTTAATCATAACACTGACTTATCAATAAGGCTGGAGAAGGGAGTATAGTACGTGACTTATGTGCTTAAAATAAGTACTAAAATACTGAAGCTTCTGAGAAATTTTGTACTAGTACATTAACTTCTTAATTTTTACTATTAGCAGATTGTTATTAGTCACTGACATAAATAGTGCTTTCTAGAGTATACTTAGTGGAAAATATATACTCACTGATCTCTTATGCATGTGTTATAATTCATCTTAGTGTTGGTCTTTCAAAATTGAAAAATAGATTGGTACTTCATAAAAATTGATTTTTAAACTATCTGTTGGATTTCAGTACACTAAATTACCCCAGCTCAATATGTGCATTTTGTGTTTTATCAATAAAATTTTTATGTGGCCATATTATAACCTACCCATTGAAACTACCCCACCATCTATCTACCTTATCTAACTTTGGAACAAAACTAATTCACACAAGAAGCTGACAGCCAACCATTCCCTTCATATCAACAGTGAGGGTTTAGAACTCATCATTTCTTCTCATGATTCATATTTTCTTCATATCAATTAATTTTTAGTAGACCAAGTTGGTTCCCAGTAGCTCCTGCTTTTAGTTCACATGCAGCATTTTGAGCCTCACTGAAATATTACTCAATATAGAAAATTTACTCTTTATAACAACTTACTTAGAGATTTTTATGTCTTCCTATGCAAATCTCATAGTAATCCCTCTATTTTGTATTTCAAGATTACACCATTTAATCTCTGGCCCTTTCCTCCTCTTTCACATGTAACTCCTCTTTAATATGAAAAAGCAACATATATTATCAATTCTTATAATTTGTAGAATTTACTTATTCTTAAGTATACTTTATTTTTCATGGAAACTTCTTACATGTATAAAATATATTTTTGTCACATAAACCATGTTTCTCCCCACCTGTCTCTTTCTGGATTTTTCCTCTCTCTGCATTATCCCAGTTTTCTGTCTTTTTTAAAACAACTCATTACAATACATTGAGTCCAATTAGTTGTGCTCGTATACTATGTATGAGCCATTCAATTCAGCATGGGCATTCATCCAGGAGCCACACCCATAAAGAAAACTGGCTCTTCCTCCTACAACACCCATCACAGCTAATAGTTCATCAGGGTTGTGCACTTATGAGCTGCTCTCCCATCTATGGACTGCTGACTGTTTTTATAGTGTGTTGATCACCACCCCTTCTATGTGGTCATGAATACAATGGTTGTGTCATGTCCAGAAGACAGTTTCTTATGAGTGCTTCTCAACCTCTGGCTCTTACAATCTTTCTGTTTCTTTTCTGAAATGGTCCCTGAGCCTTGGAATACAGGGGTGACATAGATGCTCCACTTATGGATGAGAATTCCATAGGCATTGTTCTCTGACTTTGGTAGACTGTGAGTATAATTTATAGAGATTCTTAAAACATCCTGCTGTTGTTATTCCAGCATTGCATAATAAATCTGGAGGAAAAGGAGAATTAAAGAGTTCTTTCCACTGCAATGGGCTATAAACTAGAAAATCACCAAACAAAACAGATAAGAACATGGAGTGAGAACCTGAGGAGAAATGGCATGTAAGACAACAGAAGTTAATGACCATTATGAAACAAATAGTGTATAAAAACATATGCATATAGGGTATGGTTGAAGTGAATAAGAGGTGAGAAGCCTGAGCTACTTAATTATTAACTCTCATATTTAACAAAGAACAGAATAGTAAAATGTCATCTGGTAGTCTGGGAATTTACAAGAAAGGGGGACATTACATATGAGAAATCTAACTTCACAATTTCAGCAACAGTTCCATCAATTCAATATATATTTTCTCTAATAAAAGTTAATTAGCATGACTGGAGATGAATAAACAGTTTCAGAGTAAAGTGAATTTCCTAGAAATTATTTACCCAATAATCTAGACTTTAAATGAAGCACACTTATTGGGTATAATTCTACAGAGGGAAAGAAGTGAGGTAACTACTCAATAACTGGAGACAAGGCTTGTCTCTAAATAGATGCTACCAGAGGTCAATGGTTCTATCACAGCTGTGTGTTATGCTTTTTGAGTACCCAACATATAATATTAATGTGTTAAACAGTCAATATTGGAGAAAATGATGATGGAGACCTTGGTTCTGTTTGTAATGTGTTCCATAACCAAGCCAATCTGCCTCATGGTTTTGTTAAAATGATTTATGACACACTTACTCTTCCTTGGAAGATGAAAGATGCCATAATACAGAAGATAATGCATAGGGAAATGTGAGCTGCATAAAGATTGAAACGTGAAGACTGTCAGTGGGTTGGGGAGAGAACAGACTTCTAAAAGACAGAGGAAGAGGGCAAATCCAGTTATAAATAGCAATATAGAATTTGTGAAACAGGGAATGGTAGAAGGCAGCATATTGCTCAAATGTGGATAATAACAACAGAAACAATGATTCATTTGTGTCTCTTTGTTCAAAACAATTTACCAGAGTGTTTACATGCATGATCTTATACAATGTTCACATGATACTATGCTTAAACATCATTATGTTCCCATACTGTTCTGTTCAAAGGCTCTAGAACTTTTATATTCCAGAAGAAGCTAGAATCCTTAGAAAGAACTCTTGGGGCCCAGCTAATTTGGACCACTGTTCCTAGATCACCTCACCTTCCCTTTTCCCCAAACTATGATGGCTACATCAGCCTCCTTGTGTATTATCACACATACTAGCTAGATCTTAGGCCTGTGTAACTTAACATTTTACTTTCTGAAGAACAAACCATCTACATATTTCAAGACTTCTACACAACTGTCAGCATTTCATGTCAATATCTAACTAATACTCAGAATAACTACAAATTATCCCATGCTTGATTATATCCATCCCCTTCCTTCTTTATGATTTTCTCTTAAACATTTAGTCTTCCTAAAATGCTTTACAGTTTGCTGTGCTTATCTTGTCATTGCTTAGATTCATTTTCTAAAACAGTGGTTCTCAGTCTTCATAGTGCTGCAATCCATTAATACAGTTCCTCATGTTGTGGTGACCCCCAACCATAAAATGATTTTCATTACTACTTTGTAACTATAGTTTTTCTATTGTTTTCTACATTATTCTATTGTAAATATCTGAGATGCAGTAGATATGATATGCAACCCCGAAAGGGGTCTCAACCCACAGCTTGTGAACCATTGTTGCAAAATATAAGCTCCCTTAGGGCTTACCCACCTTCCTTCTGTTTGAAGACTGCTTTTCTACTTACAGCCAAATCAGTGTGTAAGCAAAGGAAATATAAATTTTAGCTCCAAAACCTCCTACTCCATTCCTCTCATATTTAGCAGATATATCATTATCCAAATATCTGACCCTAATCAAATATTTTATGTGTACATATACATATTTGTATATCATATATTAAGGCTTCACACCTAGGATTTTAAGTTACCCAGAGTGCAGAAAAATAAATGATAAAGTGTTCATAATTGATATTGATGAACCAGCTGCAGGCAAACCTCCTGACTGTGTGATACGTGTTTCGTTCTCTCTATACAAAAATGAATAGGGTAAAAACTGTGAAGACATTCACCCATTAGTCACTATGTATAAGCCTTCACATTTGCCTTCATTTTGCTTCTATCTCCTCTCTTGTTCCATTTGCTTTTTTGTTATGAATCTAGTATTTATAGCCGAGGCAGGGCTGAGTGAGGCACAGTGATTATGGCTGATTTTATCACAGCTGTATTACTTAGCTGCAAGGTGAAGCATTGTGGTAAAATGGATCATGAATTCCTGAAATTGACTATCCGTCACCTTTATAATCCTGATAGAGAGGCAGGTCAGATCAGGCCTGACAACTTCTCATGCAAACCAGAGCACCAAGTAATGTTCCTGACTGGATTGACCAGAAAAGTAACTACTGAACAATAGGGTAGAAGCCAGGTGGAGCTACAAGTAAGAAGCCAGAAGAATTATGCAGATCTTTACCGCAGTACACAGATGGTTTGAAAATTCTCAAAGTTGTAAAAATAGAGATAATTCTGTTATTTAAGCCACATAAATTTAGGGTCACTTCAACCGGTATTGACTCATTCTTGCATTCACAGTTCTTATCCTAAACTCAGATGCATTACAAACGTTTTCTGCTGAGCATGGCTCTGATATTTCTGGCCCAACATCCCTTGACACATGAGTGGAAGTCCAATAAAGACTTTTAACATAAACGCATGAGTGAACAAGTCAATTGAATGATTTGAACAATGATTTGGCCTTTGTTTTGTCCTCATTGCAATAAGAGGCTTGCTGCTTCATACAAAAATCTATCTAATTATTGGGTAGCATTTTAATTTTCAGTAAATTTTTCCTTATCATGAACCAATAGTTTCACTATAACTTCTATTACAAATTGTCATGGTTGAGTCAATAGTTTTGATTTGATTATCACTTTCCCTCTGTACACAGCATATTGAATTTCTAATTCTAGAATTATTAGGCAGGTCTTGATTTTTTTCTTTACTTTATAGGATACCCACTTTCAAATTTAGGAGAATTTGCCAACATAATGGGAAGTGTTTTTCTGTAGGCTAGAGTCACTTTTACTATGGAGTCCAAATCCTCAGATATAGTGTAGCTCTCACACCTCAACAAAGAAACTTCTCTTTGCAACAGAGGGAGGCCATTGTAGAAAATCACAAGTGATCAAGGTGCAGGTAATGCGGAACCACATCTGAGCCATCTACAACAAGACTCGTGCACCTACGATTCAGAGAACATTATGAAAGATGTTGTAAGATCCAGTGGAACAGTATGTCTGCTGTGAGACTGCTTCTCCTAAAAATGTTAGAGAAATCACATCCATGAAGTCTCAGCAACATGGCTGTCTAAACAAGACTTGAGCAAAGACAATAGCAAGAGTCATGCTAACATGAAAATTGGTTCCACCTCTAGACAAAGAACTACAGACAACCAAGGAATGTTGGGCAGGAGAAAGGTCCTTCCCAAGGAAAAGTCTTCCAGTTGGTTATCTAATACCAACTGGTCATTTCTGAAATCATGTACATACAAGTAGCATTATATGGACTTATATATTTATAAGAGACAGTATTTATATATTTAGGTATATTATATTGTGTGTGTGTGTGTGTGTGTGTGTGTGTGTGTGTGTGTGTGTGTGTATGCTTGTGGGCTGTCTAACAACTATTAAAGACAATTTAAAAAATAAAGAGTCCAGAGACCATAAATTTTAAAGGGAACAATGTAGGAGGAATTGAGGGGCTGAAAGGAGGAAGGGAAAGGGAAAAAGAAATGATATATTGCTTTTAAAATGTAAGATGACTTTCTGCAGCTAATATGAGAAAGTTCCCATGTTCTTATTCAGTTGTATGGTATCTAATTCTTCTTCTTTATTAGAGATATTTGAGATATAAAAAATGTAATCTTTCGACATTTAGTTGAGTATGCATCTTAACAAGGATTAGACAGTGAACTGTTCTCTCAAAAGCTGTAGTCATTGCATCTATAGTGTTTACTTTTTCTGTCTTCTGTCGTAGAACCTTTACAGAGATTCACACTCATAAACCAAGGTCTGTACTTCTCTGCTTCTTCCTGTTCAGGGAAAACATTGCAGGATTCAGTCTCATCAAAACAATGGCAACCGAAAATTTGTCTCCAGTAAAACTCTTAAATTATGAGATAACCACAGTTATTTAGGAAACATAAATGAATCAAATAATGACGTAACAAGAAAGTTCCATTATCCAAAAGGTTCCGTTTATTCCTTTATTTTCCCCCAAGAGGTAGTGGCTTTAGTGGCACTCTAATTGTGTCTGTGTATGTATGTATGTATGTATGTATGTATTTATGTATTTATGTGTGTGTGTGTATGTGTGTGTGTGTACATTTGCCTATGTGTATGTGTGTGCATCTGTGTTCATTTGTTCCTTGCTAATGAAACCTCAGCTTTACTAACAAAAGCAAAAAATAAAAAAGGTAAATACTTCTCCCCAGAAACATTTTGTTTCTTATTACATGTGCTCTTGTTAAACACCATCTGAGGGACTTTCCACAGAGAAACGAATAAGGCTACAAACACAATAAGCTGAATCAAAAAGAGATGATAATTATCATCACTATGCAGTCAGATGATATTAAAACAGGCATGCCTGTGAGCTAGGAAGGAAATGGAGCATTGCAGTCAGGGATGGTCACAGGGAAAGTGATATATGAGGACACACATGGGGGCTGATTGCCAGGAAAGTCATTATACTAATTCAATTAAAGATCATAAGGGCAGCTGTCCCTTCTGACCTTCACTGCCAACTGTCCTAAGGTGAAAGCAAGGAGAGTAAAACATGCATTGGGAAAAATAATTGCTTTAAATATAGTTTTGAAATCCCTTTTTACTGTACATAAAACATTGAAATGATAATATTAACATGAAAACACAGAGAGGGAACAAATTTGATGAAATAGTTAGGGTAGTTAATGTAGGTATGGTTAAAATAATTCCTCAGACTCTGAAGGTGGAAAAAATAACTTCTTATCAAATTAATCTTTTGCATTATCTATATAAGAAACATAGTAATTCCTTCTGTATTTTGTCCTTGCTTCTTGATATGTTTATAATATATGATTTGTGGTTTTTGGTGAACTGCATGTAGCCTAAACATTGAGGCACACATACCTATATCATTATTATTATCATCATTATTATCAAATAATTATATCAACTATTTTTATATAATATATCATGTGTTGCTTAAAACTATTAGATACATTACATATCAAATAATTATTATTTTAAATCTAATATAATCTTATCAATTATTGTATAAATTATGAAATATATTGAATAATAATAATGAAATAAAACACATGTTGAATGGTATGTTTCTTCCAAGAAAATAATTTTCTTTGTTAATTATGTCATTTTGTGTGATTTATATTGCTGGAATTTCATAAATTTATGGCTTCTATTCTGAAGCTTTAACTCAATTTTTGAAACATAATATATAAAAAAGAGTAACCATACATGAGTATAGCTCTCTCACAATTTCACAATGGTGAATTCAAACAAGAGTGTTATTTGTTCACCCAAAGTGGCTTCTATTCTCTAAGCAGTTCCTTACTGACAGAGAAGGTAGCACCAACAAACACATCAGACTATTCAGCAAGAAGGAAATCTCAGTTGTTGTTGTTTTTTTTAACTTCTGTCCATACTGCTCAATTCATATTTTTGTTGAACCTCACTTCACTTTTGCTTTGGAGTTGTACTTACACATATATGCATGTACTCCATTTTCTCATAATGCTAGGCACAACATAAGTGGAGTGGACTCAGAACATTTCTGACTTTCCTCTCTTTCCAACCTTGTATTCACTAACTTGAAATTACTTGCTTATCTTTTGTGGTTTTTATTTAAATTTTCATTTTACATACTAACCCCAGTTGGCTGTCCCACTTTTCTCCCCCCCTCCCCTCCCCAATACACTTCTTAGAGGAGGTAAGGCCTTCCTTGGGGAGTCAACAAAATTTGGTATTAAACCAATGGAGTGATAACATTTCCTTGTAAAAAATATGTGTCATTCCCCCAATGCAGTGCAAGTGTCACTAGCTTTTAAGGTTAAGTAAAATTAAATATATGTTGAATAGTATGTTACTGCCAAGAAAAGATTTTCTTTGTTAGTTATCCTTCTTACATAGTTTGTTGCAAGTAACAAATGACTTCAACAAGCTTAGGCATGTCCCCCACTAACACTTATTATCAGGACGAATGAGCACAGATGAGAGATGTTCTTAACCTATTCAATAACTAAGTTTCCTGCAATAATTGAAAGCCCCGATGTCAATGTTGCATGTTGATATTTTAGTTTATCATAGTTATTAGAGTTCTGCTAAGCTGGCAAGGTCTTTTCATTGAGCATAAACTGCACAATTTTAGGAGTGAACACTGTTAAACAAAAATTTAATATATAATTATTGCTCCTCAAGTATCATTTCAATAACCAAGTGTGGAGCTGCATAATTTCAGAGGCAAAATGGTGTTAAATAGTTTCTCTTTTAACTAGTGAAACTGTGGTCCATACGGAGAAAATCAATGGTTCACATGTCTGCCACAGAATACAGTTTATGTTTTGCTAACCATAGCAAGAAATACTTCAATGCCTCACTTTTAGAAGTGGCTTAAAGAGTTTGAAATCAGATACTATTTTCTCCCATCCCAATCATAGCCCTTTAAAACCACTTAATGTTTTCATGAGAACTTCACACACAAATTAAATTCTTTAAGTACATTTCTTTCTCAGAATATCTTACAAGATATTGGTACACCATAACCATGTCCTGGACTTGACTTATTTTTGTTGAATGGATGGAGCTATTGTAATAAAAATTTTCACATAAGGAAAGAATAATCTAGCTTCAAAAGGAAAAGCCTAAACATTACAGGCTTGTTAATACCCCAATAACAGTGTTAAGAAAGAAAAGTTGCTAGGAAGCTCTGTTATTAGGATCATATCCTTTACCTACCTCCTTGGCTGGGCATCTTGGTCTTAGCATACTATTTGTATCTACCTGGTAGACACTAGGCTGAGGGCAGCAGCATAGTTTTTAATGAGAAGAAAACAAGCAGAACAAGGGGGAGCCTCAAAGTCACCAAAGTCTCAATAGGGACACAGTTACTTCCACTGCCCTTTCAGTACCAAGCATGATAGTTTCAAATGAGAAGCCATGTTCCCAGTACCTGTCCAGTTATCTGTAGATGAAGGCAAAATCAGTTTATGGGCTGCTAGCCATCTCTGATTGCCTTGCCAACTTAGTTAAAGCAATGATGTCTTAAGCTGGTTCACCTTACCTAGAAGACAGGGTGGTTAGGAAATCTCTAGTATATTGACTAGGCATGAAAAAAAGGAAATTAAGGCATAGAAAAAAATGAACTGATATATTTTTCTGCTACTGTCTAGCAACTCATGTTGACCTTGGAAATGAAAAGGTTAGAAGAACAAAGGGATAGTTATTAATGAAACTACATCCAATACTTGGCTGGATTATGTCATAGTCAATGCTGATCATTGACTTCTCAAACCACTTGTAAAGGTTAGGAGGGATGTGTTTTATGAATCTCAAACTATAACATTACAAAACTTAATAACAGAGCAACCCTCAGAATGCTATTAAAATAATTAATTATTCACTTGGTCCCCATTGAAGCCAAAATAGCTGCCTAACTTCACATAAAGAGATCAAGCTTCAGAGGTGAAACAAGGTATTAACAGGTGTCACAGTATCACAAAGGTGATTTCCCATTAGCTACATGGTAAATGTTCTGGAAACAGCAGCAGGAATGCAGTAACTCACGATGCCACCTATGCACCAAGTCGTTACATTAAATGAAGTTATTATTTTGGTTAAATAAATTCCAAGCCATTATTCTAAACGTATTAATTAAGGTTGATGGTGTAATGAAACAGGGTGACTGCTAGCTTCATTCATGTAGTATAAAAGGAACCTGGAACAATGAAACCCTAATGGATGCCTCACAATGAAAGGTTGACTGTGAAAGAGCATTGCAACTGAGATACAAATGTATTTTCTGTCTGGCCATTGCAGTGTCCAGATGCAAAATTAATAAACTTTGGCCAAAACAATCCAGCATATTTATGAAAAGAGCACAGACTTTGAGATAAATCTGCTTCCTTTTCATTATTAGTATGAGCACTGCTACACATTTGTGTATGACCTTGAGCAACATGGCACAGCTTCTCTAAACCTTAACGTCAACATTTGCAAGAATTGTTGATTCCTTACTCATTTATGCCAGAATTAAATGAGAATGCCTTTAAGAATAGAGTTGCAAGGTATGTGGAAGAGTAAAGGACTCAATAAATGACAATATTTATCATTATTACTAGCCTCAAAATGTGTCCATTACCTGATCATTCCTTTTGGCAATTAGACCTTATGTCTAAAACAAAGGAACCACTATATTACAGTATAAAATTCACAAGGTCAATCACTATTTACTTTCCAAAGGAAACACTAAGATTTTTACCCACCAGATACTGGAATGGATTTCCAAATGATCTTAAGAAGGGATTTTATAATAGAGACTATAACTGCATAACATGTGAGCGAGAATATGTACTTGAGAAAACAAAATGCCAACTCTACAGAGTAATAAGGATAATTCCATGAATATAGCCAGTAAGTCCACACTTCTACATGAGAGCCAAGCAAATGAATTTCAAACTGCAACTGAATCAAAAATCTGGAGAATTATTTTTCTGAACATATCAAGAGTTATAATTGACAGGAGGAAGAGGATTTGGAACATGCATGTTTAACATTTTTGAAGAAATTGTCATTGTGAAATGACTTCAAGAAATGACCTCACTGAATACTTAAATGAATAAATAAAAGTCATTGGGACTGTTAAAAAATATATATATTTCGCCGCTGGGTTTGCTATAAAAGGATCTCAGGGGTTATTACCATCTTATCAAATATTCCATTAAGACTAACAGCTCTATAAAAGAACTGTCATTTGCCAAAATTTCTTCTGAGCTCTAGGAATCCTTTCTGTCAGTGTCATGCCTGGACCAGGATTCAATACAGTGAAGAATGAAGTCAGAACCTGGTTAATATATAATTAGCAATAAAAGGAGTTGGGCATTTGAATAATACATCACATGGTGAGATAAGAAGAATACCAAGAAAATGGAGAGAACACAAGCTAAGGCAAATCAGACTCAAGGAGCAAGAAAGGAAATGGATACTAAATAGGAATGAGATAGAGAATCTTATAGCAACAAAAACTTCATTATTATCTATCTTTCCTAACAATGGTCCTTTTGTGGAACTTTCCACATCTTTGATGGAAACCTGAAACAAACACCCACATCATTATTTTAGAAATGAAAATATTTAGGGATAATGAGTCACTGGAATGTGACTTTCAGGGTTTCTCTGAGTGATTATGGGGCTCGGCTGGGACACATTTGGACCATTTGACTCTTGTCATTAAGACACTGTTTCAGTGTAATGTCCGAAATCACCAAAGGCTAGCATACCAAGCTCCTCAACATACTGTAACATGAGATCATTGTTTACCGATTTTTCTAGCATACTAGTATTTCCTTGATTTTTTTTGTCACCAAGAAACCTTGTAAGTATTGTCCCAAATCTTTGCTGGTAGGATTTCAGAGGAGCATCATTCATTATCATATTATCTGGGACTGGTTAGTATTAACTGTATTATCATATTAACACAAGTTAGAATCACCTGGGAAGACCATGTCAGTTTAATAACTGTCTTTATCAAACTTTCCTATGCGAGGACTGTTTTGATTGTTAATTGATTTAGGAAGATTGAGTCATTTGTGGCAGCACTATTCCTTAGGCAAGGTATTCTGAACTATATAGGATAGGAAAAAAGTAGATGAATCAAAGAGAGCATATGTGTACATTCATTTCTCTCTGCTTTTGAATGCAGATGTGGTTTTATCAGCTGTTTGATTTCATATTTTGACTTTTCAATGATGGACTGAAATCTGAAATTGAAAGGTGAATCAGCCCTTTCCACAGTCAAGTTGTTTTGATCAGAGTATTTGATCATGGCTACAGAAATAACACTAGGATATGTAGGATTTTCTAATCTTCCCTAGATTACTGAATCAAAATCAATATTTTATCAAGGTACTCAGGTGTTTCCAATGTTCCAAACTACTCAGGCCAGACTGTCATACTTTTGGTGTTCTGTATAAAGTGTATACAGATACTCACGTATCCTTCATTTTGGTTTAACTATTTACCAGGCTGAAAAGTAGGACTATATATTTTCATATTTGTATTTCCCTGAAGTACTGAAGATAGTTCAGCAATCACCTTTAGGCTGTCATAGTAGAGCTTGACAACCATTTATTCATCAATGCTTAGAATTGTTTGTTCTCATGTAATTATCTTTCATGTTCCACTGTAATTTCTGTCTTCAAGATTTCCCCCAAAGCAGAGTTGTGGAAAGACAAGAATATGAGGGAGAACCCACAACACTGGATTCTACCAACTCACCTTCTACAAGGAGAATAAACATTGCAAGCAGTATTTTTTTTGGATTATTTTTGTTTGATTTTTGAGACATGGTTTCTCTGTGTAGCTTTGGAGCCTTGCCTAGAATACTCTATGAAGACCAGGATGGCCTCAAATTCACAGAGATCCATGTGCCTCTGCCTTCCGAGTGCTGGGATTAAAGTCATGCACCACCACTGCCTGGCCTAGCATTTTCTTTTGTAAGAGCAAAGCAACTTACAGTGGAGCTTCATCATTGTGGTTTGAATGTCCCCCTCAGGCTAATGTGTTTGAACACTGGGTACATGGTGTTGCTGTTTGAGAAGATTGTGGAGCTTTCAGGTGATGTATTCTCTTTGGAGAAAATAAGTGATGGGAGGCAGGCATTGGGTATTTATATTAATTAATTAGACAAGTGTGTGTGTGTGTGTGTGTGTGTGTGTGTGTGTGTGTGTGTTGCCTGCATATATGTATGTGCACCACATGAATGTCTGATGCCTGCAGAGGATAGAGAGGCCAATGGATCCATTGAAACTGGAATTAAAAGCAGTTCTGAACTGCCACTTGTGTGCTGGGAATTGAATCTGAGTCTTGTGAAAGAGCAAAGTATCCCCATAGCTACCAAATAATCTCTACAAGTTCCTCCTTGATGTTTTGAGTTGTCAAACTTCTTGATTACTCTCTAATTCCCACTTTTCATGCCACCATAATGCCTTCCATGACTAATGCCACATCGTTCTCTATGATGGTCCCTGAGCCAAAAGAAGACAACAAACACAAAAATATTTTTCATCAGGCTATTTTACCTCAGCAATGAGAAAGTAACTCAGATAATCTTAGTTACAGGTAAAACACCTCTCTCTCTCTCTCTCTCTCTCTCTCTCTCTCTCTCTCTCTCACACACACACACACACACACACACACACACACATTGATAGATTGGGAGTAGCCTAACCTGAACATTTTGTGCTTCCCCTCTGTCCTAGGGTTACTACTGTGATGATGAGACACCATGACCAAAAGCAAGTTGGGGAGGAAAGGGTTTATTTGACTCATACTTTCATGCCATAGACTATTATTGAAGGAAGTCAGGATAAGAACTCAAATGGAGCAGAGACCTGGAGTCAGAAGCTGATACAGAGGCCATAGAGGGGCACAGTAACAATTAGATCAAAGTAAAACCAAACTCCAAAAGTATAAATCACTCAGTGTCCAGTATCAGGGATATCCTCAGCATCTTCTGGGCTCCTTCAAAGTACCAGAGTCATTTCTCCACCTCTGTCCTCTGTAACACACAAAACTTGTCATTTACTCTGGTCAGCTCCACTGTACAGCTGTTGATTTTCTTTCTGGCTTGACTTCCCATGGTACTAAAATGCTAGTGTGTTCTACTGCAACTTGACTGCACTGTCACCAAAAGCCTCTCCTTGGGTCTCTTCAAGGACTCTAACCATGCCACACAGTGTGAAACCACAGAGGTTTTGCATGACCCCCCCACCAGCATGACCTAGGTGACTCTCTGACTTCCAAGTTCAGCTATCTAACCTTGACATGCTCTAAAACACAGTTTGCATGTCCTGACTCTGAAGAAGCACATCTCAGAAGATTTCACTTAATGATTCTGTTCTCTTTTAATGACTACCAGTTTCTCAGTTCCAGCTAACCAGCACAAGTTGTTCCAGTGAGGCAAAGGTTTTACTTCCGTATTTCTGGTATCTTGTTAATCACAGCTTATTCTTCAGCCTTAGCTGAACAGAACCACAGATTCTCAATACTGGAATTCTCAAAAAAATTGCCAACAGTCCTGTTAGAGTCATTAACGGACTCTCAACATCCCTCTGAAACTTCACAAGCCAGGCCTCCATCATCTGTACTGCTCTTAACATTCTTATCTCTCAAGCACCAATGGAATAGCCTACTGAGCTCTCTCTACACTCAAAGACTTTCCTATCCCCCAAATAACATGGTCATGTCTGTCACAGCAGTATACTACTATTTTGGTACCTACTTCTGTACTATTTATTGTTGCTATTGCTATGATGAAGCATCATGACTAAAAGTAAGTTGGGAAGGAAAGGGTTTATTTGGCTTATATTTCCACATCATAATCTATCACTGAAGGAAGTCAGGACAGGAACTCAAGCAGGGCAGGAACCTGAAGACAGGAGCTGACATAGAGGCAATGGAGAATGTTGCTCACTGGCTTTCTCCTATGACTTGCTCAGTCTGATTTCTACCAGCACAGAGGTGGCCCCACCCACAATGAACTTGGTCTTTCACCACTAATCACTAATCAAGAAAATGTCTTACAGAATTACCTACAACCTACTCTTATGGAGTCACTTTCTTAGTTGAAGTTCCCATCTCTCAGATGACTTTAGCTTATGTCAAATTGACATAAAAACTACCCAGCACAGCCTCCATAAAACTACTAAGTAGAAAAGTCAAGTGGTCTTGACAATAGGTCAAGTCTTCTAAGACTTGAATGTAGAAGACAGGCTATTATAATAAATATTCTACTGATATAAATTGGGCTTTTTTTTCTTCTTGAATGACTGCTGTCACACTTTAAAACCAAACATAAAAAAATTCTATGTCACATGCAAAAAGCTATTGGATATCACAAATAGTACAATAGCGATACAAACATAACCCCAATTTGAATGAAATCTATACAACTCAGTTCCTAACTCTTCCTAGATGTCTCTCTGCCTCAAACTAGTATCACTTCCTTAAAACAATAGGTAATGCTGTGAAGCACAAAAGATCACATACTGTCAGCTACATACTCAGGAATGATAGAATTAGAACAGATGATAGCTCAAGATTTGAACAATTAGGACCCACCTACAGCCTTCATAGTTTCTGCCTATTCTACATCCTCCTCAGCTCTGTAGAATAATACCTATCACCACCCAAACTTGTCAGCATTTGTTTCATTTTCTTTTTCATTGTTTTACAATTATCACTCTGATGAGCTAAGAAGGAATCTCAATGCAACTTTGCTAGGTATTTTTATGATGACCAAAGATGTTGAACATTTTTTATTACTTATGTGTATTGCCCATCTGTACTTATTCCCTTGAAAACTACATTTATTTTTTCATTTTTTGCTTTTTGTTTAGAAAATTTGGTGTTGAATTATTAAGTTCTTTATATATCTTAGATATTAATCCCTTGCCAGGTATATCAATGGCAAAGATTTTTTTCTCATTCTGTACATTGTCTCTTCACTCTGTGTATTGTTTTTGTTGTTGTTGTTAAAGCAGTTTAATTTTACAAAGAAGTTCCACTTGTTAATCTGGCTATTGTTTCTTATTTGTTTAAGATTAGTGTGATCTTCATTGGATTCCTGATCTAACTGTATAATATTGAACTTAGTTGCTCTAATTTCCTAAGAAGATAATAATTTTTACAGTGGCAAAAGTTAACCCATGCACTTTTTAGTCTGTTGTTTCAAAGAGGTTTTCTCACAACACTTTTTGAGATGTCTACCTTTCTAGTTTTAGAAAAGATTAAATGTTTACTTACTAATGTTAATTTTATTGTCATTAATTGGTCTCAAATATTCCCTTAAGATCCAAATATATACATTAAAGAATTTATAAGTTAAATATGTGTCTAGAATTCACAAGAGTCATGAGAACATTGGTGTTGTATTTGAGTAAATAATGACACAAATAAGGTATTTTGAGTGCAAAGTTTGCTATGAAATAATTTCTCCTTTACTATGAGAGAAAATTCTGAGGATATGTTATGTGGCTCCCTGCATTCATACTTGGTTCTGTTAGCACATGACTACCATAAAAGATAATAACCTATTTGGGACTGATTAGCGTAAAATAAAAAAAAAACCAACTTGGAAAATGGTACACAAGAAACCTTTAAAACAGTTAGAAAATGGAAATAATGGTATATGACATACAAACATCCCTCCAGAGGTTTTAAGTGATAGATAGCAGGAATCTAGATGAAACTTCTCAAAACACATACTCATGTGATTCCTCAAATTGATTGAGTTAATTTTAGGCTGCATTATATTTCAGGGGAATTTTGTATGACTGTCAGGCAGCACAAATTATTAAATCCAACATACAAAATTTTATAGCCAATGGGGACTTCAGTTAATTTTATACCAAACATTACCGTCAAAGTATCAGCTCCTGCAAGTGGAATTGCAAGATTTCTATGAATGATGACACTATCAACAAAATGCCTATGAAAACACAAATACAGTGATTACAACTCAGGCAAATTTTGAGATGAAAGTAAGTTGTCTTCATGCACAGCCTAGGTAATAGTTGACAGGTAATAGTGTGAAGATTCTGGTAAACTCCAGAGTTGTGTGGTAACAAAAGAACCTTTCCTTCAGGGTTCACACTGACAATTTCAATTAGAGCTTTTACCAAAAAAAGAAGACTTTGCTGAGGAAAGAAATGTAAAGATTATTAAATATCATAATTGGGAACACAATAATCTTGAATTTTTATTTAAATAATCTTTTGCTTACCTAACGTTTACTAATAATCATACCTACTATGGCTAATTCTTAGGGGGTGGAGGAGAAACAAAATAACTAACATTTCTCAAGTGATGCTTTTTAAAATATTTATTTTCTTTATATTAGAAAAATCCAATAACAGAAATGATTCAAAGTAGATCAAATCTGTTTTAGCAAGAATTCCTACAGCCCTCCATTGAGTAAACATCATGTCCCTGAGCAACAGTCTTGGAAGTCAAAATTCAGAATGTATTGATTCACTTTACAATAGTAAGGTACTTTCTGTCATCTTTTTTTATTTATGAAATGCTATTACTGGAGTCTACAGCAATTTATAAACTGGTCTACAAAAATCTTATAAAGACTGGCCTTGGCCAAGGAGAGGACAGAGGAAGGGAGAGATTGTTCATCATGGTTGTTAAAAAACTGTTTGCCCTTTCTTTTCATTCACTCTCCCCCTTTCTGCGAAAATCAATTCATTGGTATAGATGGAAAATATTTCAAATACTAATAATATAACCATTTTCATCAAGATTTGCTTGAAAGTGAATATAACTTTAAAGGTATATTTTGAATTAAATGAGAATATGTCTTAAGGGTAGGAGACGGTGGTGGTGGTGGTAGTGTGTGTGTGTGTGTGTGTGTGTGTGTGTGTGTGTGTGTGTGTGTACCTGTGTAAATATTTTATTTCCTGTTACTTTTGACTGTCAGACAATTTACAGATTGCATTGCTCTACTAGTTTGTGATTTTTCTTCCTAATGTATATATTGTATCTTCAATATCATCAATAATGAATATTTACTATGTTGATGTTTTAAGCTCCTCATGATATATGTACTGATCCTTTTACATGGCCAATTTTTACTTGGTGGAATTGTGCTTTATGAGGACCCTGGTCCATTCACTTTCCCTGCTTGTCTCTAAGAAAAGTGATATATGTGAGCAAGTCTGGCTAAATTCTATGATTTCAAGGTATATAGAAGATGATGCCTCTGAATGGTGGAATTTTTTTCTTAAGTAGCATAGCATATGAAGCATTGTAGTCATAATAATTTTTTTTCTTAAGCTGCATAGCATATGACTGACTGCAGGTAGTCATAACTGGGTTGCAATTCTTACTGCACCCCATAGTGAGGAGTAAATGACTTCAGGACAGATCATGCAATCCTTCTGCATAAAATGGGTAATAGGAGGCTAAATATGATCAAAGCATATTATATACATATATTTAAATGCCATAATGAAGCATTTTTACAATTAATGAATGTTAATTTACATTTCCCATTTTTTGTTCATGAATTTAAATGAGAGAACACAGGAAGTTTGCCAGTCTATGAGTGAAACTAGACTGATAAGTCTTTCTTTCCTTTGTCTCCACCTTACCTTCTTCATAGGAGTTTTGTTGTTGACAATGTTGGCTCTAAACTTTCTTCTTGATAAGCAAAGCAGTGTTAATTTTCATTTAAATTAAAATGGCAATCTCTAACAATCTTTTATAATAATACTATATGTTTTATACAAATATCTAAAGTTCCCTGCATAATTTTGTCAGCCCCAATTTTTATATTTCCAAACTAAAGAGTAATAACTACTACACATACATGGATTCCTCATTTATGCTCAGATAAGTAAATACTTTGTAATTTCATTCATCAATTTCATTGGACTCTCACAGTCTTTTCTATTTCATCCTTCCTTTGTGGCTGTATCATAAGTTTCTTGAGGGAAGATATGAATCCCCATGAGATACACAGAGTATAAATTCCACTGTTAATAGAGGTTAAGTAAAAAGAAGTTCATTTTTCCTGAAAGCCCTACTATTTTTTTCACCAGGCTTATCAGTGTGTAATTGAATTTACGTCTTCCAGGTACTTCTGGTTTTCTGCTTCAATCCCTATTATTGACATTTACTGTCATATTGACAATCTGAACTCTGTTCTTTCTTCATGGAATCTAATCCTTTACTGCTTCATCTAATCACCCTTAAGTATTGTTGGCTTTTTCTTTTCTACTGTTTATTGTGAGTCTCAGATCTATTGGCGGCAGTCTCTTATCTTCAGCCTCTTCTAAAACCTTCTCTTACATGAATGAGATGTGGCCTCAGGCTCGTTCTATCACAGGAATCTGCAAGCGTCGAAGCAGCAGCAGGGTACACACAAAGCAGATGATGCTGGTGAAAGGGAAGTGGACTGTGAAAAATTGGTGAATTGACCCTCATAATGATGATGTGGGATGGGATGGCATGGATTGTATAACTAGGAGCAGAGAAATACTAAAGAGGTAGGTTGGGAGCCAGATGTCAGCAACCTATTACTTAGACATAGGGCTGAATGGGAGAAGAGAACTAAGAGCTTTAAAACTAAAATAAAGTACTTAATATAGCCAGTCGATCCTTCCTACAAGTAAGCGCCTTGATTGTGTACTTGCCATCTCAGTGGGCTTTAATTGCAACACCTTGAGCTGAAACATATTTCTATGATTGTCCCGAGAGCAGACACTGTGCTATTATGCTTGGTAACTTCATACCACCCACCACCCTCTCTGTCTCCCCCACATCCCCTATTTTCTGAGAAAGGGTTTTACATAGCCCAATAAAGTTGGCTTCCAACATTGTGTAGCCAGGATTTGGCCTGGACTCCCCATCTTCCTACTTCTCCTTTCCAAATTCAAGACTGCAGGCATACACTATTGCAGCTAGTGAGGCTAGCTAGCTTCTTATACAGTCAGGACAATCTTATTCCTATGAAGACATTTTTTTTTTTTTTTGAGAATAACCAGTTCAGCAGCGCCTTAAATTTTTCCTTTGCATGCACAAAGCCGGGAGCACCTGAGGTCCTATTCATTGTTCTTTCATTAAAAACCATTGGTTTGACTATTCATAACACAACTTCCCCTTCTGATATTAACCACAGACTTGGCAAAAAAAAAAAAAAAAAAAAAAAAAAAAAAAAAAAAAAAAAAAAAAAAAAAAGCTATTTCTGCTTCTCAAAGCTGATGCCACAGATCCAACAGTTCCTTTAGAGTCTTTAGAGTCTTTACTGCTTCAAGCTAAAAAGAGATCACGGTAACAATTCTAATTCAGGTCCACTCCTATAACATGCAGTACTCCTTGGATGAGTACCTAGGTCTGCATCCTTCTAACCAGAGTTTGTACTTGACAATGGGATTCTTCTTATTCAACATTCTCTACCTTTTTCCTCTCTTTTAACACTGTGAGAACTATGTTGAGTTTGGAATCCTTCCCCTGTCTATTCCAACCGTTCTACTTTATCCTTCAGAGTTTCCCTCCAATATGCCTATTGCAATCCAAACAGATTAATCTGCCTTTCAAAGGAACAAACTCTACTCTTACAACTTCCTTGTGCATGTTTTAATGTGCTGTTCATTTCTATTAATAACAATGGGTTTGTTTTGTTCATTTTTAAAGTAATATTTTCTCTAAATACAGTGGATATTTCTTCCCTACCTATCTTTTTATAATTTCTTAGAGCTTCTAATATAATGAAACAATCTAGGATTAAATTCAGTAGAATTTTATTTGCCTTCTTTTTTCATTTTGTTTGTTCTTCTGTTTTTTTCTACCAGTTCTGTCTGCACTATCTATGAGTCTATTTCCTCCCGAGGCACTCTGGGGTAGTTTGAATGAGGATGGCTCCATAGGCTCCTCTGTTTGAATGCTTGGTTCCATTTAAAACTGGGAAGGATTAGGAGGTGTGGCCTTGTTGGAGGAGGTGTGTCACTGGGGATGGGCTTTGAGTTTTCAAAGTCCATACCATTCCCAATTAGCTCTCTGCCTTGCACTTGTGAATCAGATGTGAGCTCTCAGCTACTGCAGCAGCTGCATGTCTGCTGCCTAAAGTCATGCTCCCCACCAAGGTTGTCATGCACTCTAATCCTCTCAAACCCTAATTAAATGCTTTCTTTTACAAGTTGGTATGGTTATCGTGTTTGGTCATGGCAACAGAAAAGTAACTAAGATAAACTCTAAAGGTGAACGTTGTCTATCCAAGTATTTATCAAGCAAGGCAGTGTAAGGGGAGTTCAGGGAGTAATCTGCTGCACTCTCATAGATCTGATGGCCACACAACACACAGAATTCTTAAATCCCAGTCCCTAGATTTTATTTCTTTATAAATCACTAGGATTATGTATTACAAATTAACCTATTGAATAGCTAAGAAGCTCCTTAAGCTCCTTCAGCTCTTGCATAGTTAACTGAATTCTCTTAATTCCTAAACTCATTTTTCCTCCTGAATTTGCTAATTTTTAGGATTCTTCTTCCAACATAGATTTCCCTTGGAACTGTCACTTAATCTGAGACTATTATCCTTCCTCATGCCATGCAATACAACTCCCTTCTTTTACCCAACCTATTAGGGGAAACTTGTCTTCTTGCAATTACAAAGGCTTTTAGGCTTTTCTCCATTTCTACTGCTGGCTCCCATGCTCAGTCATCCAGAAATTATTGCAACTTTTCATTTCCTGCTTTCATGTTATTTTCTCTCATATACAAACTTATTTACCTGAAAATAACTACAAATAAAATATTATTTAAATAATGATGTTTTCTTGAGTGTAACAAGCTGTTACTATAACTTAAAAACTTTAGTTTCTTTGACATACTAGAGTGATTCCGTCTACTTTGGCTTGCATAAAAAGTATTTTAATCAGCCAGATGTTGGTGGCACACGCCTTTAATCCCAGCACTCGAGAGGCAGAGGCATGTGGATCTCTGTGAGTCTGAGACCAGCCTGGTCTACAAGACCTAGTTCCAGGACAGCCTCCAAAGCCACAGAGAAACCCTATCTCGAAAAACCAAAAAAAAAAAATAAGTATTTTAATCATTAATAATCATCATAATAATGTTTGAATACAAATTAATTAAAAATTAGAGCAGGTTTATGATTATTCTTTTCCAAAAATTATAACCTACACATTGATTGACTTCTCAAGTGTACGTATAATTTTACTTATAGGTAACTTTTAATGAGATTATTTTCTCTATAGTTAAATATCTGCTTTTGCATAGGAAAACAACTGAGAACTCAGTCTTCAAGATCAAAACCTCACATGTAAGTGTTATACAGGCCTGACTATGCTTAACCTCCAAGATCAGACAAAATTCGGCATGTCCATTGTGATATGGCCTTAGGCACACTAAACAAGCTCCCAAACAAGGGAGTCAACCAACAGTCATATATGCCCATAACATCTATGACACCAATGAACCACAAATCAATGACCAACATGGCATGATAACTCTATGTGGTACACAAGTGGCATGCATACATAGGAGGTAACCAAAGTAGTTTTAATTACAGGAGGGAGAACTTACTAACTACTGGTGATCTAGCTAACTTCTCAGTGCTAATGAAGTCTTGTTTATCAGAAGAGAGTCTACAGCTACTGATTTACTAAACCAGCATAACCCCCAACAACATTTTATAAACACTTGTTATAATACACACAGATAAGTGTAGTCTTCATTTCTCATCAAGGACACTGCTCTTTGCCACAACAGATGGAGACCACTGCAGAAAACTATAACTATAACTAATCAAAATGCAGAGTTGTAGCGCCCTCTGTCATTGAATCATAAACACATAAAATATGTTATTTTAGAGGTAAGGAGGGACCAAGAAAGGTCATCTAACCTAGTTCTTCACTCTGGAGACAGTGACAGTCTAACTTCTGAAAAGAATGGTTATCTCCCTCTGGCCTGAGAATGAAAGGAACCTTTAATACATTACACAGCTTCATTATTCCCTCTAAAAATTTTATTTTCCTGTTGTGATTTGCAAAAAGAAAATTTCCCAACATAACAGTTATGTCAGAAAATGTATGCTGACACCAGTGTTGCTTGGATTATAGTTATATGTGTGAACTATTTGGTGACATCATACTGTCCGAATTTTTTTTTTTTCCCCGAGACAGGGTTTCTCTGTGTAGCTTTGGAGCCTATCCTGGCACTCTCTCTGGAGACCAGGCTGGCCTCAAACTCACAGAAATCTGCCTGCCTCTGCCTCCTGAGTGCTGGGATTTAAGGCGTGTGCCACCATCGTCTGGCCTAATCTGGCTTTTAACAACTTCAATGTAAACATTTGTATCATGTAGGAACTTGGTTTATAAGACAACCTTTAGAAAATATGAATGAAAGTCAAGGGCATAAAGTTCTCCTTTGCACAAGTAAGAGACTAATGTAAAAGAACCACTTCTGGTAAATGTTCATATGCACCAAAGGTTTCTGTCACTCGTTGGTGACAACAATGGTACAAAAGTGAAGGTGTTTATTCAGACCAAGACAATGCTTGTTAATAAAATAAAACAAACACTTTAGACTGCTTCCCAAAGGGGGGGGATTGTAACTGAAGTCTTCTAAGTGTCTTGGTTTTATCATGATGCATTTAGTTTGATGGAAGACATTTGGTGTTTAGGATACCGTGGGAGCTACACTCCCCAAACTGCTGATCTGCAATGGTTGCAAAAGAATTCGTCACAAACATTATGGTCTTCATGCATTGGTGAGCTCTCATAAATCAGTTCTGACTGCAGACTCTGTGGGCTAATATCATATACAAGACTGAAGAACACTTCAGCCTCACAGCAGAGTTTGTTTCCCAACAGAAGAAGAAATCAGCAGAAATTTCAAGGACAAAGAGCAGTTTTTGTGCCAGATAGCCCTGACTCATAGCAGAATCCTGTCATTGAATAGTGTGCACTTGTTCTTTATCTTCCAAAACCTTTACACACACACACACACACACACACACACACACACACACACACACATTGATCTGCCCTTTGTCAACCAGATCAATATTTCAGATGCAAATGAGGTGAACTCAGGGGAAGAGAGATTCATATTGAGGTGTGAAAACATTTCAGGAAATAAAAGACAGATCCGTTTAAGTGTACAAATACACCCAATAAATCATGGTGTGCTTGTTGGGGGTGACTGCTCTTCCTTCTGGCAGCTTTGTAATTACTTGGTCAACAAAGCAACAACTTTCTTTGGAAACAGTCACTCTATATGCAAGACAATTATAGAACTGGGCATCATTGCTGGCCAAAGCTAAGGCGATGTGTGTCACAATCCATTAGTTAGGAGATGTATCTGAGCAGCCTGAAGTTTATTAAACCCAAGTGCTAATTTCCCCTATAACTTTTCTCAAGGTCTCACAAAGGCAGTCATCGGCTATTTCCAATTGTCTATCAATGCAATCCGTAAATAATTAGAAGCCCAGAATTTCTGAATCTGATCTATGAGAACTGAAAGCTCTCAATTCTTCCTTCCCAAACAAGTTCTAATCATTGGCTGAAGTTCACAATATGAAATCCTGAGAAATTCTACAATCAGTAAGAAACATTGTGTCACTTTCCCGCTGTGGATCTGCCTGGTCTGCTTTTGTGTTTGGACATGTTAGGACATATTGAAATGAAAAGGACAGAAGCAGGCCTGCTTTGTGTGTGACCAAGATCTCACATCACAAAAACTACCTGTCTTGTTTGTTGCTCCCCATTTGCATTTAACTATGTAATGACTTGCATTATCCTCTAATTGGTTCCCATGTAAAAGCATCATTTTCTCAATTAGTTTGTAAGGAAAGGGGCCAAACCTTGAATGGTTTTATTTTGCCAGAAGCAGTATGTTGGATCAGCTTATACAAATTTGTGAAAGCCAATTTTGAATTTTGTAGGGAATTCTGAGTTATTATAAAAGTAAAACATACAGGCTTATAATTAACTAAATGATAATAAAAGCAAAGATAATAAAGACCCAAGGCTTATTATCACTCATTTTAGTATATTTTTGCATTATCTATGCTTGTGAAATTATTTACAGGTATTTTCTTTGGTTGTAAAAGCGTTATGATGGTCCAGCGCTCTGGTCTTTCTATAGCTTTCTATTCAATACCTTCACATTCAATGCCTTACTGTTAATAGACTAATTAACTGTGGTGTGGATATTTACATCATAGAAATTTACAAATACTAGATATCAGAATTTCACCTCCCTCTTCTAAAATTCTGGATAAACATTTACCAGACTACCACTGATTACTCTTTAAAATCTTAGTGACAGGAGTTTATTAAAGAACATGACAGGTAGAGATGGCACATGCTTTTAACCTCTGCGCTCAGGAGGCAGTGGCAGGTGGATCTCTGTGAGGTTGAGGCCAGCCTGGTCTACAGAGTAAGTTCCAGGATAGGCTCCAAAGCTACGCAGAGAAATCATGTCTTGAAAAACCAAACAAAACAAAAATAAAAGGAAAACAGTACATAGAAGAGGAAAATGCAATATTATGGGAGTAAGTCATTGACTCATTATTTTGCATTTTACAGGTTTTGTTTCTATTTGCTGCACTCCCTACAGGGTAATATATGGTTATCCTAGTGGTTATCCATAGTCAAGGTTGACAACATCTGTGTTGCTCTGATGAAGATTATTTGGCATATACAAAGCATGATAATCAAAACTGGGAGACTCGGAGTCCTTTTATTTTTGTTTATGGATGCTTTGGACTTCATTCTGTACAAAAGGGTGAGGCAGAAATCCTAATGGCAATTATGTCTTACTAAATAACTATAGAAAATGAGTGAAATATATTTGACTTTAGAAATAGAAAACCAGGAACTCAGAAAACTTCAATAGAAACACATTGTTATTTTTAGGAACTGGTAGAAACTGGTAAGTCAAATTCTGTCCCTACTATTGATCAAGCACAAAACTAAACCCATGCCATGGAAATATTTTGGTCTCTCAGATAGGAAATGACGTTTGACTAAAGCTTTGGCATGTTGTTAATGTCACTGAATATAAGCGAAAAGTGGCAGAAGAAAAGGAATTCTTGATAAGGAAAAATAATATGAGCATACTTAGTCTGGAGGACAGATAAGAATTGTAAATATTCGGTGAACTGTCATGTAAGGAATATATTAGGCTTACCTATGCCAGAAGGAACAATATTAGAATTTCTTTAAGTTTGAAAAAAAAAGTTTTGAAAACAAAAATTTAATAAAGCTGTTAAACTATACAGAGCTCCTTTTAACGTCATGGTAAGTCCCTATGTCATTGGACTTGTTGAGTGGTGAATACTCCTAGCATGAAGGAGTTGGAACACTCTTCTTCATCTTTTCAAATGTTGTCTTGTTGAAGCAAAAGAGAAAATGAGTTAGGATCCTCACTCTTGGTTACCTCAAGTCTAATATCTGTATCATACATAGTCTAAGGTTTCCTAAAAGGAGTTCTCTGAAGGCAGCTACATTCCTTCCTTCCTTCCTTCCTTCCTTCCTTCCTTCCTTCCTTCCTTCCTTCCTTCCTTCCTTCCTTTCTTTCTTTCTTTATTTTTGCAGCTTCCTTTCAAAGACTATTCCTGAATAAGTAGCATGAACAGGGGGCAAAGAATTAAACTAAGCTGGCACAGCATCCATCTTCCAAAGATGAAGAAAAGTGACCTCTGACATTGCAGTAGGAGACAAAGTTTTCTGCAGGTTGTTAGGCAATTGTGGAAAATGCTGCTGGAAGGCAGGTCCAGTTAAAAGGGAAAAGGGAGAGTCAGACAAGCAGTTCATGTCACTTACTCAGAAGAACTTTGCAAGTCAATAGGCTATTTGTTGTACAAAACATGTCGAGGAGTAAGAATACAGTGTATTCAAAATGAGAAAGTCACAAAAGATAGCCATGTGACTCATCTAACAGCATAAACTTTTAAGATCTTGCATGCAGGGTAATATGACTGATGGCAAGGAGAAGTTGGCTTTCCTTAAGGTATGTTTCCTTAATTTCTTTTACTTTTTGTATTTGGGATTCAGGGCCAGTCTTGAAGTCTAGAACATTGCTATCATGTCTAAAGGGTTATAAAATGTTTGTATACTATAATAGCCCCTTGCCACTATGTGGCTACGGCTACTGTTAGTTAGCCACTGCTCTGTTCTAGCTTAGAACATAAGCTGTGATTGTTTTAAACCATTAATACAGGAACAAGTAAATTGACACTATAATCAGAAATTTTCTGCTGAAGGGAAGTGTTTTGCATGAGGTAGACTAGGCAGCAGTAAAGAGGTCCATCTGTGTGGTTAGTCTGTACACACTGCTTACAAATATGCAGTAACTTGGTGGCAGTTTGTACACTAAACATGAGATCTATACTTCTGTCTAAGTTTTGTTGTAAGATAAACTAAATAACACATGGAGTTTTAAGTGTTCAAGATGGTGTCAGGCTATCATAGATACTCAATAAATAATAATAATACTTGCTACTGTTCTTATCATCAACCTTGAACCAGAGATTTGTTACATTCTACTAATCAGAACAAAGGAATGATTTATTTCAGTGCTGCAGAGAAACAACCAAATAACTAAGCCCTCTTCATTACACATAGATTGATTTATACGTAAACAACAATGACAATGGTATCGACATTAACTCATCTTAAACATTGGTAATAGCAGGTTAAAGTGTGGAAAGTGTGGTTATCCCATATTTATTGAAAATTTCTATGAAAAGTTCACATAAGAAATGATTGCTTCTGTTCAATGCACATCATTTTGATGGGAAGTGAAATTGTGCTTCCAGGTACCTGTGTGTGAGCTATGTGAAGAACAGCAAAGTTTAAAATAATGTCACATTTTATCTTCTCCCCTCCTCTGCAAGTCAAACAGCTGACTAGTGAGGGTGGGATTTAATGACATATTGTTCTGATCGATTTGGAATCATCACAAAAGTTAAAAGAATCAGAACTTGTACATGTGCAGGAACACATTCACATTGTTTGACAGTTTGGGATTCAGGGCCAGTCTTGAAGTCTAGAACTTTGCTATCATGTCTAAAGGGTTATAAAATGTTTGTATACTATAATAGCCCCTTGCCACTATGTGGCCACGGCATTTAGATTTCAGTAATATTGAAATTCCTTTCCTCATTTGGTTCAAATACTCAAATGTCCTCAGAGGTTAGTAGCAATAGCATTTGACAGGTCGGATTTGAAATATCATGCTGTGAGGAGCAGGTATGAATTGGAGGAAGTGGGAACTGGAGAAGAAAACAATTTTCAGAGTAGTGAAGATGGTGTGTCTGGTAAGAATGAAGCAGTTGGCCTTTGACAGTGAGATACAGGAATAATTGGTAAGAAGGTAAGTATCATGGCCACTGTATGGACAATAACACTATTGTACAAAGGGTGATAAATCTCCATGCTAGTAGTTTTTTTTTTTTTTTTCCTGTCCACCTGAGTCACTTGTTAAGGTCCTTCTATGAGTTAGGCAACCCACCTGGGATTGTGATTGGAGACAAATTTACTTCAGCAGGAGGCTGGTTCCAAAATGCCAAGACTAAAGAAAACAAAACAGAAAAAGAAAAAATCTGACAATCTCCTACAGTTTTGGCTATCAGATTTAATGACAAATTCTTTTTAGATATGATAGACAGATATCCTACAGCATTAAGATGAAAGCATTCCACTGGCTGTGGTCCTTTGGTCCACAGATAGATAATAGTCATATTGCCTTATTTTAACCATGCTTTTCAGGATATGATACCATCTCCATAATGAATTTTCCATTCCCAGGCAGTTTTTTCAAGTAGTTCACTCCATTTGTGTTGTTTCCCATTACTGTCAAGTCCAAACCTTTTTCTTTCTTTTTGTTCTCATTATATTAAACACGACACTGGATGACATAAAAGGGTGAGTGCTCTGACATGTGCTACCACAGAAAATCAGTAATGTATCCTTGGATTGTTCTAGAGATATGAGACTTGCAGAGCTAAGCTATGAGGTGAGGTGTGCAGCTCCCCTCATATCTGATGAGGTCTTAATGTCAAATTATAGTCTGCATGTGGGAGGATGGAATCCTGGGCAGACTGCTCTCTGGGAAGGCTTAAAACAGTGCTTTCAATGAGAAATGTTTAATACAATGTAAGTCCAACAATGTGTCTTTGGTGTAGGTGAACAAAGTGTTGGGCAGGGCAGGCATCAGAGATTAGGGGATGGAGGCATTATAACCAGTACATACTGTTATATTCAAGTACTCAGAGAAAGAGGCAGACCGGTAGAGATGGGCTACCAAAAACTATCTTGTTCATTTCATTTTCTGCATCCTCAGTAAGTCATAATCCAGCAGATACTTCCCAATTGTTTGGAAATTGTATTTACTTTAAGAACTAAGTTGATTATGAAAAAAGAACCTCCTCCAAATGAACAAAATGATCTTTTTCAAATATGTCTATTTAACTTTAAGGAAAAACGGAAACAAATAAAAAGATAATAATACACACCAGTGCAGCATCCTATCCCTGATCTGCCTCTGAGTGTGCATTCTATATCATCCCACTCATTCAAAACTTCCATTTCAGTCTTGCTCTGACAAACTGTTTGCAGAAAAGGAATGGGCACCAGAAGCTAAAGCAGGACCAAATTCAGATAGGTCACTTGCCCTCCTTTTTAGCATTGTGAAATGACTCTGAAAGGCTAACAACTCAATGCATTATCCAGTGGTCTTTGATAAATATGGATTATTAATTGTCCAAACAAGTGCCTGCTTTTCTTTTTGTTCATTGTTAGTTTCCACTCTTCACAGGTTTTTGTTTCTATTTTTCTTTTGCTTCCTAAGTGTCAGAATATAGGGTTCTAGAGCATTATGTAAAAGTTGGCCTCAGTTAGACCCATGTTAACTCCCAGTGTTTGTCTGGGAGCATCTGTAGACAACGTGGATCTCAAGAAGTGTGCACTATGTTCTACTGTGGATCAACATCCTCACCGCAGCTCCCTGTGAGGTGAGGTGCAGGCTCTAGCAAGCCATTCGGTGTGTGAAGAGGTTTTGAGGACATATCTCCATGAAGCCTTTAGATGCTTGTATTTCTCCCTCATCCAAAGTTTATCACAAGTCCACCATTCACAAGGCAATGTAATTTGGGGATAACACATTGCTCTTGTATAAAAACAGACTCAAATAAAACTCACCTAAAATGTCTATCTTCACAGGGCTGTGGGATTTGCATTTTATGGAAAACATTTTAAAATCATTTTAGTAAGTGGAATCCATTTTCCTCCATGAACTGCTAATACTGAATTCTTAATAGCTTCCCCAGGGTTTTGTGTCTTGCTATGAAACCTTGAGTGATTTCATCATTGTTGAGGCACAGTAAATAATCACAGTTTATGCTCATAAGCATAAAACTCTCATCTATTACCCTTCCTAGGTTTTATATTCTTACAGATAGAAAACTTATTTTCCATGCAATCTGAGTATGAGACAATGCTAAATTGGTTTATAAGCCTGGTGAACACTGGTATAAACATTCTTAAAAAGCTTTAATGTATAATATCAGCACTTTAAATCCTTATAGAGACAATTATGTTTCAAATTCCTCAGTTTTTAAATAAGCTACTGACTGATGCTTTCTTTTGTTGAGGCTCATCTTTGTTTTCTTTCTGCTTCTTTTTTTCATAAAAATACCATGTCAGCATGTTCTTCTTCTAAGTAGCACCTTTAGGTTCATATTCAAAATCTTAAAGGTGCTTTGTGGAATGCAATAATATTTTTTAAAATATTAGATATAGGGATAGTAAGAGTAATTTAACTGACTCCCACAGACAATATAGACTATGGAGTACTTGATTGTCTCCCAGGGGTAAAAGGTAGGCCCCTATAGACTGAAGACACCATATTCTTAGGACACACTGCCATATAGCCTACATATGACCCAAATACTATACAAGCTGTCAAGGGAGAGAAGAAAGTACAGTTCTACCCAATTTCAACACCTATGTGAACCATGATAGTGAGTAGTATGGAAAGATATCCATAAGATATAATAGGTAGCACTCATAAGTTACTGATAACCACAGCTGTCGAATTGACCTTAAGGCTCATTTGATGGGAGGCAAATCATGACTGGTATTGAAAACCTAGCCAGGGTCCCAGATATACGGATATTAGGGAAAGAATGTATCACTGCCACTTGGCCAGATCAGCCTCATTCCTTACTCCAGTCTATATCCAATTCTTATACTCACAGATAGATGTAGCTATCACCCATCATCAAAGAAGCCTCTCTTTATATCAAATGGAGACCACCACAGAAAAGTACAACTGGACACAATGGAGACCACCACAGAATGGTGATTGGACACAATGGAAAGAACAATAGATAATGAGGAGCACAGGCTCAATGGATCTACCTATGTCAAAACTCCTGTGTCTATGATGCAGAGAACATCTATGGACTAAGAAGTGGAAATCTTGTAAGATCCAGAATACTAGAAAAATCTATGGTGAAACAGTCTTTGGAAAAAATTGCCTCTCAGACAAGACCAGAAAATGGCAAAGCCAATGGGCACATAAGTATGGAGGAGGGAAATTAATACAGAAGGGTCCCACCCCTCACGAAGAACTGCAGGCAATTAATGACTGCTGGGAGAAGAATTATAATTTTTCTAACGATAATCACCCATTTTGGTTGCCGAATGTAGAGTGGAGAGCTTTGAAATCATAGACTGTTTGAAAGAAAATGGCTCCCAAAGAGTGTGGCGCTCTATATGAGGTATGACCTGGTTGGAGGGAATATGTCACTGTGGAAGCAGGCTTTGAGGTCTCTTTTGCCCAAGCTTCCCTCAGTGTGACTGTCACTTGACTTCCTGCTGCCTGTCTGTGAACATGTAAGGACTCTCAGCTCCAGCACATCTGCCTGCACAGCACCATGCTCCCTGCCATGATGATAATGGACTGACTTTCTGAACTGTAAGCAAACCACCACAATTAAATATTATCTTTTATAAGAGTTGCCATCAGCATGGTGTCTCTTCCCAGCAATAAAAAGCCTACTAAGGCAGTCACCAATAATAAAAATGGATTAGCAGGTTGCGTTTATATATTTGTGTACACACACATACAGACACTTACACACACACACACACACACACACACACACATATATATATATATTATATATATATATATACATTTATATATGTATATATCAATAATAATCAAAGAAAAGCTATCAACTTGAGGAGGGACTATGGAAAGGGCTGGGAGGTGGGTTTCTGGGAGAAACTGGAGGGATGAAAGGGAGAAAATAAAGTGCTGTAATTCCATTTCAATTAAAAACACATAAAATATACAATTAAATAATTGATGGGGTTGTCCTTCTATATATGTTTATTTTATTGCTTGATGAATAAAGCACTGTGGCCAATGAAGCAGGAAGGTAGACGTGTCTAGGAGATGAAGATGATTCTGGGAGGTGTAGGCAGAGAGTAGAGAGTAGTCAAGATGTAGGAAGCCAGAGGAGTAAGAGGTCCACGGACCTTTCTTCAGTAAAATAAGACCATGTGGAAATACATAGATTACTAGAAATGGGTTAGTAAGTAAGACAGAGCTAGTTAATAAGAAGTCCAAGCCAATGGCCAATGGTATTATAAATAATATAGTGTCTGAGTGTTCATTTGAGGCAAGGCAGCTGTGGAACTGGGAGGGAAATTTCATAACAAATAATATTAAATATTGTTATGGGGTGATGGCTTATAAAACACTGGCTCCTATGCATGAATGAAACTAGAATTTGGTTCCTTGGGTTCCCAAGTGAAAACAATGTGAGTATGGCAGTTAGCCTATAATTCTAGCATAGGAGAAGTGGAGATAGTGAATCTAGGAGAAAGCTGACTAGTCAGACTGGCCAGAATGTCAAGTTGTAAGTTTAGCAAGAGACCTTGCCTCAATACCAGAGGTGAAAAATGACCAAGGAAGATCCCTGACATCAGCATCAGGCCTTCACATGAATGCACATGTAGACTTATACATTGAAATCTGCTTTTTTACATACATGTGTGTACATGCATGTACTCATGCATCCTACACATGCACACACACACATGTATAAAACATATGAATATACATACATTAAACATTTAAAAGTATCTTGAGGATGATTGAGATGGCTCAATGAGTAAAGGCATTTGTGCCAAGCCTGATGAAGGAGCAAAGGGATTACAGATGTATTTAAATATACTAGTATTATTGAGGGAGGAACTGATCCTTTGACAAACAAATAAATTATTGATTGACTAATTCAGTTGGTGTATGTTGATAACTGTAATTTTGCTCCATTGTGAAACCCCAAAATATACCATTATGATTTCCATTATTTTGTAATATCAACGTAAGTATACAGCCAAGCATGAAATAAGCCATTTCACAGATAAATCAAAACATGGGAACAGGAGAGAGGGCCCCTCAGTTACCAGCACTGGCTGATCTACAGAGGACCTTGGTTCTATTTGCAGCACCCACATAACTACTTACAACCACCCGAAAATATAGTTCCATGGAATATGATGCTCTTTTCTGGCTCCTGAAAGCACTACATGAGCATGGTACACATACATACACACATACAAGCAATATATATATATATATATATATATATATATATATGTAAAATAATAAACAAAAGTTTAAAAGAGTGACTCAAATCTTTTGCTTATGGAACTTTATATACAAGGGTACTTTTGATAAATATTTCATGGATATAAAATGTGAAATTGTTTCATTATCTAATAGACATACAATTCATAATTGTATTATATGTATACTTGTAATTTTATGAAACATGATATACACATACATACTCAGTAATTCTGAATACAATCAATTTCCAAGGATATGGTAGGGATGCTTCAAGTGAAGTTCACAGTGATTCATACAAACACTGCTTTGAAAGATTTCTCAGGAACCAAAAAGCCCACTTATAAATTCTAGGTTAAACAATATTTTACATGTTGTTATCATTTTGTCTTCATCTAAAAGTGGCAAGCAAATCTAAAAGTTTGTCTGATGCTTTGCTGCATTTGATCGAGTCTATTCAGCCTTCTGTAACAAATTATCACAGTCCAGGTGGCTTACAAACTGCAGAAATCGATTTCTCAGAGTTGCAGGGACTGAGAAGTCCAAATGACACTGGGTAGATTCAATGCTGAGTGATTGAGGACCCTGTTTCTGATTGACAGTGGTACTTCCTCACTGCACTTGCTTTCACATTACGAATTGGACTAGCTAGCAGTCTGTGGTCTCTTTTATCATCTTGGTGGCTGCCCTTGTGATGAATTCACTTGCCAAAGGCCTAACCTCTTCATACTCTCATGTCCGTAGCTAGAATTTCAGTGTCAGAAGAAGATGGGAGCACAGATGGTTCTTCCACACCATTTTTGTACCATTTTTGCTCAGTTATTTCAATGGTTTAAATATGTAGTTAAATATCCATCATATAAACTTTTTAGAATTATAAAATCAATATCTATATGGCATTTAATGAGTTTTGCTTGCTAATCTATTTTGTATAATGTTAACATTTAATAACTTGTTTCTTCTTAGTATTTCAGAAAACGGAGTGATATCTACTAGAAAATTTATTTCTAAAAACATTTATCTTTCTATTTTTTTATCAATTTAGTTAGGGAAAAATGTCTAGACAATAAGAGTACTTAGTTCCAAACTTACATGAGAACTAAGGACTTTAAAACATTTCAGACATCTAAGACAGCATACAACATGGTTCCATAAAGAATTTATATTTATCATTATTTAATAAAGAATTTATATTTAGTATTATTAACTTACTGGTTGATACAGGAGTAGAACTTAATAATTATACAAAATAGAGAGAAGGGTGCACTCTTGACATCTTGTTTGGAGTCACTTGTGAACTAATTGTTTTTAATTTTTCTGTAGTTCACCAAGTTTTCATTTTTACATCATAGGTATCCTGCTGTTCTTTTTTCAGGGATATAGTTGTACATAATTTATTTTCAATTCTACTTAGTGATTATCTTTACAATTTCTAAGACTAATCCTTTAAAACATAAAATATTACAAACATATGGAAAACTACAGATAAAACTACAACCGACAACATACAAAAAATGTTGTCATTAAGTTTAACAGATGTTAACATCCTGCTCTACTTGTTTCAGAGCATCTCCTTGGAGAAATAAATCACCTACCCAGCTGCAGACAGCTCCATACCCAGAGCCTCTGTCCTGAAACTGATGGCAAATACGTCTACATGTCTTTAGATATTTCAAACACTGCATTTAATTAGTATTCAGGTAATAATGAGAATGTTTTCAGTATTTCTATTTCTTTTCCTTATTTTTACTATGTCTTCATGCAAAGAATGCATTTTATTGGATACCTGATGTAGATGGGATATGAAATAGCAGATGCATCATTCTACACTTGTTGTTCAAAGGCAAGGATATTGAAAAATGAGGGCTCCTACCTAATCAAAGAATTCATCCCTTGACAGGTTTTTAATTGGTCGATTGAGAGGTAGTAGAAGCTGGAAAGGGGGCCTCTGTAGATTGAGTGAGTCCATGGGTGTATTTTTGAAAGCTGTGTCTTGTTGTCAGCCTCTTCCCTTCTTCAGATTTGCATTCTGAATGCCACATATGCTACCACCCTTAGAATGAAATCCGAGGATGAATACATTTTCCTCCTATAAGTTGTTTTACTCAAACATTTTGCCATATTATTGGACTATTGTTGTGATTATGATTATTATAACAGATACCTTCTCATAATAAAAGTGTTTCATTTCTGGGCTTTTCCCTAAATTAAAAATATTTAGTTTTGCTTTTTAAAGTTTTTCATATTCCTTACTTATCTGTTTTACATGCAATTCTTTATTATGGCCTTCTCAATTTTGTTTCATGTTTTTTTTTATATGTTAGAGTAAGTTTTAAACAATGTTTGTAGATTTTGTAGATATTATATCATCTGTGTGGTAGATAGTTTTATGTAAACTTGATATAAGCTAAACTCACCTGAGAGGAAGTAATCTCAATTAAGAAAATGCTTCCATAATGCAAAATGCTGCAGCACATATTCTTAATTAATTATTGATATGTTAGGACCAATACCATTGTGTGTGGTACTAAGGCTGGGCTTGTGGTCCTGAGTTCTATAAGAAAGAAGGTTGATCAAGCCATGAGTGTCAACACAATAAGCAGCAGCCCACCATGGCCTCTGAATCAACTTCTGCTTCCGGGTTTCCACCCTGATAGGGTTCCTGTCCTGCCTTCCTTGATGATGAACAGTGCTATGGAAATGTAAGGCAAATAAACTCTTATCTTCCCTTCTTGCTTTTGGTTATGGTGTTTCATCACAGCAATCAAAACTCAAACTAAAAGAGTCTATGTCACTCACTACCTGAAAAACAGCTTTGAGAAAAAAATAAGGAAAACTCATCTAAGTGAGGATATATATTCAAAAATATTATTCTCTGCTAGACATGAGTAGCACACTGTTCATCTTTTATTGGCCTCTGGTGTAGCAGTGAAGGAAATCAATAATTAGGATCTTGGCATTGGATCATGCCACTTATTTACATTTTCCTTGTTTGGAGATCACCACTATTTTCAGTGAATTACTAGACTAGTATTCTAGCTTCATTTCTATTGCTGTGAGAGAAAAAACACAAAAAAAAACAAACAAACTCTTACCAAAAGCAATTTAGAAGATAAAAGGGTTTACTTCACCTTACAGGTTATGGTTCATCATTGAAGGAAGGATTAAATCAGGGCATATTAAGCAAGAACTTGAAACAGAAAGCAGAGAGGAATGCTGTATGCTGGCTCACTTGCAAACACACAGTTACTTTTTAATATACACTAGGACTGCCTATCCAGGGACTGGTGCTACTCACAGTGGTCTGGGGATCTTCCATCAACTAACGCTCATAACACTCCTCCCACACACATATCCACAGGTCAATGTGGCCTAGGCAGTCTCTCAATTGAGACTCCCTTCTCAGGTAATCCTAGGCTGTGTCAAGTTGACAGTAAAGGCCAACCAGGACAAGAATATTGCTTGTTATTGATTTCATGCTATTATGGTAAGCTGCTTTGACCAAGTAACCTTAAAATTCTACAAGGTTTATTTCAGTTATACTTCTAATCTTTGCTTCTTTCAGGATTTGCATTTCTTCCTATTAACTAAGCATCATAGGTGTGATCCCTACTGGAAGGAAATGCTGGGCTTTGCATCACTTTCATCATTTCATACTCTGCATGATATCCATCTTTGAATTTCTGTTTGGCTTTGTTAAGTTTTATTATGTAATGCTTTCTAAAGCTTTTGTAGCATATTATTAGCTGAAAGGCTTAAACTGTAGTCTCAAATTACCAGTGCATATTTTAATTTGGACAGCTGTCCTTCCAAGCCTACCACCAATTTGGAGGAACTAGTCCACATATTTTTTCTATCACATTATTACTGAATTTCTTTTCCATGAATATGCTATGCTCTCATGTGCTACTGAAAGAATCAAAATTTCCCCATGCTTATTTTCTTAACTTATTTTTTATAGAATGTTTGCTTTTCACTTGTTTCAAGCCAATAGTCTCTCCCAAATTAATACTCATTTCTGGGTTGTATTTCTAAAGTGTTTCAGCATCTTCTTATGTTTTTGCATTTATGTATGTGTGTGCATGCCTACATGCTGCAGAACACACATAGCATTCAAGGCCAACTTGCAAAAGTCAGTACACTCCTCCTGTTTGGCAGCAAGTGTCTTTACCTGCCGAATCATTTCACTGGTCCCTGAGTTGTGTTTATATTTAATCAACGTTAGACAGAGAGAAAATAGAATCAAATTTACTGCTCATAAATACATATTGTATGTAGATTATTTTTTTAAATCTGTGTTCACTTGACTGATCAACTTGTTGCACTTTACCAAGATGCAGTAAATTATGTGCAACTTTTCATTGAACATCTATTGCCTGTTAATCTTTTTTCTGTTGTGCTCTATCAGAATGAAAACACATATTGCTTTATCTCAAGTGCTTGAATGTCTAATGCAAATAACAGACTGAGTACACTACAAAAACATGTTTCCATACTCTGATGATTAGATTTATATTCTTGCCTCCTTACCAACACCTCATACCTAGATCTTCATTAGTTATAAATAACACTATTGCAGTATTGTCTTCTAGTATATGCCAGCAACAGAAGTACTGCAATGAATGGAGAAAGAGGGACTGCTCTAAGGCCTAGAAGAAACCAGAGCACTTAGTTACTTGCTGTACCTGTTCAGTCACATAGAAGCCACTCAGTTAACTGACTGATAGGAACCATTTTGTTTCTGGCCCAGGGGAGAGACAATAAGGATAAAAAACCTTTTTTATTTATAACTTTATTTTTCTATTAGTAGCCAGTTAAATTGTTTCCTCTTCTGGTCCATCCCTTGTGGGATCTTCATAAGCAGCTTTGCCCATCTCACAATTTTAGGAGACTGTGAGTTGTAGACTGTGAAGGATATCCTTGATTTTGGATGGCATCATGGTGGTGCAGTCGGCATTGGTCTCTGATTTGAATGAGAAAGCAATAAACAAGGTAGGAACTCCTTCCTGGTCAGATGAAGTCTTGCAGTCTCAATGTGTCTTCTCCAAATCTGATGTGCTAACTCCCAGGAGGCAGGCTCACTCTCATTGCTATACTGTGATTCCTTTCTCAGTCTTGTTATAGTGCATTTTATTGCTCAGGGCACCCACATTCTGGTCAGGCAGGAAGAAGAATGAAACTAAATAGAAAGGACAAAGGACACGAATGAACTACCTATTAAAGGGTTTCCAAGAATGTTTCCTGAATTTCCTATTTATAATTTTCTGACCAAAAGTTAATTACAAAGCCATCACCACCTTAAGGGCAGCCTGGATCTGGAAACAGCCTTGGTGGAGTTTGTCATTTACCTTTAGTCATAAGAATTTTCATAATCCTGGAGTGATGTGATTAATGAGAGAGATGAGGAGAGCTAGCAGATTTTGTCATGTTTGTCATGTTTTCTTTTTGTTTTTATTTTATTTTTCGAGGATATTGGAACACTGAAAAGGTAAGGAGAGTTAAATCAGATCTTGATAACCAAGCCTCATTTAAATCAACACAGGTTAGGTATTCTACACACACACACACACACACACTCATTGTGTACCTTTAGATAACATCAAATGAATTTGCCTTTTAATGGCATGTTAGACAATGTTTCTATAACTCTACACTTAAATGTTTTAATTAGTAAGTATTCTAATGCCAAACTTGTTTGTTTCTACTGAAATCCTGCCTTGTCTATGAATAAACCACTTGCGATTTTGTAGAAAATATTGATTTTTCTCTTGCTGCAATAATGTTTTGGGTGTGTTTGAAAGAATTCTTCAAACCAGTGCTCCACATGTGACCTGTACTTGTTGGAATTTTCAACAGTTTACTTAGAAACACATGTATACATAAGTAAAAGAAGAGGTTACCATGAGACAGATTGTGAGATGAGAGATGAAATAGCCCCTATACTTTTAATATTTCTAAATCTTATGCTCAAATTCTTTCTGTCACTTTGCACAGAGCAGTTTAAGTCATGTAATGTAAAAGTCAAACTGTCTTCTTAGAATGAACAGTTTTAATTACTATAAATTATCTTTTGTTAATGTAACTTTTTATCTTTAATTAGTCTTTCTATTAGCTCTCTAGCAGATAGCATCTATTTCATCAAGACAAAATGCCTACTGCAAGCACTTCAAGAATGCTATTTTAGTTGAGTGTGGTGTGCACATCTGTTGCCCCCCCATCAATTTGGGAAGTTGAGGTAGGAGGATGATTTGGGCTCACAAGTTTAAACTTATTGTAGGTAACACAGTGAGACCATGTCTTATTAATAAGGAGGAACTATATGATATTTTGCTATTTCTAATAGTTGATATATATTGTTTAATTGTTAACCCTGAAACACCTAATATTCTCACCATCTATTCTAAGCAACAGCTCAAGGTCATTACATCAGTAGGCTTAGATTCCTGTAAATTAAATGCTAAACCCTCAATTCTTTCTTTGCTGTTACTGAACTCACATATGGTGGACATATAAAATGTCTTCAATTAACTGCCTCTTATCTTTTAAGTAACAGAGAATACAATTTTTACCACTCATGAACATTTGACATTCATATTCTCTGTCTTCTGTTCTTGATCACTTTCCCAATGCTTTTCTATACATTTAATTTAATTTCTTAAAATGAAGAGGAAAATATGTTTTATAATAGGAATGTTGTCATGAGCTAAATATTTGTGTCCTTGTTCATCTGAGATTCACATTTGGGTCCCTAGCATCCAGTAGAGCTGTGTTGCTTTTGCAGAGAGTGTTTCTTGACAAGCAAGTCAAACTAAATGAGACTAAAAGAATAGTCCCCAACCAATATGGTATGTGCTAGTGTAAGATGAGACATCATTAGCTGAATCTCTCTGGCTTGAGCTCTGTCTTCCCACTCCTCACAGTACCTGAGAAAAGCCAGGTGAGTCAATCATGTTTAATTACTACAAAAAATGCTCAGTATAACCAACTTAAAACAGATTAAGATAGCGTTGGTTCCCGGCTTCAAAAGTTCCAGTTCCTGGTTACTACATGGTCTAATTATTTGGTCCTTTGACAAGGCACTTCATCATGGAAGGAATATGTAGCAGAACAAAACCACTGACCTCACAGTTAGGGAAAGGAACAGAAAGAACAAGAAAGGGTAAGTTCCTACGATTCTCTGCTGCGGCATGATCAATAAGAAAAACATCTGGAAGTATACCCCAAGTCTTAGCAGTTTCATCACTCCTCAACAGCACCTCTCTCTTACAGATCATTTAACACAAGGAACTTGGAAAAGCAAAGATCTAATCTACAGTATCCCACAAAGACATGTCAAGAAGGCAGAATTCTAGGGGCCAGAAATATGTTTTTACCAGAAACAATTAAGTAAGCAACTTCACCGGGTGTTGGTGGCTCCCGCCTTTAATCCCAGCACTCGGGAGGCAGAAGCGGGCGAATCTCTGTGAGTTCGAAGCCAGCTTGGTCTCCAGAGCAAGTTCTAGGATAGGCTTCAAAGCTACACAGAGAAACCTTGTCTTGAAAAACCAAAAAAAAAAAAAAATAATAAAATCAAAAATAAAAAATAAAAAAGTAAGCATCTTCACTAGGACTTTAAACTCTATATGTATGAGAAAATAAGTTTCTATCATTTATGCAACCCAGTCTCTGGTACTTTGCAGTGGCACTGTTAATAGCATAGTACAGGATTGTAGAGTTCCTGAGACTAAATTATCTAAACAAGACCATGAAGCAAGGTTTAAGAAAGAGAGGCTTTTAACCTCAGCTTGAAGGGACACAACTCCACATGTCATGAATACTAGAAACAGTTAAGATGCATTCCACCTATTCTTAGGCCAGCTAGAAGATTAAGGATATAGTTGCCCTTACCTAGGTCTTGTCAAAATCTAATGACCACCAGAGCACACTGGGCAGAGATCTGAGAGAATGGTCCACTTAGTGAGGCTCTATTCTTAGTCCTACACCATTTCCGTGTTTCAGTTTATGATGGAGATAGTGCATGGAAGTAAGAACAGGAGGACCAAATTCCAGCTGGTATTTGAACAGTACTGAAAAGCAATACAGTAACCAGCAGGTGGCAATCATTTGAACGACATTCTTAGAGAATCAATACTTAGTGTGTATTTCAAGGATGTGACAAACTTTGGAACCTAAACGTATACACTGAGAAAAAGAGTGGAAGGAAAAGCAGCCATGTTAAACCAGGAATGGTCACTGAAATACCTTTCTCTAGCTACTCTGTTCTGTACTATTTGACCTTTTTCTCAATCAGAACATAATCAAAATCAAACATATTATTATATTCTGTAATTATTCAAATGTTAGACAACCTCTCTGAATCCTGATTTTTTTCAGTGCTGTATGAGTTTACTTTTTTGCCTGCACCTTTGCAGTTTGGAGCCTTGTAAAGCCTAGGCATCTTGATAACACATGCACTTGTGCAATTACCTGTGAGGCAGTCCAAGTTTGACTGAGATTTTGCATATATTCATTTAATAGCACACATTATTTCACAGACTTCTCTTTTCTGCCTCTACCACATTACCAGAAAAGCCTGTTAGAATGGAAACTCTGTTTTTGTAAGAACACTTGGTGTTTTGAATTAAGGATAATTTTGCATGCTTAACACAGTGAGGTTTGGACGAGTTTCTATGCATCAATATATTTAAAATATCTTTGTCTCCACAGGCAGGTGAGAGAAATGTTGAATATTTAGCACTTGCTGTTAGAGACAGTGTTGCTATTCTATGAGATGAAGGAAGTGGACTGCGTCTTAGTGAGCAATTGGAGGAGGCTGGGCTGAGTAGTTATCATTATTGTTGGCATTGTCTTGGAAGTAACCTGGCTATATTTTCTAAAAAGAAATCTATGAATATCAAATTAGTGCATGGCATTCAAATGGAAGTCCAGAACTCTCCTTCTATTTCTGCCCCAAGTAGTGTCAGTTCTTGGACTCTGGGAGAAAACTTCCTTCACTTTGTGTGCCTTCTAATGATAAGCAGGTGAGCCTCTTCGACTCTGGTCAGGGTGGAAGTTTGGTGGTTACTCTAATTGCTCTTTCCTCCTCAAAATACCAAACACAAAACAAAATGGGCGCTGATAATGAAAGCTATGCTGTCAAAAACAGGACCGCAAGCAACAGACTGAAGTCACAATGGTGCAAAGAGGTATCTCGAGAGGCATAATTAAAATACACATGTACACTAAAGAAAAAGAAATAGATGATTTCTGTGCTCCTCACCCCAAATCCTCTTGCACTTTCAACAAATAATAAGACAGGAGAATGCAAGCTAGACTGCCTCTAAAATTGGCAATTAATAAGGAAGCTGTTTTGATCGTGCACAGTTTCCTTCCTGCTTGATGCTTAAACACATCATTTTGTTTGCCTCTACCCACATTCTGTCTGCTTTAGGGAAGAGATCTTGGTAGTTTTGACTTTTCTGACTCCAGACATGAACAAGGACCTATTTTATAAATGAAATGATTTGTCTCTTTGTGTTCTTGTCTTTGTGGGTATAGAAACAGAATAGTTGTTCCATGAGTCCATGTGATCTTTATTGCAGACACATGCCTTGGGCATCTGCTGAGTTCCTGTTTATTTATTTATTTATTTATTTGTGTGTGTGTGTGTGTGTGTGTGTGTGTGTGTGTGTAAGAGAGACAGAGACTGAGAGACAGAGACACAGAGAGACAGAGAGACAGAGACAGAGAGAAAAGGAGACAGGCAGATAGAGAGAGAGAGATTGAGAGACAGAGATATTACAGCTTCATTCTTGCTACAGTTTTCTAGAGTACGTGTTTTAATGGAGGGTCATTCCTATCTGGGGGTGCCATTTCTAAACAAAGAGAATCATGGAATTGTATCAAGAAACAAAAACGAATAAAAACAAAAAGTGTCACTATCTTATTTTCTCTTTTTGTTTGTCCTATTTGGAGCCTGGGAGTCTAGCTTCTAGTAATAGCACAGCCAAACAGGTGTCTCCTTTCTCATCTCAGATAAAGGACAGTGGAAATGAGGGATGAGGGCTTGGAAGTCTCATCTGAAGATGTAGACTATTTTGCAGGCTTTTGCTGTGTGATGCTACTCATTACCCATATAACTCTAAAGAAATCGGAAGGCTGCATCAATCCAAATTTAAGCCCTTTTATAAATAGATTTATTCATTCAATAAATATTTATTGGACACTTACAATGTGCAAAGCATTTTGAAAATGCATAATGTAGTCTTTTCTCCCAAGTGGCACATGATTGCATAGGAGCAAATAATATATATATGCAAATAACTATATTATTCTATTCAGATCTCTTTCAGTTTCAAATGACAGAATCTAAGCACAAAGTCATTTAAACAAGAAATGGACACATTGCTTCCTGTAACTGAAAATCTATGAGTAGATTATGAGGGTAGATCTTCAGGTATAACTCAAGGATTCTTGGTATTGTTTTTAGACCTCTTTTCTTTTCCCTCTCATTCTATTTCTTTGAGTTTGGATCCTATGCACAAGAAATTATGGCCAGAACTGTGAAGACCTAATAGCTTTGGTCATTTACCCTTAGTTCCTAAATAGTGTCTGAAAATTGACATGTCTCTATTAATTATTTGCTAAATTAAAGAAGCCTTTTCAGTGCATTGCAATGGCATGAAAAGAAGTTGGGCAGATTTTTAAAAAAATTAAAAATTACATGAGTTTTTAGCAAACAATACCAAAACAAACAACAAATCTTCACACCTTTGTAAATCTTAGTAATAACAGCAAAGGAGAAAGTAGAAGATTCTATAGATGAGAATATTGAATGATATGGAATTGCAAGCATCAAAACCTCAAGTGCCTGAGAGCAAATACATGTCAGGTAGAAAGAAAAATGATGGCAAGCAAGCTTATGTGTTTTTTGAGAGAGTGGGAAATTGGCCAAAAGAACAGAGATCATGAGGAGAAAGTCAGATCAGATTCCACAGGAATAAGAAAGTAGGTGTTAAAATGATTGTGAGTTCTGGGTGGAGAAGAGTCTGTGGTTGGGCTTTAAGAGTGGCTGCGTTGCTAGGCAACCATACTGTATGGGGAATGAAGTTCACCTCAAAGAGGTTTCTAAGTCACTAAAAGGTCAAGGTTCTTCAATAGTCCTAAAACCGTAGTTCAACTATAAGGGATGGAAATCACAACAGCAAAAGAAACTCTAAGAATAAGTGAGTGGGGATGAGAACAGATGATCTTTGGAGATGCTGCAGACAGGGAAATAGGTTCTTTGGTCACTGCCTTCTATAAACTATGCTGTTATAACTAATATAATATGACCAGGGCAGCCAGGGTCAATGCAGGACACCAGGTTCTCAGCAAGCTAGAGATACAGAAAGGGTGATGGAGCCTTGCTTTGTGGGCTGGGAGGATATCCTTGTTAGTAGCTTTATAGTACATTTGATTGTATCGGATGTCTCCAGTTCTTTTGAAGTTCCCAATGTCAGAGATGCCTTCTCTCCATTGCTATGGAATAGTCATACAAGGAGACTCAGAGCAGAGAAGTTGCTTCCAATTATGATAGCCTGGGAAATTTGCTCTTACTTTAATTACATAATAGCCTTCATTACAAAATATCCCCTTATTCCCACCACTTGCTAAATATTGCTATTTTCAATTTGTGTCATATGTTTTATTAATATATGACTTCAGTGATTTTTTTCATTTATTGAATCCTAGAAGTTTTGGATTCACCAATTGCTATTAGAATGCGAGGATAATGTGCATAGGGGTCGTGGGCAATTTCTTCAGGTTTATGTCACCAGGTCCCCAACCTTTGTTTCTGAAATGGAAGTCACACACACACACACACACACACACACACACACACACACACACGCACGCACGCACGCACGCACACACGTGTAGACACACACAAATTACTCTGAATTTTTTTATGCGGTAACACTAAAAATTCTAATTAGATAAAGCACTTACTTTTTTGAAGGTTGTCTCTGAGATATTGAAAAGATATGAAACTATTAATCACTAAAGAAACACAAGAGTTGTTCACATCATTCAACCCCTTTATTACACTTGGGATTATTGCTTTTCATACATTTTTTTCATTTCTCTAATGAAAGTGTTCTCCTCTTTCCCTCCACCTCTCATTTTGTTTTTTATCCTCCACCCATAGCATACAAGAGCATTCCTTTGTTACACATTCACATAAATTGGGGGTAGTGAACCCAGTCTTTAATGGCCAAACCCTCTCTCTAGCACTTTACACATTCGTTACATGGGTAGTCACCCTTAAATGTATTTGCCAGACCCAATTTCCACTTGAATACTTTAATTCATCCTCTCTAATACACATGTTTTTCTGATTTGCATGGCTAATGGGAATAATGAAATTTTTAGATGCAGTCCAGCTCTTGGTGTATCTTTGGAATCAGTGCCACGTTATTAAAATAATGAAAGCAAAATACTCAGCAGTGCGGAGAGTGATGCTAATGAGGTCAAGGTAGTGAGCTCAGTCTCTGGGCAGGCAGGCTAGTATTTTACACAGAGGAAAACAATTCCCTGACTATAGACTGCATCCTTGTCCTTAACCAACTGCTTTACAAACAGGAGCCATTAGTTACAAGTGGTCTACGTGGGAGGAAGAAAATGCTATTAGACAAACCCACCATGTAAGTTGGATTGGGGTCATTGTCATAAGGATCCCAGTTATTTGGGGCCTATTATCCAGAAGTCAAACATAGCTAGGATATAGAGATAGATTTAATGTGTGGTTACTGAATTTATTTCAAGAATATACAGCAATATCAGACAGAAATAGTTAAAAGAAGAGGGTAAATATCAGACAATATGTAGAATTTGGGAATGACAAGACTAGAGAGTGGAATAAACTTTAATAATATTTGCTCATTTGAGAAAAGCCTTATGAAAGTATTGGACAAATTTGGAGGCAAATTTTCACTTATACTGTGAAATAAACATTCCACATTGGCTACTGACACCGTAATCTTTACATTTATTGCAGAACATAAATGCTGAATACTCCACCCACTCCCATTACATATAATGAAAAGGTTTGACTATTGGAGAATAGTTAGTTGGTCAAAGTCCCAGTTAACAAGTGGTCAGTCTAGGATTCAGAGTTATTCTAATTAAGCAAACAGCTCTTTAGAACAGAGAAAAGAAAATATCTGTTTAATTTGACAGGAAAATATTCTGGGAGCACAAAGAGAAACAAGTTTATCACCTCAGGAAAACTCCACTGTAAGAACACAGTATAGTCTAGAGTGAACAGAATGACCACAAGATTCCAAAAGGAGAGACAGGCTAGAACAGTAGGGTATCTCTTCAGCAATATTCATTCACAAATGTATCATCAAATGCTGTTGTTAGGAACACTATAAGGTGGGAAAGGCAAAAGGTTCCATCTGCTGGTGATTTTGTAAATAAAGGATCACTCCACACTTCATAGAGTAGAGAAGATTACATGATTTGCCTGATTTTTCTAGTATGTATCTCAGGTTGTGAGCATGAGTTCATGGCAAAAGACAAACTCCTGAATCAACACTTGGCCTCCTATCTCAGAATTCTCAAGACTCTTTACCAATGAAAATTAGGGAATTGACATTATAGAAGATCATGAGATGACTAAGATGCAATTAACCCTCAAACAAGCAGCCAGAGGGTTTGAAAATGACAAAGAGAGACAGTGAAGGACATCAGGTTCAATCCAAAGTAGTAACTCTCTGTGGGACAACCTCTTTTTGAATAGGTGAACAGCTTGGATTGGTATCAGATTTTCATCTGAGTATATAAACTGAATTAACAAAGAAACAACAATATATCCTATGGCTGAATCAAAAGATGCTGGAATTCAGAATGTCAGAGATCAAAATCCCTCGCTCTGCCACTTTCCAACTAGGACTGTCTGGCATGGGCACACTCTCTAGCCCATTCTCCTCACTTAGAGTGTGAGACTATTAACATTTTCTTGCTAATTAGGGTGACAAAACAAGATGGCTTCTGTAAAGCATCAATTTTCACAGATGCCAAATGCTCTGTGGGCATGCCTGGTGGTAGAAAGCCAGAGAAAGTTTGCTACAACTGAAGGGAAAGTCCATAGTTGCCCTCAGGTACCGCAGAGAAAGCAGTTGTCATGGATTTCTCCTGGTTTAGGATTTTGTTAAATTATTCCACTTAAAGTCTGAAGCAGATTTGGTTTTCATTATATCAGAAAAGTACTAATGCAGGCATGTCTGCTGTTGCAATGACACAAGGAAAGACTATAGTAGACTTTGCTGTTATGTTGGTGTCCCTATGTCATCTCTGAGGAGCATGCACATCAGTCCAAGCCTGCAAAGATAAGGAGGGCTGGCCTGCTTACCAGATTTTGCATTTGTTTCATTCTCAGGACTGTAGACATGTGGGAAACTCTCAGGAGCAACTGTTTGTGTATAGATGCTATTTTGGAAACGCTGCTGATGAAGTCAATGACTTTGACTCTAAGAGACATTTTCATTTTGATTTCTAAGACAGGGTGAAAGCATCTGGCATAATCTTCAGAAAAGGTATAATCTTTTAGTTAGCTTGGAGGAAAAAAAATCAACAGCAACAAGTCATGCAAGTGCTGGTTAGATCTGGAAAAAAATGCCACTTAGACGACTATGATTGAGAGAAGCAGCTTGCTGCAGGGGTGTTCACTGACACCAACTCAGGATGCCTGGGAAATGATGCTGTGATGGTTAATTGGACGTTACGCTTTCCCTGGTGTTTCCATCACTATGCAGCACATATGGATTAACAATCTACACAAAAGTGGAATGCCTGTGGAATCTTGAAATAATCAGAGATTGTTTGGTCTACTGCTTGCAATTTATAGATAAGGGTGTTTAAGTCCAGTTAGAAGTCCTCTGTATGAAGCTTCACTTAATTATAATAATAGATCAGAACTTGGAGCATGGGTCCCATCACCTTTGCTTCAGTCTTTCCTTACCCTAACCTATGTGACTGGCTAACTCTTAACATTCTTGAATGATTTCTTGGTGGATGAAGGGAAATTGAGAACTTTAAGTGATTTAGATGTTATCGGTGTTACTGCGGATTCTGTCTGAACATGCTAAAGGGGTGAAGATATAATAATTGGATACTGAGATGAATATCTATGCAGCTAATACACTACCTTCACAGATCTTTTTTTGTAATACAAATTACTGGTAGTCATTTGTTCATGTGCTATTTTCATTGCATTTATAAACTGTCACTAAGCAAAGCATATAAAAATAAATTGGGAGCCGGGAATTGGTGGTGCATGCCTTTAATCTCAACACTTGGGAGACAGAGGCAGGTGGATCTCTGTGAGTTCAAGGTGAACCTGGTCTCCAGAGCGAGTGCCAGGATAGGCTCTAAAGCTACACAGAGAAACCCTGTCTCAAAAAAAAATAAAAATAAAAAAAATAAAATAAAATAAATTGGGTTTCATAGATGCTAAAGAGGAAATACTGTAGTGGTTGAATGAGAGTGACCCCCATAGGCTCATTTATTTGAATGCTTGTTTCCAGTTATTGGTGGGATTGGACTGTTTGGTTAGAGACTACGGACTTGTAGGAGAAGGTGTGTCATTGGGGTTGGGCTTGGAGGCTTCAAAAGCCCACAGAATTTCCAGCTACTTCTTTCTGCCTCATAGTTGAGTTAAAGATGTGAGCCCTTAGCTACTGTTCCAGCACCATGCCTGCACACACTGCCATGTTCCCTTCCATGATGGTCATCGACTCTAATGCTCTGAAATTGTAAGTTCCAAAGAAAGTTTTGTTTTGTTTTTCTGTAAGATTCCTTGGTAATGATATCTTATTACAAAAGGCAATAGCTGTTACCCAGTTAAGTCTCTAGGGTATATGTAGTAAAAGGAGAAAACTAACTCCCCAAAGTTATGATCTTACTTCCAGATCCACATTGTGGCATGAACATACACAATAACTAAGTGATTTTAAAAGAAAAAATGTATAATGGTCTGATTAAAAATGGATCACCATATATATGGTAAGCAAACATCGAGAGGCTCAAGTGTTGATTGTGCAATGTTCTCACAGTCCAAGTTTGCTATGAGGCAGTTGAAACATTGCAAGCCAAAAATAAACAATGTGCTAAATGAAGGTGATAAATTGATGGAGCGCCTCATTTATTGAGGTTTCTTAGGACTTCTACGGAGATATAATCTCGTGGCATTAATTATGATATTTCAAGCTATAAAGTTAAGGTTATACAAATGTTCACACATGTGTTCACATTTAATCTTACTAATAAACTCACATTCTCTCTCATTCAGAGGTTAAGGGTTTAGGAGGTTACAGTGGGAATTTTAGCATAGACCTCTCAAATTCTACTGGGACAAGTGAATCCATTTGGTGGCTTTGTTGAAATGAAAATTGGTATTCAATAGGACTAGAATAAAGAATGCTTCAAAAATATAAACATCTCATTGGATTTTTTTTGATTGTCCTGAGCTGGGACACATTTTTGAGGAAACGGGTGTTTTGCTACAAGAACTTATGTAGCCTTAGCTGCTCTCCAACATGATTCACCAAACTATGGTCTTGAACTCTGATCTTCCTGCCTCAACCTCCAAAGTGGTAGACTGATGAGGAAGTAGAGCCACATTCAAGGGACACACATTTTGAAAAATAAGGGTTTAGCTGAGCAGGGATGGGTGAGAAGGAAAAGGACAAGGAAACGATGTTTGCAATACTACTCCTCTCTGAACCTCCTCCTCCTTCACCTGACAATTATTTCTTCTTTTGCCAAAGTCTTACAAGTCCCAGGATTAAGAAAGAATATGAATAAGCCTCTGCTCACTTTGTAGCATTTGGACTTTATGCTACCATTACTTGAGAATTTGGCTTGATCTATTTACTTAAAAGTCTGCTACTCCACTAAAATCTGTTTGAGGGCAGAGCCATGCCACGCCCCCTGCCTTTTTCTCATTATTCTCTCTTAGATGTTTTTGGTCCTTCTATATAAATGGTTGGGAACTGCCAAATAAGGAAATGAACTGATAGCTGTAATCACTAGAAGAGAGATGAAAGAAAGACAGAATGGAACATCATCCAGAAAGAGAAGAACATTTTGGATGGTATAATGACTAATATTTATTGCCAATGACACAGGAGTTAGAATCACTATAACACACACCTGTGGGAATGTCACTGGGACTGTTTTTAAGGTTTAACTAAGAAAGGTAGGCATACCCTAAATGAGGGAAATGGCATCCCATGGGCCGAAGTCCTAGACTGAATGAGAAGGAGAATACAAGGAGAGGAGTGGCATTCATTGCCTTTCCTGTTCCCAGATTGGGATGCCACATGACCAGATGCCCCATTGGCCTCCACCATCATGACGCTCCTCCATCATGACTCAGTTATATTATTATACCTTCAAACTATAAGCCACAATAATCCACTCCTTCCTTTTACTGGATTTTCCAGGTATTTTATTTTAGTAATGCAAAAAGGAACTAATGCCTAGAGGATGAGGACCTAGATTGAAATATCCATTAGGCAACACAGTAGAGAAAATGCAGAAGTGAGGAAACTCAGAGTTGTAATGAATAGCATAAAAAAACAATGCCTGCCATTCTAATTATGTTTGTCCTGAAATACTTTTAGATTTTTTTAAAATCATAACAAAGTATACCAACAAGAAACCTGCCATGTGATTAGAGGGAAGGATCAGGTAAACTGAAGCTGGAGTAAGGTTCCTTACCTAAATGCTTGTAGGGGGTTATGTCCATTACATGGAAAGCCAAGAGAAACCTGACTGTGTGGGTTTAGGAAATATTTAATTGCTTAAATAATTTTTAGTTCTAGTGAAAGCTTATAGTAATTCCCAGAAGAAAAATAACAACTTGTGGGACCCATGCAATAATTGAGAGCATATTTGTGAACAATTCTGCATCAGGATAGAACAGGTAGGAAAAGAGGACAAGCAAAGGGCTCCAAAAATAAAACTTGCCTAGGGCCCTGAGCACGCAGGATGATTATTTATACACACCAGGCAGGGACATGCTTGTTAGTTTAGGATGCTGACATTTCTGACAGCTGCCTAGGATTTGATTTCTTAGGATATTCTGAAAACCACAGTTTTTAAGCCTCCTAACAAGCAGTGACCCTTTTGTCAAGTAAAATATTACCCCTTAGGATAGGATACTCAGACTCCTTGTGTGGATAGAAGCCTGTGGATAAGCAGATCAGTGCATCCGTCATGCTCTCCCAGTGTCCTGCGGTCAGCCTCAGAGCTGCTCAGCAGAATTTCAGGGCTTTGCAATAGATGATCAGAATCCAATTTTTCTGCTACCCAGGTTCAGAGTTTTTCTTCCCCCAAACATTGGTGTCTTACATTTTTGCACAGACCCTACAGTCTTGTTAGTGAAACTTAAACTCCCAATAGAATGATTTCCAGATTATTTCGTCACACACATGAATAATTGAGCCATTTGCTCCAAAATATTTGCAAATGCAAAGATTCAATGGATATCATGATTTAGGGGAAAGAAAATGTAATAAAATTAAGTTTATCTTCTATTTTAATTTTTCTGTTGTCAAGTACTTTCTCATGTGATATTGTATTTCTAATGAATGCAAGACTATTTTGAATCAATGATCTTGTCAACAAATGATCGATATTGATTGATAATGAATCTTCCCTTCATAAAGAGACACCTTAGGACAGAATTCTAATGAGATACCTGGCCTTCTAAGGGTATAATGCATGTGATTCTTGAAAACTTGTCAAAAAAATGAAAAAGAAAAAACAAAACAACAATAAAAACTCAAAGCAACCACCACAATAACCTGCTGTGTATTTGCTAAACTGCTGACTTCTGTTGTTTTCTGTGTTATCTGATCATATAAGACATTATAGGTCTGTCTTATAGTCCAGCTGCTGTAGAGTTGGAATAAGGAGGTATGGTTTGAGGGTCAACATCAGGTATTTTGTTTTTGTTACAGTTAGCAGTACCTCCTTTAGAGGAGGTATCCATGTCACCATGTCATTTTTTTTTTTTTTTTTGGTAAAGCTGGGCACCAATTGTAGGTTGCTGTAAGAGTGTCAGTGACTTGTCAGTGTTACCACTATTCTCGAGTACATGTTCTCAATCTCCGGGAAGTTGAGCAAATTTCTAGATGTTTTCTTTTCTATGTAGTGCTTCTTCTTGGTTAAAACATATTTCACAGGATTGTAAGTGTGTTTTATCATTTGATATTCTCTCCAGTCAAAAATGATAGTCGTACAAGGAAATTCTCTAACCTCCTATTTTGTAATGAGAGCCCCATTTATATCAGAAGAATTGAATCAAATATCTCTGATTGGAAGTGAAAATTACATCTTAAAACGTTTTTATTCTTTTCAGGCTTAAACCCACAGGTTGGAGCATGCAAGGGAAGTGCTATCACACTGAGCTGTATCTCCAGTACCCAAACAAAACTTGCTAGTATCTGCAATTCTTAGAAAGAGAGTTTTAAAAGGACAAATGTTTTAATAGACAGACTTGCTCAGTCATTTGGTTTAGTGATCTTTGTTCACCTAGTCCCTGGTGGTTTGGAAGCCTGGTCGTTGCATTCAGAACAAAAAAAAAATCATCTTCCTCAGAATGCTAGAGTGCAGAGAAGCATGGGATAGTACACACAGAATCTAAATTTTGCACCTAGAGTGAAAAGTCAAGGAATCAATTGCAGAGTATGCACTACAGCAGCTCTCATTAAAAGGTAGCATAACATTATTTTTTTTCTTTTATAAAATTGTTCTTTACTAAGTAGCTGTGCCCAGACTATAATTAGGCAGAAGGCTGATACCTGTAATTTTCTGATTAATCTAGAGACAGGTTGGGGAAGCTGCTCTGGCTGATCTCTTCTTGTGTGCATTATAATGAATTTATTTAATCTTCCTAGTAGCCCTGAGAGGTAAGTATTTTAATTTTCATATTATAGTCCTAGGTTCTACAGCTCAGTCAGCTTCATCAATGGTCTGAACTTATGTAGCTTAAAAGAGTGGTGAATTTGGATCAATATCCAGGTAAATGACTTCAAACCATAACTTCTTTACTTTTTTTTTTTAACTTCACCCTGTTCCCCAAGAAAAAAGAAAATATATTGAAAAGTATAGAGAATTTTAAAATTGACAGAGAACATCTATAAATACAGAATAGATTTAGAACTAATATAGAATATTGTATTTTGAATAAATTTTAAATATAATTGGGTATAACACTTGACCAGTAATCAGAAAATATCCAGTTATCAGACACATATTCTGCGTTACTTTATCATGACAAGCTAGGTGTAGTAATTTGATTTTAAACTATAATAAAGACATATTCTGTCTTTATACCCTGGCGATGATCACACACAGAGCCTTTTATGTTCCTATATCCAAACATCTGCTAAAACAAATCCAAGATCATGAAACAAAGATATGGTATCTTTAAGACATTATTTACATTTAAAGATTAGTAAAAATAAATGAAAATCTTTATTCTGATTATGTTTTTTAAAAGAGAATGCTGTATGTTTTGAGCTCATTTTCTTTTCTCAGTGTGGTGATCCTCTTTGTCCTGACTGTAGGAAAGGATGTCTAGAAGCAAGGCTCATGAATCCATTGCTTAGTTGCCTCCTTTACTTTGTCTTGTCATCCAAATCAAGCAATGGAGGGGCCAACATATGAGACTAAAATCACAGTAAAAAGAAAACAAGTTTTTACATCACCCAATATTTGACTTTCTGTGATTGAAAATTAGATTTAAAGCCAAAATGCAATTAACTCAGTGTAAATCAATAGGTTAAGAGTGAGACTCACTGCAACCCCATTAAATTGCATGCAGACACCTTCCTGCAGGAAGGCCAGCTTGCCATCTCTGTAGCTGGGCTCGGAGGTCTCAATAACAGTGTGCATGAATGAATGCTTATAATAACACACTAGAGTGAATATAAACACTATCATGTGATAACTAAACAAGAATGCAAATTTTATAGGCTGATGTTTATGATTTAGCTCCATTCCAGATAAAATCAACAAGCACTGTGTTTTAAAGAGTATTTACTTATATGTGTTATGAACTTTACACATGTACATTGTCTTTAAAAACTTCAGTAATGGACTGAGTCTTGTACTAGGACACATTGGCACATTTTCCCTCACATCTAGGACACTGCTCACTGACTTCTATGTTCCTGTCTATTGATGGCAGAGCCTGGGTGCTGACCAAGATGAGCTTGATATCAATCCTTCACATTTTCTCTTCTCTGCTTCCTGATATAATCACCCTTCATTAAACATTCAACAGCTTGTGATATTCTGTTCATTACTCGCTCTGGATTAACTGTTGTATTTACACTTTTTAATATACTGCAGTTTTCTTAATATAACTCCATATTGGATACTCTACCCCGGACTCTGTTCTTCAGAAAATGTACATCCTGTGTTTCTTGAAATCAATCAGACTCCAGCAAGAAAACACATAGATACAGCTGTCAACATTCTTAACCTGCATCTATATAGTATCCTGTAATTTAATATATAGAAGTACTTAAAGCCACCTTCCATATTTCACTGATAATAAGATTTCATCAATTATGATAAAATATAAATCCCACAAAAAGATCATTTAGATTATTACACTCCAAAATTATGCTTTCTTATCAATGTAAGATATAATTCTGTTTACAAAACTCATGTAAATATTGCTCTTTTGTTTAAGTTACGATGCAGATGGATGGAATAGGAAACCAGTTACAAGTAGATGAAAACACAAATCACGAGACTAAGCAAACAAATGTGGAGTTTATTGAAGGGAAAGGGAAGAAAAGGGGGGAGGGGCAGAGACAGAAAGAAGCTGAGAAGGGGTGAAGGGAGAGTGAGAGGGGAGGAGAAGGGGTGAATCTGTGCCTTAGGATTGATGGAATACAGAATGCATCATGATGCTCTCACAGCAACATACAGAGAGAGAGAGAGAGGAAAGAGAGAGAGAGAGAGAGAGAGAGAGAGAGAGAGAGAGATGCTACTCTCTTTCTATCCAATTCCATCTGTAGCGCATGTATACAAACAGATAGCTCTGTGGCTGACCACATGGACTCTGGACCTATCTTTGTATGCAGTGCAAGGAATGACTTTGTAATATGATAGCTATATAGTCTTGGAAATCTATCCTAGTATTTCCAAAGATTATATTCATTTTGTCTAGAACACAGATAATGATAAAATCTAGCAAAAGGTGGTTTTATGAGGATTAAATATGTAACGTTTTCTCAGAAGTGGCGAGGGGTATTTACATCAATATCACTTCTATAATTACTAAAGAGTAAATGAAGATGGTGTCTCCATTGAACTCTCTATGCAAATCTTTAGAGTGTATTTGGCTTCCTTCTTGGCTTCAAGATGCAAACCTTCACAAGCATGCAGCTGTTCTGGACATCATGAATGCATATACAGCTTACAATTTTACCAGTTATGTACCTGTCATGCAAGCACATCCTATTGAGTCATGTATCCCCAGAGGACATACACAGAAGTACACAGAGAACCTGCTGCCTTTTAAGTATTTCTACTTTCCATAAATTTACAATTAATATTAATCCTGATCTTGAAAATAAGCTGTGAACCAAAGAAAATCGCCTTAAAAACAGATTTTCATTAATGAGGAGATTTAGTTTAAGTTCCTCACAGCCAATTTTTTACTTGGCTTTACTTGTGAGAAATTGTGAAGTAACTTTCCATGATGATACAAATAGCATGACTCTGGTACATGGTTGAGAGCACTTTTGTGCTTAATTGGGACGGAAATACAAGTAAAGACAGAGCCTTTTTTTTTTTTTAGCTTTCTCATGCATTTCCTTTCCAGCACTTAAATGTCCTGTTGCATGATAAAGTACCACATAACCATATATCCATCAAATATACTTCTCAGGACTGAGAAGTCTTAATTTCCACCATGCACACCATAAGCATCAGTATGCATGTGTGGTCATCTCAAGCACTCATTTAAGTTTCTCCAGTGTTCACATTCCTCATCTCTTCCATTTCTCTCCTAAGTAAGCTGTGTTGCTCTAAATGTAGGAGAGGTCATTCATATATAGTTCTTGAAGATTTTCCTTATTCCTTACTATATAGGCTATATACATTAGGCAAATACATTTCAGATGAACTAATAGAATTTTATTGTGGACAAAAAAACCAAAATAAAATAAAAATAGGTTCAATATCTTATGCATTCTTTGCTGTCATCTATTTTTCTAAACATTTCTTCTTATATGAAAAGTAAACAGAAAAGGACAATGTGGAAAAGCTGAGGCATATATAACGTAACTGTCCCTTGAATAATCAAATCCTTAATGCTTCATATAGAAATAGGTTACACAGGTGTAGGGGCCCAAAATATAAATATTTGGGGTCATTCCACGTAGAGGGATACTCCCTGAGCCAAGACACACGAGGTGGGCCTAGGCCCTATCTCCCAAAGGATACAACAGACTCTGATGATACCCTATGGAAGGCATCACCATCCAGGGGAAACAGAAAGGATATGTGATAGGTAGGGTTTTAGTTGGGGTGGGAGTGGTAGGGGAGGACGGGAGGGAGAAGGGAACTGGGATTGTCATGTAAAACAATCTTTTTTTCTAATTTAAATAAATAAAAAAAAAGATTTGGGTTCCAAACCTCTGCTCTATTTCTAGGAGCCTGAATCTGCCATTGTCTTTCAAATGTCCAGCTAATTACCCAAGAAAGGCTTGGTTTCAGTGGAGAATGTCTCCTAGTTTGCATAATAACAGGATCTGTCCTCACCTGTTCTGAGAGTTTTGTTTACATGCCGAGTGACTGTTTAGGTGCTTCTTGGATTAAAAGAATTACCTGAAATCAGCTATATACATGATAGAAGATTCCTTCTGCTGTCACCCCCACTGTTGGAAAGCTATTTAAGAGGATGCACGAATAAATTGGAGACTCCAGGTTCCAGCATGGATTGAGAGCCCTCCTGAGATTATAAGATGTCTCTGTCTTGTCTTTATCACCTTTGGGTAGCTAGGAGTTTCCCCGTCCAGCAGGCACCACCCCACTCCCCCAGAACACAGAGATGGACCCAGGTCCATTCAGCTGGCTCTGATCTCAGCCCCAAAGACATCAATCTTGAATAGATAGCCTCTGTAGCATGGGACTGATACAAGCCAGGCTCCAGCACTCAGGGAAAACATGAACTAGGGGATTGTTTAGCTATGGGTCTTTTTTCTTCTTGCCATACTCCCTCAACTCTGATCCTTCTTCAGAACTCCATTCTCCTAGAAATCAAGAGTTGATTTCATTTCTGGACACTTGCCATGTTAGCCAGTTAGTATTACAAATAACAACACTGGAAGAGTTGGCAATAGACTGGGTCACAGACTTGCAGTGGTTTATAAGACTTTCCCAATTGAATTGTAATTGTAACCTGATAAACACAGTAAAGGAGGGAATTAGTGTATGTGGCATCATCTGCCTTTATAGGTAACAACCAATGGGGATAAAGCTCTTCTGCTACCTGCTTAATATGTGCCATTTCTAGTTTTGTGCATCTGCATTTCATTCACTTTCTCCTTCATATTTAAAATCCTCTAACCTGAGTTTTCTCACTTGACAATCCAGGCAATATGTGACATGTTCCACAGTTTATTAAATAATGGTTTAAACTACCAGATACAACCCAGTGGACAGAGAGTGTAAGGTGTATGAATTAAAGTTATGAAGGTCTGAGGATAAAAAGGCTTAAGTGATGATAAAGTGAGTTGAGACATTAAAAAGCATGAAATATGTTCCTGATTTCTCTATTTCTCATGCTACTGTTCATGGTAAAGTTCTACAATACCACTATAGGATCATAACTACAAGGTCAAGATTAAGATGCTTTTCATTGTCCAAAAAAAAAAAAAAAAAAATCTGTCAATTTTAAGATGCTTTCAGCCAAGTTGCTTCTAACATGAATATGCTGCCAATGTGTCCAATACTTATGTTTCCACAAACTCTAAGGATTCTTGTAAGTTCCAGGGTGCTGAACTGGATCCAAATAAACAGGTCAGATTCACTCCATTATTCAATCTTTCCCTGGTCCCAGGACTCCCTTCCCTCATGTTGGGACTCCTCAGGAACCCCTCCCTCATCTTACAATCTTCCCCTCAAGTGACAGGACCTAAGAAAAAAATTTTTTCTACACTTAACCTTGTCCTCTGCTCTGCCAACATCTTGCCAGGTCTAAGAGGTACCAAGGAGTTCCATACAGCCTGGACTGTGATGAAACAACCAGCTACCCCAGGTGTGGCAGCACCCCAACATTCTCAGGTCCCCCAAAGATGGTCAACACCCTCCACGTCAGCAGGAAGCAGTCTTGAGAATTAACACCCTTATTCTGCCACGTCCAACACCCTAACTTTTTAGTAAGTAAAGGTGGGATTGAATGGTTCAGGCATTAGCTGCCCTGCCCCTGTTACCTGGCAGAACAGGAAGTACCCTGGTCAGCCCAGGGTTCCATGAGAACTAAGTCTGCACGCAGGTGCAGAGGACCCCTTTAAAAGACAGATCCTGCCCATTTACACACTCCCTCTTTTTACTCTCTCTCTCACTACTCTCCTCTTCTCTGTCTGCTTCTGCTTCTCTTCTCTCTGCCTCTCTATGGCGACCGGCCATGGCGATCAGCCATTAACCCTGTTTGTCTTCTTTCTTAGTCTCTCTACTCTGCCGGGCCTATAAAAGCCATATTAAAATGCTTAATATGTCTAATATGTCTCTCTCATCTTGTGCTCCTCTTCTTTTTTATCTTTAATTTAAGCAAAAATTTAACAGAGAGGGCTTTAGTTACTAACCAACAATAGAACTGTATCTGTTTGTCTTCCTTCTTTACCATTTTCTTGCTTTACTTCAACATTTTTTGAACAACACAATATTAAAATTCTAGCCATGGAAAGTAGTATTGAAAGACCCGCTCGAAATGCCCCTGAGCCCCCTGCCCCGAAGCTGCCGGAGCCTCCCAAGCCTTCACCCCGGCAGGGCTCGCGCCCCCGGCCCGCCCCGCCTGGCACCGCGCCTCGGGGCTGGGGCCGAGCAACGAGCACCAGGTGGGCAGGCCCGAGAACGAGCACCGGGTGGGCCGGCCCGAGAATGAGCACCAGGTGGGCCAGCCCGAGAACGAGCACCGGGTGGGCCAGCACGAGGGCGAGCACCAGGTGGGTCGGCACGAGAACAAACACCGAGTGAGCCGGCCTGGAGCCCTGCCCCTGAGCCCCCGCCCCGCCCGAAGAGAAACACTCCGTCCCAAGGTCTCCGCCCCCAAGGTCAGCCATCAGGAAGGGGGGGGGAATTGAGTCTGCTGTACCAGACACCAGACCTTGAGAATATGCTGATCTGGAATGGCTCTGTGTCTCATTTGAACCATCCAATGGAAATGATTCTGTATTTCGCCTCATTTGAAAGACTCTATGTTTCACCTCATTTGAATAACTCTGTACTTTGCCTCATTTGAATAACCCTGTATAGCGCCTCATATACATTGACCAATGGGAATAGCTCTGTATAATGCCTCATTAGAATTATCCAATAGAATCCCTGCTCCTAGCTTGCGCCTTTTTCCCTATATAAGGACCCCTTTCCCTTGGCTCGGCGCGCTTAGCCACACAGAAGCTAAGTCGCCCCAGGTACCTGCGTCTCCAATAAAGCCTCTTGTTTTTTTGCATCCAGTTCGTGCCTCGCTGATTCCTGGGTGTGTGGGTCTCCCTCTACGAAAGTGCCTCTTCGGGGGTCTTTCAGTATGGACGTAAGCAAGGAGTTCTGAATAAATGGCACCCTACTTTCAGTTTATCACACACAGGACTTAGCCACTGTATTTTCAATTAACCACAGAGTCATGGACATTATCCATTTTTCAATCACTAGCACACTTTGGTGACTTCAATGTGGTTCTAATGTCTCAGTAATTTATTAGTAAGACTGCAGCATGGGGCTCAAAAAGGAGTATTTACAGGAGTGAAGAAAGTATTATATACTACCACCACATCTCTCAAATACATAGAAATATATGCATTTATTCATTTAGAAAATTAACAATTTCTTTATACGTAATTTTTATGTACTATTTTTTTTTGCCTAGGGGAACAGGAAATACACCTTCATCAACATTATTTGAGTATTTCCATATGCCAAGCATTTTCTATATGTGTCTTGTTGAATAAATCTAAATATGGTTCCTACATGCAATGAATAATTATTTACTTCCATTTCCTGCCCAGGAAAATTTTATTTTAGGAATATTAATGAACTGGCTGAGTTTCTTCTAATTCTTTCTCAATTTGGATTTCCCCACTCCAGTCAATCCTGTTTTTGGTGAGCCATTTCCAATAAGTATTTACATGTAAATTGTACAAAGCGGATTATGGAGAGACAGCAAGGCAAAGAGACTTGGTAGGATCCTGGATAGACCAATTTACACTTGTTCATCGCAGCCTATCTCCATCTATGGAAGTCCACAAGAAACTAGAAATAGCAGCACAGAATACCACAGAACACAACTGCATGGTGACAGGTACTTCTAAGAATACTTGTCTGCTTTGGGGGGTGGTGGTGCACAGACAAAGAACAAACATACACAGAAATCCCCACCTTGAATGGAGGAAATAATTCTATCCTGGCTACTTATTTCTTTCTTTTGTAAAAATAAACTAAAAAATCATTAACCATGCAGCATTGTGTATAACTCCAAACCAGCCATATGCAAAGTAGCTTATAAAGGGGACCCTTCTGTTTTTTATCTCCATGTTGGCAGTAGAGCATAGCTATCTAAAAATAACTTAAAATAACAAGGATAAGAACAAGGGAAGAATGAAAAAAATCAACACAACAGAAAACCAAAGGGATGAAAATCTGTGGGCAGGACACGAAATTGGTGAGATGTGAATAAGAAATGCAATGAAGTCAGCAGGACCATTATCTACCTGTTTATTAAGTTTTCCAGTGTGGTAGATTGATCTGAAAATAACAGAATGTTTATGAAGCATGAAGCGTCTCCTAAGCTTTCAATTAAAATGAAATAAAACAAAATGCAGAATGTGTGCACATCGCAGAAATCTCATTAGAGCACGGGCCATCATGGGCAGGCATCGCTCTGTGACCAGGTGAGGCTGTTTCAGCTCACTGCTCACTGGCTCAGGCCTGGCCCCAAATCTAAGTGCTACAGCTCTCTGCAAACCTGGGGAATCTTTTATAGAGGAAGACATAAGACAGCAAGCTCTTAAGACAAGAGGTGGTAAGTACGCTGACCTCCATCCTGTACTGAACAAAATGTAGCTATACCCACAGCTTTTCTGTAGAATCCATGGGAAAAATCAGGAGTTGGATGCCCAGCTCAGAAAGCGGTATGATAAAGCAGTTGCTTCCTTTGCATTTGTATTTTTGTAACTTTTCTGTGAGGGCTTGAACTTAGGGAAGGGAGGAACAAGAAGGAGCTGTAAATGAAGGAGGAGGAGCAAACAGCAAACTTGAGAGTGAAACAGAAACACCGTCACATGCAGTAACAGGTCAAGACCAAGTGACATAGAACAAGTTCCTCCCTTCTCAAGGGCCAGATTAGAGAAAGACAGCAGAGCTCTTGGTGTGGGAGGTCCAGAGACAGGTGTTTTGGTTGTTGTTGTGTTTCCAGAACTGAAGGCAAAGTAACTTGAAAACAATTAAAATGTCTACTTTTAAGACTTTACAAATACACACATATTGTGTGAGTGCCTACAAAAGCATTACATACACATACTTATTTCAGACTAACAAATCTCCACTAAAATTGGTAACAACTATCTGAACTTTGGTTTCTGTTCTTGGGCTTGTGCCTCAAACAGGCATCTATTGCCCTCAAGTCTCTACAAACCTGCAGGAATCACCTGAAAACCTATTACACTTGGAGAAATTACCACTGTGATCTGAGTTCTCCATTACCTCAAAGGGAATCTCAGACTCATACCAATGAGAAAAATACATACTTTTAAATGGGAAGGAAGGAAGGAAGGAAGGAAGGAAAGAAAGAAGGAAGGAAGGAAGGAAGGAAAAAGAAAGAAAGGAAATGAGGGAGGGAAGGAAGGCAGGCTAGCCAAGTGACCAAAGAAAGCCTAATTTTTCCTTTATTTTTTTCTTATAGTAAGTATTTGTTCTTATTATTTGAAGAAATGATCAACTTCTCTTTTTCCTGCACTTCCCACTTCTCATCCTAATCAGCGTGTAACTGTATTATATGAGCAATGGTTAGAGTCACCTAAATGAAGTGATGTTATTTCAGTGCTAGCTCAGCAAGTGAGAAGCTGGAGGATCACGGCCAAGCCGTCTGTCTTGCCTGGACTTTGGTGACATACAAATATCCTTCAGTCTTAAAGCAGTTCACATACAACGAAGCAGCTCCAGGACAAGGTTCTAATTTGGCTGCTTTCTAAGTGAATGGGTGTGGTCCAGTTGCTTATCAATGCTCTGTCTCAATTACCTCAACTGGAAAAAAAAAGTATAAAGACCTCATAAGAGATTTTAAAGATTAATTAAGTGAAGGGTTCTGAAGGGCTTAAATAGCATGTAGCATATAGCAGGCATTCGGTGATTGTGGCCTTTTATTGTTAGGCTGTTCCTTCATCCTCTTCGATAGTAGTAATTTCCTGTATGCCTGGTGGGTGTCTTTAGCCAACCACTTTGCTAAGAGACTGATTGGGTAAGTAATGATTTGGAACAATCAGTACTGGAGGCAGGTTTGGGAAGGAGAGTCTGACTGATTGCTGTTGTGTTATTTTTCTTTCTTTTATGACCCATAACCAATACTTACTGGAGCAATATGTATTCACAAATTGCAGGCCTAGGGAGTTGGAAGCGAAGTTGCTATTTAAAGGCTTCTCACGGTGTCTAGATTGGCATTTTGTGGTTGCTACACAGCAATAAATGTTGGGTAAGGGTCCAGGTAATTAGTGAGGTTTGCCTTGGTGTCTCAGATCTAGTCCAGGTATTGAGGGTAGACAAGGCCAGTTAAAAGAATGAAAAGGTATTTTTATCTTGGAATAACTTCAGGCACAGTCCAGTCTACAAAAGTAACTGGAGTAGTGGTTTTTGCAAAGTTAGAATATGCCTACAATCATGACATTCCAAGGCTTAAATATGAGCCAATCAAATATGGTATTTTGGGTCAATCATTCATTTAGGGGTATTCTAGGAGGAAATGATTCAGGGAAGTGTGTTTTACAAGAATTGTCTTGCTTAGTAAATGTAAGCAAGTACTTGAAGGGATCTTGGCATTTGTAGGGTGTATAGAAAGGATGGATTATTCTGGGAGAAATAGGAATGAATAATGAAAAGCCTCACAAACGCAGAATTGGCAGCATTAGCAAAGGTTCTAGGTAGGAGGCTTTTAGTGGGTAAGAGGCAGGGAGGTATCATATCTGCTAGGTGAGGGGACTCATGGCCTCTGCTTTTCATGGTATTTATTTTCACTTATAAGGTATTAGTATGACATGGGATTTTTATGCGAAAGAAATGAGTATCAAACTGAAACATGAAATTGCCAACATCTGACCTCATCCTACCTTAAAAAATGGCAATTTCACATGATTGCTCTAATATCTTAAAACTGTTCTCTCACGTAGGCAATGGGCAGGAAGAACGGCTTGGAGATAAAAATGTCTTTGCAAAAATGAAGCCCTCTAGTCATTTATAGAGTGGACGTTTTGGACAAAGAAACGATAATGAATTTTAATCGCACATACACTCACAGAGAGACATAGAGAGACAGACAGACAGAGACAAATAGAGTAAATATATTTTCTTTCTTTTTATGTTACACACATTAGGAGGTCTAGTGATTATCTTTTGCATTTACACTTGGGTCTCAAATATGAGGGTTTAAATATCTCTTATTCCTTGACTCAGACTCCTACAGATGGAGAGGACAATTCCCACAGGATAGCAGATATAATCTTGGTTACCCAGGCTAGGATTGTTATGCTGGATTTTATAGGTGAATGACAACATATGTGGATAAACACAATCATTGAGTACAGTATTCTGATTTTTTTAAAAGTTCCTCCTTAGACTGGAACAATGTTATAGCTTTAAAGAATAAAACCTTCAGAAAGTCATTTTGCTGTTGAATATACTAGAAAGAGAAAACACTTGTTTTTATTTGAAAGGGTTTAAAAGGCCTCATACTCAGAATACCCTGTTCATTATTTAAGAATGAATATGTAATTATAAGATGGAATATACAACTTGAAAACACACAGCCACCTACCTGATTTCTAATTCAAAAATGCTTCAAGTTTTCTGCTTTGGAATTAAGGTAGCCGGGATTTACTAAATTCCTAACTCATTTACTCTTTTGGTATAGTTGGACTGTGCAGAACAAAGGAGAGTCAGGAACTAATATACATCCACCGAAGTGAAATGGTTTTAAAGCTATACAGGGAACAAGACCATCCATGTTTGTATAGCTAAACCGAAATAGGAAGACTGTACTGGTAATTGATACTATTTCCTTAATGATGATATGGGCTTATTTATAGTAAATTAACTGAAAACATATGTATATTCCAACTATTACATTATTATGAAGGAAGCTAGGTAAGACTCCCTTCCCCAGTCTGTCATCAGCAGTAAAATCCACCACAGCCCTACTTTTTATATCTTTCAACGAGATGGAAAACAAAGGTGCTGTTGTATGGGACAGAAAGTATATATATATAGCATATACATTGATATCCTCTTTTACCCATTAAAACTCTAGGAAGAGAAAATAAGAATTCATTGGATTACCTCTGTCTATTCTCTTAATTACAGAAATGACTTCCTTCTTCCCATAGAAATTGGAATTTGTTACGTTTGTCCTAACCAGCAATTGCTAAGGAAACACAACACTGGGCCTGTGTGTCATAGCAAATATCCTTGGTAATCCCAGGTACAAAAATATGTCTTACAGGCTAATAGTGCTGCCTGAGTTTACAGAGATGCTCAGTTCTGAGCATCTTCACAGGGAAGCCCAGAACCTCATGTAACTCCAGATACAGGAGATCCAATACCCTCTTCTGGCTTCTGACATCATGTGTGCATATACATGATGAACATAAATACACATAGCCATGACACACATAAATAATAAACAAACAAATCAATTATTAATTCAATCTTTATCTTTCAGTCAGATCCCTGGGCTACCTGACCCCAAGCTAGAGTTCCATACCTTGGCCCCTTCCTGATATGGGGGAAGATATATGGCAATCTGTAAAATGAATTTGAAATTTGGCCCACAGTGTTTGGAAAGTTTAGGAATTTTCTGGAAGCACAAACAACAATACAACTGCCCACTTTGCTTCACCTCTGATTCATCTCAATGCACAGAATTATTTGTTACATGCCTTATGTTGATCTATTTGCTTCACCAGAATAATTATATGATCCTGAAAGTTAGACCTTTGTCAGACATTCTGTTGTATCCTTCATGGTATGTAGCTTTGAGATGAAATAAATCCAGAAATTCCATAAAGGGGAAAGTGGGAGGGGTGAGAAAAATGAAGACATTAAAAACAAAGGATAGTGTGCTGTGTAAGAGAGAAAAGCAATCTTGGGGAATGTACTAATACAGGAATGGACACTGGTTTTACATAGAGTACAGAACAATACTTAACTGTGTGGCATTTCCTTATGACTTCTGCCCATGATAGGTCTTTTTTTTTTTCTTTCCTGTCCATTTGCTGCCGTCATCCCTTCTGCATTTCCCTATGAAGAGTCTCACAGAGGTATAGCCAACAGTATCTCACCAGGACATCCCTGCAGGTCCTGGTTGGTATAGGAAAGGCCATATAGCCTTAGACTCCCTTTAACTCACCAACAGAAACAGAATCTGAAATCCCAATAGGGACTAGAGGGCAGCCTTGCTTCATTGCACCAAAATCCAACCTAGGTGATGGGCACCAGCATCCACTCCTCTCTCTCTCTCTCTCTCTCTCTCTCTCTCTCTCTCTCTCTCGTGTGTGTGTGTGTGTGTGTGTGTGTGTGTGTGTGTGTGTGTAATACTCTAAGAGCCCAAGAGGAAAAATAAAATAGTAAAGAAATGCTTTCTGGTTTATCAAAAATCTTACAATAAGCTTTCTCACTGATCCCCAAAGAATGGCACTTTTCCCTTGCAATGCTTTGAAAGCATTGTTCATTGGATAGAGACATTCTTTCTCCCTCATCCATTTGGAAAAGGAAACAATGGGTTCTGGGCTATGAAATGCCCCTGTGTGAGAAGTAGATTTGCTGAGAAACAGATGACCTTCTGCTAGCTCCACACTACAAAGGGCACAAGAGGAATGACTCTGTTAAAGCTATAAACAGTAAGTCTACAGTGAGCCATGGGTTCTTAAAAAGGCCAACTCAGAAAAATCTGACTTCTATTTTTTATATCTATTCCCCCTTTGTTTGCATTCCTCTCTCCTTTCCTTACATCCTGTCTAGCCTCCTTCTTTTAGTACATTCTCTCTCTTTTCCCCCTTATAACCCACCCCTGTCCCTTCTTCTATTTTATTGCAAGTGTATCCCTTTATTTCTTTCTGTTGCTTACTTTGTATGTCCTGTGACTAATGAAGTTTGATTTCATTAGCTTCCAGGTCCATCAGAAAGCAGGACTAAGAGCCTGGGCAGTAGAGGAGAAGGCTTCCCCTACCTTTAAACCAATTTTACTGATTATATGGATATCATGTGTCCCTGTTTTATCTTATTCCTGAATTGTGGCCCAACAGACTTCATTAATTCTGCAAAAGGGATGGCATTTATTTTTAAAGAAAGGGCCTGACTAAATGCTTGCCCAATCTAATGAAAACCTACCTTATCCTAGCTTCTCTGTGTTTTCCTACTTATTGCTTGGGAAGTTCCTGACATTGATATTCATTTAGTAATGTGTCTTCAAAAGACTTCATTCAATCTCCTTGGAGGTGGTGTCCGAGATTTCAAGGTCGCTCGGCCTCATGTGAGATGCATTCTAAGAGGGGAGACCTTTGCAGGATAAGATCTATCAGACAGGTTTTCCACTGGAAGATGACATTTATCTTTCAGGATTACTTAAAGTTTTATACTGCCTGAGAATCTAAGAAGAGACATATCTTTCATGTTCTTAAGGGAAAAGAGACCAGCTCTGCAGAGAACTCTCGATATATTCATTCCAGTTTTCATTTTCTTATTCTTCCTGTTTCTGCTGTTCTGCTTACCTCTTTTGTTCTAGTTCCTTCATTTCGATTTTCTTTCTCTCTGTACTAACACCATCATTAACCAGAGGCTCTGAAGTTGTTTTTGTATCAAGTTTTAAATGAGGTTTTATGGATAAGCTGAAGTTGTCCTAATCGGACCCTTTCCATGACAAACCTCTTCTCAAATGCTTTACCACCACAGAAAGAACTATCCTTTCCAGATGTAGCTGGGGACACCTGCTCTTCATGCTGCTATTCAGTATGTGCTCAGTGGCTGGAGGTCTTCACTATAAAAGAAGTAATGGAGTCTGATAAACCCAAGCTAGTGTGGAAAATCTGTCTGTCTCCAGAAAGGTGAGACCAATTGGGATTTCTAGGTGCATGGTGAGAGGCTAGATATAACAAAGAAAAACTGAAAAGATATGAGGTAGGAGAGATGTTGCTGAATTAAAGGACACTCTAGAAAAGGCAGAAAAGGGTGAATGAGGAGGAGAATGGAAGGCTGAGTCCTAAATTAGGGAGGACTCTAGTTATCTGCCTGGGACCTTGTGATTGGACCCTGTGCTCCCTGCTATATGTTCTCCTAGGCATCTGATGCCCTCCAGGCTATCTATCCATTCACTCCACAAACCTTCATATGAACAAATCTCTGTTGTCACGAGTGATGGCACCATTTCACTTGGGGGTTTATCTGGAGTCATTTCTTCACTGTTTTCTCTGCCTAAATCAAAGGGTGACCTATGCTTATCAGCAAATAATGTCCTGTGTTCTACACTCCCATAAGCAATTCACCAAATTCATTCTGCTCAGGTCTTCTTCAGATTCTAAATGCTAATGTGAAATTGTTGCTACCAAGAGCTTCTCTTGTTGAGGACTCAGTAATTATTCTTCAGACAACATATAGAGAGCTGCTGAAAAATATTATAGAAAGGAAGTTTCCCTAGAGTTCCACAGAACTCTAGGCTCTTGCCACCTGGCCAAACTTCCTCAAGTATCCATTAACCCTCTCTCCTTTTTTTTTTTTTTTTAAACCACTGGTTTCTCCATGAGTGCTTTTCTCTAAAATCCTTAATTATCTTCCATCATTAGATCCTTTCTCTCCATCTATGTCTCCCCAGACTTCTATGCATGGCCAGGAGCAAAGGCAGAAAATGGGAATAGACTCCAGGCTCCTGCAGGGCAGGGAGTAATGCTGTTCAGGAGCAAGACCTGAAGAGGGGCTTCACTGAGTCAACTGGGATTCATATTGAGATGAGGAAGGCAAGAATGTTAGTTACAGAGCTGTGGGTTTCTCCATTACAACAGGGCAGAGAACACAAAGAGAGAATGAGGCAGAAAAAGTGTCCCTGTGTGGTCCTTTTTATTCTTTTCACCCAGCACTAGCCAACAATCTTGATGCTGAACTCTTGTCTTTCTTTACACATTTGCTTTACCTTTATCATCTTCCTGCTTTCCTTCAGGGTCAGTTTATTAAGGATAAAGTTTAAATCTAAGGCAAAAAACTGAAGGCAAAAACAAAAAACACAAATGGCACTTTCATGGTGTTCTCTGTCCTTTCTCTGCATAAAACACTAGGTTGTTTTATACATTGGGGGATATGATTGACTTCTAAGCAAACACATGAAAAAACAATGAGCTAAGATATGAAATTAATTATGCATTTGGAAGTATCAGAAGAGAACTTTACATTACTTAAGTACCGATGTGTGCCCCCCCCCCAGAGGTTTGTCTCTCCTCAATTTAGGCATTCTTTGTTCTTTGTAATAGGCAAATCTATGAGAGTTGATATTAGGCCTGGGGAACAGCCGAAAGAAAAAAAGAAAGAAAGAAAGAAAGAAAGAAAGAAAGAAAGAAAGAAAGAAAGAAAGAGGAAGAGAGAGAGAGAGGGCAAGGAAGGAAGCAAGGAAGGAAGGAAGGAAGGAAGGAAGGAAGGAAGGAAGGAAGAGCAGACAAACAAAAAACAGGTGTATAATGTAATTGCTTATCCTTGTATTATTCTGTCTGGAAACTTCCTCAAAAGCTTGGCGCATACATATATATATATGGCGCATATATATATATATATATATATATATATATATATATATATATATATATATGATTTGTCCCTTTGAAGATTCCCCCATGGAAGGTCTCATCCACCCTGGGTAGCAGAAAGGGGATAGGATAGGGAGTCAGTGGGGGGAGGGGGAGGAAGGGAGGGAGAGGGAACTGGGATTGACATGCATGTAAAACAAGCTTGTTTCTAATTTAAATAAAAAAAAATTTACTTTAAAAGAAAAGATTTAGTTTGTCTATGTGTATTTCCTTGGTTCTCAAAATTCAGTTTTGCCATCCTTTGTTTCCTGTTTCTTTGTTCTGTTGTCTACTATAACAGTGGAATAGGTAAACTTGATATCCTGTGTGCTTCAGACAATGATAAAAACCAAGTCACATGAAGAAAATGTAAGTTTCCTTGTTGACAAAAGCACTCACACCCTTCAGGATCTTCAGAGACAACACTTAGGATTAAAGCAAACTTTGTTTCTCCTTTGAGAGAAAAGTGCAGGCTTTCATCACTTCCATTGTGCATACCCAATGGCAGTCCTTGTAGTCTGGCTAAGATTACGTACTATGGCAACTGAAAGCTGAAGAACCATGGCAAGGAACTTCTGTATTTACAAACTGTAAAATCTTGGGCCAGTATATACTCTTAATAGTGGGACTAAAATTAAGCTGTTTGCTTATATTTCTCAATAACTAAATGCTATTGTGCTCTAGGGAATTTTGAAATCATCATATCCTTAGGGATTGTAGGATATGATTGACTTCTAAGTAAACACATGAAAAAAAAAGCAAAGATAATATCCTTAGGAATATAATGAAGCTATAAGAGTTAGTGGTATACCTCTAGCGGTAAATATATGAATGAACTGTTACTATGCTGGGGAAAAATAAAATATCAGTCTTATCTAAGCTTCAGCAAAAGGGAAGTGTGAAAAAAAAACCCAAAGTTTAGAGATGAAAAAGTTAAAATCATGGGACATATTCTGTGGTTGAAATGCTTCTAATTTGATTTTCTATCTGCAAAGGATAAAAAGACAGGAAGTGAAGCTTGGGTATTAACAGCACTTGCTATGCTGCCATCCAGATCTCTGCATCCAAACAAGCCAGGAGCCTTGCAAAGGTTTGTAAACTCCAGGTCTGAGGGTTCCAATGTCCTCTTCTGCACTCCATGTGAAAACACACAAATACACACACACACACACACACACACACACACACACACACACACACACACACAAAAGTCTTTAAACCAGGATGAAGAAGGAGTTAAAACAGATTTTGAAAAGTAAAATGTGAAGGTATGTCTCATATTTGCACAAGAAACCAATGAGAGTTCGAGACTCACTGAAATTTAAGGAGCACACTTTGTGTTGTTCTCATCTTTTCCTCCCAGATATTACTTATTTTAGATCAAATAACTAGCTTTGTGCAAACTATTATGAGATTTTGGTTAAAAAAAAAAAAACTTTTGTCTGCTCATGAAACAGAAATACTAATGGTGAAATAAATTTAAAATAAACTAGAATTACAAATGAATCACAAAACTAATCATGAGAAAAAGGTATGCCAAAAAGATAGTAGTCATGTTTTTGTTTTGTGGCAATAATGAAGACAGGAATGAACTAAGTAATTTAGGGAAAGTGGATGGGGATGTGTGTATTTTTCTCTCTGACTTGTAGAGGTTTTACTTCTTATCTGACAAGGACAATACAAAACCAAACAGGTTGAAGTTGGAGTTTGGTACAATGAAGCTTTTAATACTTATTTAGTGAAATTTTTAACCTGACTCTTACTATAGAATTCATATAAAGTAAAATCAAGCATTGCTTTCCAAAACCTGTGAAAAGATTACAATTTCATAATGCATCACATACCTCCCCATTATAATGCTGAATTAATCAAAACAAAGATGGTATCTATCTTACAATACAGAGGCACATTATGTGTTTAGATGAGTATGTGTGTTATGATTTCACCTGGCTGCAATTTGAATCTTTGATACATCAAAGTAGTGAATTTCTAATAGGATCATCATTCATAGTCAAAAATGTTCTTTTAAATGCAATAATATCAGACAAGTCTTAATTTGTTTATTTCCTCAGGATAGAATCCCTTTTACTCTTGGTGATTTGCTATATTTTGGATTTAACAACCCATCTTCAAATACTGTATTTTGATTCTTCCCCAGAAACTATGAATCAGACTAAATTTTGATTACACAGCCAATAGAGATCAATGTCCCATAGGTCAATTTTTGTACTCGAAATATGTCATCATATATCTATCCACATATCAAACATTAAACACATTTTTAAATATAATGTATCTATTTACCAAGGTATACTTATAAAGGTTCCAATACCAATAAATAAATAAATAATAAATAAAATTCTCTTTCAAAGCAATCACAATGAATAAGAAAATACTTTTTTCCAAAAGATATTTGTACTTCCTCTCTTCCTTCTCTTTATTCTTAAATACTGAGGCACAGCTAGTAACTTATATTTCTCTGAATTTTCTTCCATAATTGAGATCTTGAGGTGGTTCAAACTATCTTTACTTTGAACTTCCTGCTGAATTTTCAGAGAGGCAGGAGCACGATTACAGAAGATACTTGGGAAGAATCTTTAATTAAGGCCTGTACATCTGATCAAGGAAGTGGTCACATGCCTAGTGAGAGTAACACTTCATCCTGCTCTTCCCTGTCTTGGGTATAGTAGTTAAGGTGGGTGGAAGAAGACAGTGGACTGGTAACTTATGATGAACATATTATGGAACTGCAGTTCCACCAGGAAAAGAACTAAAAATTGGGGACCTGCATATTTATTTTCTTTACTGCAGCCTTTCTTGTATTTAGAGTAACTGAAAGAGCCACCTAACTTTTGATTAAATGCCATCTTCTTCCATAAATTTACCATAAATTAACAACAATCTATCCATAGTTCACCACCCATCCAATCACTGCTCCATAATCATTGTTTTCCACACTTTTTAAAGAATAGGTTTTTATTTAATATTTCACATAACTTAAATAGTTGTTAGCTAAAATGTCTAATTTTTACAATCTAGGCAACATCTGAACAATATACTTATACATAAGTGTTTTGACATCTACCACTGAGTTACTAAAATATACACCTCAGATACATCTTACCACAATCAATCAAATCTTTCAACATTGTACAGTGAAAATAAGTATCTCAAACTGTCTATTCAAGTGCACTTATAGCACAAAGAACTTTAGATATGGTTATCATCAAAGAAAGCAAACAATATATTAAATTTTTGAAAATTGCATTATAGCAGAATAATCCCTCCATTTACATAACAAAGTATACTTATATTCACTATACTTTCAAAAGCTACACGCAAACACACACACACACACACACCATAGTCCAAGTAGAAAATATAACTTATCTATAAAAAAGTACATAAGACATGTCCTCATTTTTTCCCTGGAAGAGAGTACACTAACTTACAGACTTGGGCTAAGTGGAAAAATGAGATGGGCACAGCAGGTAAAAAAGACAATGTGGAGGCATACAGCTGGTTTTAGTGCTTTTGCAGCTCATAAACCAGTGGACTCCTGTTGGTGTCCAAAGGAGTCTCACCAGTAGTATAGGTAAAATGGAAACATCTTCTGTGAAGTTACTAAAGTGCAACACATGCTCTTGCTTTAAATCCACACTTAGAGAACACCATGATAATCTAAGATTGTTTCTAGGCTGACACTTTCAAGGATAGGTTAAATGTTAGCCCTAAAGGTAATTACTTCAAACAGTCCTTACATGTCAAAGAGAAGCAATGAAACCAGTGATGATGGTCCCATGAAGGACACACGGAATTCCTTTGCTTACAGTGGTGTTTCTATCCTAACATGACCCCAGGTAATGAAAGTGCAAATCTGTTTGTCCTTGTCTCTCCGTGGCTTTTGTTTGTGATGTCTGCCCTAAGCACAGGAAATCTCCTACCTAGTCTTTATCCCCTTGCGTTGACTGCTAACAAACCCAGACACAATGCTCTAATCTTGCTTTCCAAATTTTGGACTTCCCTGATATTCCCTTCAACAAAAACACAACAGGGAAAGAAAGCACCCTATGTCCCAACCTGCTAGACATTTGAGAAACAGCTTTGTACCTTCCCTCTTCCCAACTCATCTGTTAGAACCAGGTCATTGTAACATCTGGCCAGTTTTGCTTCTAAATCAGTTCCTGAAAGCCATCCATATGTCTCTGCTCACCACTAACTCAAATTTCTACAATTTCTGATTAATCCTAAGGCCATGCATTGGCTGTTCACTTTTACCATCTTCAGTCTGGTTTCCAACTGCAGCCCGGGACTCATCTCTTAATGCACAACATGAAGCATGACATTGCTGAGAGGCAAAAGTTAATTTTCCCAAGAGAGATCCTAAGGCCTTTTGCAAAGCTCCATGGAAATTGACTATGAGTTTGAATTTAAGGCCCTGAGCTTAATGCAATCAGTCTTGACCAATCACAAGCCTTTAGCCCCAGGCTCTTTTCATGTCAATGAAGCAGCCATGGCTTTCTGAAGCAGAAATGTAATGAGTAGACTTCTATGACTTACTTGCTATATCATGTGCTTATAAATCCATATCAGGCAGAAGAGGGCTGCAGGGACCCACATTACCAGTATTTGGTATTTCTTGATGCTACCTTATGCTCTTGTTGTTTTCACTTATATAGTGTTCCTCTCATCAAGTGCTCAAAGATCCACAATCAAGAAGACAGTTTCCTTCTATAGCCTGGCACCTATCTAACTTCTGTGGACTATTCCAAAATACAAAGGTATGCATTACTGATTTTGTCTTTGATCACTGAAATTGATCCAAAATTGGAGTGTTGGAAGTTCCAGTGTCCTGATGTGCACAAAAACACCTGAGTTAAGCAAAGCAAAACCAAACAGAACAACTTTCAGAGATAGTGAATCCACCTTTAAGACTAGTGCTATGGAGGCCAGCAAGATTGCTTCTCTAGTAAATGTGTTTACAGCACAAGCTTAATGACTACCAGAGTTCAATCTCTGGAATTCAATAAGAGATGGAAGGACAGAACTGATTGCACAAAGTAAAGTTATCCTGAAATCTCCACATCTGGGTAGATGTCATGTGTGACCGACCACTCACCTACATGCACAATAATAATGAATGTAATATTATTTTTTAACTAAAACTACTAAGATCACCATAATGACCAGCCTGGGCAAAATGTGTTCACTGGCACAATAGCAGAGAGACTATGCAGGTAAATACTACTGCTTTCTGGATTGGATTTGAGCTCTGCTAAACAGGAGGGAAATCATGCAAGATACTATAAACATGGTCAGATCCCATGGTTATGGAATCTACAGGTACTAGGAGAGAACCTACTGAAAATATTTTGCTGAATAATCATGTTGTCAAACTGCCTTCTAAATATTTACGCAGCTGGCAGTGCTTAATGCAGAGACTCATAACTTTTCAAAGTGCTGAGAACAAGTGACTATGAGGGAATGGGTGTGGACAGAACTTGTGTACCAACGACTGAAAGACCCCTGCCCCTTAGCTCTCTCTCTCTCTCTCTCTCTCTCTCTCTCTCTCTCTCTCTCTCGCTCTCGAACACTCTCGGTGACACGCGCGCGCGCACCCACACGCCCTGCCGCCGGCGCCCTCCCAAGCTGGTTCACCCCGCGGGGGCCCAAGCCCCTGGCCCGCCCGCCTGGCACCGCCCCGGGGCTGGGGCCGAGCGAGGAGCCGCGAGGCGGCTAGAGGGCGAGCGCCAGGCAGGCCGGCCCGGGGCCCCCGCCCCCAGCGCCCCCGCCCAATGGGGAACGCTCCGTCCCAAGGATATCTATGGTCAGCCATCTGGACTCGGAGGGAGGAACTGCCAGGTCTGTTGTAGCCACTGTGTACCCAAGATAAGATAGAGCCAAGGCAGCTTTGCCTGATTACCAGACCTTGAGAACATGCTGACTTGAAATAACTCTGTGCCTCATTTAAATTGTCCAATAGAATCCCTGTAACTATGCTTTTCGCTTCTGTACTGCGTTTTTTGCTATATAAGGACCCCTCTCCCTTGGCTCGGCGCGCTTGGCCTCACGGAAGCTAAGTCGCCCCGGGTACCCGTGTATCCAATAAAGCCTCTTGCTTTTTGCATCCAAGTTCGTCATCTCGATGATTCCTGGGTACGGGTCTCCTTCTATGAAAGTACCTCTTCGGGGGTCTTTCATGACCAATCACTGGAGGCTCAGGGAATATTGTGGAAGAAGGAGCAGAATGAATGTAAGAGCCAAGGATTGGGAGGATGGCTGGGCAAGGGTAAGCTCTGCACTTGGGATGTGGCATGGGGGCTGGAAGCAACAAGTAAGAGATAGATATGACCAAGATACATTGTAAAGAGGCATAAAACTTTAAATATGGGATAATTAATTAACTAGACATATGACTGCCAAAGTATTTGCCAAGGCCTTTAAAGGCCACCAAGGTAAGTTCCTGCCTCTAGTTGCTAGATCACCCTGCACCATTAGTCTACCCACTTCTAGCAAATGTGCCTCTTTTTAGGTTTCAGAAATGCAATAAAACTTCTGCCATGGGGATTTTAAACTCTAGGCATTTGTGACAGGACATTCTCTTTCCCTACCAACCAGTTGATTAAATAGTCCATATCCAAATGGAAGAACTCTGGGGTCTTCAATAGACTCACAAGTGAAGTTACTAGACAAGCACACAACATTGAGAGTTTTCTAATTTTTTTTCCTCTTTTTAGCTTTTATTCTTAATTAGAATATGAATCTTAATGAGAAAAAAGGATCTCAGGATGCTGAACAAATTTTCATAGCAAATTATAATTTTCTAAATATACATTCTCTCCAACATGGATAGAAAATTATTTTCTTACGTTAGTTCTTGCTCCTCTCATCAGAATGTTATATTCTTTTCCCATACTGATAACTAGCCTTCATAATGCTTAACATGGGTACAAGAATGACATATGATGATTTTAGAAAATTAGAAAAATCAATAAAAATAGTATTGCCAATTCCATCATGTATTCATCTGTATAGCTTTTTTGGGTGTGCATTTAATAAAATACAATTCCTTCCTCACAAAAAATATGTTAGTTCATCACTGGTAAAATGAGCCAAGGCAAAGGCAGACAGAGCAAGAGAGCAGTATCATGGGTCCAGGCTACAGGCAAGAGACAGAAAGGGAGCTGCAATTAGAAAGGGAAGCTATGGCATAAATGCCTTGGCTGGTCTTTATGAGGGAAGATGGTCTGCTGAGACAGTAAGCGGATTTTGTTTTCCCATTTTTAAAGAAGACATTGGGGAGCTCCTCATTTGCTAAATGTCTTCGGAAACAGGCAAGACAAACAGATGAGAATTATTACATCAAGTGGTGGTTAATGTGCAAGATGTTCAACACCTAATAGATAAACGAGACGTGAAAAAATCTCCAGGACCAGATGGCTGTTCTTATGTCCTTTCGAATGTAATATTTTCCTCCCTGAAACAGAGACTGGAAGTATGACGATGGGTGGGGGTTTAGTCTAAGTGCAAGTAGCTAAAGAAAGAAGAAAGCACATTTTGGAAGCTGCCATCTTTCACCAATATTGCATTAAAAAACAAAGGCCCAATAGAAGTGTCAACTCTTATCAAAATCTTCTGTGACTTTCATAACCATAAAATTCATACTGAAAATAAATTGAAATACTTTTCCACACAATGGATGCCTAGTCGCACAGTAATGCCAGTCCATTGGAAACCCTTCTAATATATTTGCAATTAGATACAAGGTCACTTTAAAACATGCACACACATGGTAGATTTGTATTTTTCTTAATCTTTGAATATAAGATTATTCAATTATAGTTCTCATATTTCCAGCCAGAAGAGTTTTAGACAGCTGGCTGAGTGAGTCATTCTGAGTGTTCTGGGAGACAGGCCTGAGATTCATTTGTTCTTTGCTTATGGGGATCTATTAATGAATCTTCCATCTTGCTCTCACTGTCCCCTACAGCCATGATGCATTTGTATAAAACACAGATTTACATAGCATGAAGGCTTCTGTCAATAGCAGTAAAGCAGTGGTTATTTATCTTCCTGGTCTTGGAATAGGGAAAGGAGGATCAGAGGGTGAAAAATACATAAAATCATTTCACTTGTTAACCATAAAATACAGTATTGCATTTTTTGTGTTGGTTTCATGTTTTTCCTTATTTTGGGTTGTTATTTATAACTGTGAAACTGAATGCTAGAGGGCAAGTTGATAGTGTTAGCCACCTGTTCCACAATGGTGTGCTTCTTCTAATTGAAGTCTTTAGAACAACACATATTCTTAAAAAATGGCCATTCTTTGTTTACATTAATTCTTCTACTCAAACTTTGTATCCTGCCTCTTTCTTGGTAAAAGCAGGCTATTTTGAATCCATTCTTTTCATTGAGCTCATTGTTTGAAATTGCATAAGGCACTTTGGTGGCATTGGGAAGGTGTGTAAAGATAGCATTTCTAAAGCAGATCACACTCATCCTAATGCCTAGTCTAATACGGCTGATAATTTCATTGCAAGGTGGATGATCTTACGGTTTACTAGGGTGCATGATGTAGAGAGAAGGAAATAGACCAATGAAAACTTGAGCAAGAAGAGCAGGGGCAACTGATTGGAGTGTATTTCTGGGAGGCTGAAAAAGAGAAGCAGAAGCTCTATCAGGGCACTCTATCATATAGACTTCTGTGAATAGTACCATCTGGAGGTAAGTGGTGCAATACTCTTCAAAGGAGATATTTCCTCAGTATGGCCTTATGCATTCTTTTATCATAGTAAGAGCAAATCTACATGTTCACAAGTCAACTGTATTTTGTCTCTTCTCTGACATGCTGAATCAGATGTACACCTAAGATTTGACAACAGAAACCATGAAGATAGTTAATCCTCAAGAACGAAACCCCAATCTATCCAGGGTATCATATTACAAACTCCTCCAGCACAAACACATCCCTTTAGAGAGACATTCATTCATTATCGTTATAATTACCAGCTTAAGACATGATGCTAGGCCACATCTCTTTTCATCATTTGTAAGCATCCAGCTGCCTAGTGTCTGCTGTTGGTGAAGGGGCTGGGAGGTTTAGAGAAAATTGGTGATCAACTGGAAGAAAAGCATGCAAAGACTAATATTCCTGCTTTACATGTGTCCATGACCAGTACTCTGAAGGTCCCACAATTGGGCCATGTTTATAGTTTTATGTCTATAAGTTCCACCTTTGTCCTTTCTTTTTCCTTGTCTTTGGCATTGCAGGATCTCTGGTGTTTTCCTTTAGGAAGCCCCAACTCTTGCTTCTAGCTCGCCTCCCTCAGCAATTCTTCATGGATGACTTTCTTTGTGTAACGGAACCATTTTGATGCTCCAAATAAGTTCTATGCCCACTGAAGTTTCCATGTCATCATCATGCCCACCCCTTTTTTGGAATTCCCTTCTCTTTCTATCAAATAGTCAAAGAATCTATTCAGCCTCTTTCATCTCTGAAGCCAGGCTTGAAAGCTGGCATACCGTATTCTTTTCATGCCACTTAGCTCAACATCACAGATGTCAGAAGAATACAAATTTCAGTCTTTGCTATTAATTATCATTTGCTCTAATCTCATTCTACATAGCACTATTTCAAATTCATTAGAAAAAGATTCTTATCTTAGTCTTTGCAATGTATTTACAATGTTTCCATTGAACAATAAACAATCAGCTAATTAATTAACAAAATTAGGTTTATATGAAAGTTCACTACACAAAAATTAGATTTGATAAGACATCAAAGATATCATGGAAGTAAATTTCTTCCAACATGGAATAATTTACATGTAGTAAGAGGCAGACAATTGAAGGTAAGATATCATTTTGTATGATGAACATTCAGGTTTTTACTAAGGGTGAGGAGAGGATTGGGACCATGAGACTTTATTTCAGAGTTTGCCCTGCCGTGAGACAGAAGTAGCATTCTGAAAAAGGCAGCATAGAGCATGGTTAACTTGAATTTGGGTTCTGAACTTAGTTTACATCTTGGAGACTTACCTTGCTAGCTTTGTGACCGTGTTGAAGTTGTACAACTGCTCTAATCTATGCCTGTAATGAATCTTACCTCAAAGAATTAGTATAATATGATGTACACATAAAGTACTATGCATAGGACTTGGCTTAGAATAGTAAGTGCCAATTATCAAATAATGAGCATTTTTTCTCTAGAATATTTCTAGTTTAAATAAGCCATTGAGGCCCTTAAATCCTGACTACATATTCATTTTAAAAGTACTAATGACTCGAAGCCTATAATTTTACTTTATCTGTGGTTGATTTGACCTAAACATTTTTTTTTTTTTAAATAAAGGACATCCATCAACTACACACACCAAGCTAGAACAGAAATTCTAGGACATAAGAAATAATAGCTTTAAGTCTGAAGAGCCAAGGGGCCTAAGGGAAATAAGTGGAAAATACAACTGTTAAAAATAGAGATTTAAAATAAAACAGCAGAAAGATAATTTGTCTGATTGGCCAGTCATGGCAAGCAATAAGACAGAATTATGCTGACTAGGTGGTAAATGTTCTGAATTCCCTTTGTCTCTAGTTCCTTCTCCTCACAGATACTGGATGAAAAGGTTTTTATTGAGTACCTTTGCTGTGCTCAGAACAATGGGCACAAAGGAATGAGAAAAGGCATTCTTCCTGCTTGAGCCCTCTGGGCTGCTATAAAAACATCACTGAATAAGAAAACACTCTTTTCAATAAGTTTTATCTTCATTTTCATAATAGTAAACAGAAAACTTATTCTGTACATAGATGACAGAAAGTTTTGTGGTAAATTCATTTTAAAATTTTTGGTGAAGTGGAAATTTATTGATACAATTTGCAAATTCATGACTTCAGTAATTAGGGACCAAATACAATGAGCCATTTAGGAATAATGCATCTTTACATTTCCAATGGCACTTAACAACTTGCTCATTTACATATGCTTTAGACTTAGACATCATGACCTCCTGTAAAGCAAGCATTTTGGACCTCCACTTTAAGGATGGTCAGGCTGCCACTCAGAATGCCAGCTACAGATCATCCAACACATCCCCTATATGGCAACTAGTTAAGCACAGAAGTCAGGAATAAGATAATAGCCTGGTATCATGGTCTATTGCCCTAGGTTTTATGTGTTAAGACTCAAAACTGAAATAAAGTTTAGTCTAGACTGGGCATAGTTCATAAATGACATTTTCTATATTCGCAAATATCAATAAACCAAAGCTTAGCAATATTATCATTAATGGCAATCCACAGGTGTCTTAAACATGTTATATAAAGAATTCCTTTCTAACAGTTTGTTGTATTGCAATACTTAAGGGAAAGAGCTGGGTGTGTTCCTCAGAGCCCAGTATTTTCTAATATTAGTATTTTTATTCAATACTCACTTTTCAAAGAGTTCAAAATATGCAATTGAAGAAATTCTTGCCCTCTCTACTAGTTAGTAGATAGGTCTGGTTCATAGAATGCTATACAAGCCAGATATTTGCCTTGTTTGAGTCACAGCCATTTTTAGAAATATGGAGAGAAAACGATTACTGAAGCAAATTCCTAGCAACATGCGTTCAGGTTACTCCTACATGACCTCGTTTCATTTTTAACCTAGAATTTAAGAAACAGGGAAGAAACTTAGAGGCCATGAGAATTATATTTTTCTTCATATGTTTGGAGAAAATCATATGTGAAGAAGACTAGCAATATATTTAAATTCCAATAATAATGAGTTTTCCTTACTCCATGTGTTTGTGAGTAGTGTGGAGATCGTGGATGACCTTGACTTTAGTTGCAGCCAGCACTTTTTATTCTGCCAGTGTAACAGGGGTTGGCAGTGGCAGATGTCAGAAAAGTGCTTATAAAGAAGGGTCAAGGTGACTTTTCAAATCAAATAACCATTTGTTAGCAATAGTTTAATGCTATCACTACATCTGCCCAAAAGTATAAATTCTGTATAAGCAGTTTAATTACCACATGAATCCAAACAACAAGGTTTGTCTATTACCTTAACAATTTGCAAACTTCTGCTACAGTGCTTTAATAACTTACTCTACAATGAAATCTCCCTCTCCCAAATTTCATGGTTGATTACCTTATGCACTTTATATGGCCTGATGCTCTGCCTGACCCTCAAAAAAAGGAAAAGAAAAGAAAACCCTAAATCATTCTTTTCATTCAGGTGAGAAATTTGACTGACAAGAACAGTAGTCATTGACCAATAGAATGCTTCTATTTGACTTTCTGAAAATCACATTTACATACAATGCTATCTTCATTCTCTACTGCACTGTGTAAATGAATGTTCTGAAAGAGAAGTGGCTGGGGAAAGGAGGCCCACACCTCCAGCCATTGTCAATAACAGATACAGATGTAGAACATGATTAGCTAAGGTCAGGATGCAGAGAACAAGTGTTAGGTCTGTGCACACCTCAAGGACACTGCTAAATTGAGGTGAATTGCTTCAGTCAAATCATACAGACCACTAGACTTTGCTCTGCAAGCAATTATTTACTGCTTGAAAGCCAGCTCACATCAAGATAACATTTGGAATCTTAAACAGACTTGATTTTTAATATATAAAAAGCTTAAAGAACATTTTATTAAGTTGAAGGCAAAGGAAATGCTGCTTCAAATGAATATCTTTACAGCATTGTAGATAGGGAAATTATGTGCACAGAGTCATGGAGCATTTTGATCAAAGGTTTAAATTTAATTCATCCTGTGTAGCATCTTTCAAACACTGTTTTGCAGAGAGAGATAATAGAATGAGATAAAGCATTTTTTTATATAAGATTGACTACCAAAACATATGCCAGTATCAAGGGAAAGAAGAAGTAAGTCATGGGATTCCAAATTATAATCAATATGCCATTTAGAGTGGCAATACTACCCAGTTATAAATGAGAGGGAAAAATGAAGAAGGGCATGGGGATTGGGGAAACAGGGACCCGATTAAAAGACCATGTACTCATAATCTGAATGTATGTGAGTAAACAAGACTCACTCAAATTCCAGCTATGCCAAAACTTCTCAATTAAGAGAGTTGTGGAGTTTCCACAGTGCAGTGCTTTTCAAAAATAAGTTATGCTTCTTTGAACAGGAAGATCTCATTGCCCAAAGAATAATTAAATAATGATTGGGCTCATTCATCCATTGACTATAAAGAGTCTATTGGGTACTGATGGTACTGATCGGCAGGACATAAAAGGGGACGCTTTTCAAATTACCTGCACTTACAAACCTTGTGTTCTACTAAGAAAGACAGAAGATAATTTCATAAAACAGTATTGATTACTTTTCTTGGTCATGTGACTAAACACCCAACTGGAGGCAGCTCCAGAAGTGAGGTGCTTGGTCCCCTGTGGTAGAGCACAAGAGTAAGATATGCTCAAGATACAAAGTGCTTATTTTGGCTCACAGTTTCAAGGGTGCACCATCCTGGTGGGTAAGGCATGGTGGAGTTCATGGCAGCAGCAGCATGAGACAGCATGCTCACATCTTGGAGGTTAAGGAAGCCAATCTTGGGACTGGAAAGAGGATCAGATACACAACTCTCATGTTCCCACCCTACATGTACTAGTTAGGATTCATGTGCAAAAGTTTGCCCAGCCTCTTAAAACTTCACATGGGACAAAATGTTCAAAAGCATGGGCTTTGGGTGGGGGCGTTTCACAGCCTAGCCACAACAAAACATCTAGAATTTATTTCATTAGTACAAAGGACAGACTTCAGACTAAGGAGGGTAGAACAATCTGGTGGCATCTGGCTGTGCTATCATAGACAGTGATTGATACAGAAATGACTGAGCAATAAAATGAATGCCCACAGATCAGAAATTATCACTACCCATGTTGTGAAGAATGTAGAGACCTGGGGTAAGGCATAAGGGATGTGAATGAAATTCGAGGTCAGCAGGAAGCAGGAGAAGAGATGAAAATTCTATCAAAATTAAATATGAGCAGAGTATGAACAATCATGAAACAATTCCATCTTGCCTTTCTTTTCTGTGGCATGATGTTTCCACCATTTGCATTGGGAAGTTAGTGGGACTGACTGTCTTCTTTCACTTTAAATACTTTCCTGAAACAGTTGCCTTCAGACTTTTGATGCTTTAAGGATTCTGTTTCTATAGACAGACATTGTCTAGACTTAACCAAGGCTTGGGGTGGGAGAGGGGACGGGAGCTTTTTCAGTCCTACTTGGTGATATTTAAAGAGGAGAATGAGGCAATGCTGGTATTTTAAAATAAAGATAAATATGAAAACATAATATAAACTGATAATATTTCTGATGATGACATCATAAAATCAAGAGCAAAAGGTTGTATTTGTAAATTCATGTAAAAGGTAATATCGTGTTCTCTACTGACTGGATTGGTCAAGGTAAACAATGGCAGTGGAAGGAAGGAACAGTGATAGATTAATTCTACTAAGGCTAAACTACAGGAAAGCTGAAGGGAAGAAACGAGCTCTTAATTGAAGGACAAAGGTGAAGGAAGAAGTCAAATTAGTTTTGTTTAGCTAAGAAGATTAATGAAATAAAGTCAGGGATGTGTTCTCGTTTTTCTATGTACACTTAGTAGTTCTTATACAAAGGATCAAAAAGGCAGTCGAGGAGTACAAGCAAATGGGCCTACCCAGCCTTTCTCAGGAGAAAACTATGGGAAGTGTACTGCAGTGATGACCAAGGAATCAAAAAAAGTCCATAGAGCTTCCTAGAATAAAACTTAAGTTCACTGGGTGAAGTTTGCATTGCCATTCCCCTATTTGCCAGCATCAGTTAATGACATTCTAGGAAAGATTCACACTTTTTTTCTGCCTATAGCACTTTCCTGGCCATAATAGCTTTTGGGGCCATTTGGAATACTACACTTTTGAAGACCCCACAGCAGTGAAAGTCACCCATACAGCTGTGCAGCTGAAAATACCTATCAAGTGAGGTCTGTTGGATCAGTTCAGGAAAATTAATATTTTTCTCCCATTTATTTCTAACTAGGTATTTATAATTAAATTACTTAGCTCATCCTGATTCCGTAATCGATGCCAATTTTTTAATTGAAATGTAGCTAACTTGCTCTAAATGGTAGTTAAACATACATTCCGACTTTAAGAGGCCAGGGCTGTCTGGTCCTTGCAGAGCTTTAAAAATACATATAACCTTGAATTTCTGAAAAAGGACATGGGAATTCCAAGCTCTCTCCAGTGGCTTTATTTTGCTTTTATCAAACTCAGATCCAAAACATAGATGATAAGCAAAAATATTGTACAGCATTCACATTTCAATTTTATTACCTACCCTTTTGTAGTCCCTTCATTTAACAACCTTCACACATATAAGTGCCTCTTAGGTAAACTTTTGTGAAGCAATGTTTGGTTAAATAATGTTCAGAGAAACTGATGAAAATTCTTTTCAGAACCTCATGTTTTAAGAAAACATTTTATAGTCATAAATGAAGACAAATGCCACAGATAAGTTTCATTTACTACCAAGGCATGATTTACACTAAAGAAAAGTATTTCCTCACTGTCTCACTGTCTTTCTAGCAATTTTAACTGGTCTACAATGTATAAATGTGCAATGGCCTAATATTCACTGCTTTTCATAAGTTGAGTATAACCTGATACTAAAAATAAATAAATAAATATAATCACTACTTAAGAGAACCATAAATAAATAAATAAATAAATAAATAAATAAATAAAAGCAAAGAATGTGAAGAGGCAAATGGATAAGGGGTCTCTCTGGATCTCTGACAACTTTCCTTCTATGAGACAGCTGAAGGGACCTGACTGAGGTTTCACTAAAAAGGGAATGTTTCAGAGATGAGGCTACACTTCAAGTTAACACAAAGCCTATTTGATCTGTCAGTCAAGACATGCACTGAACAATGGAAAAGAGGATGGTGCCACTGAAATTTTATTCCTTTTTTCCCAAGCATATAAATATTTTATTCTTATTACCAGCTACTTTCTTATATTGACTTGTACTTAGATATAAACTAGTACAGATATACATATATGGTGTTGAAGATTACAGCACATTTTCAAATATTCCTGTGATTCATGGATATAAATTCCGTTGAATTCCAAATACTACTGATGCTCAACGTGAAAGCCTGTGGTCTATTGCATTGAGCAAGGGAAGTGGTCTTTTAGCTCTGATGCTGTAGCTGTAGGTCTGGAAATGACTGGGCCACTGTGTTGCTTTTGTAAGTATGACTTACATGCTGGCAGCCTTGAAAATATCTTTTATAATTTAACAAGGGGTCTAGATGCTAAGGGTTGCCTTTTCTACTCCCACAATTGTTGAGCTTGTATTTTCTGAGTGTTCAGGAAACACATTATGCTTTTTTATACCCAGTTTCAGGAGCATTATTGTCTTTTGTGGGGGATGGAAAATGTTTAACCTAATATCTAGGAGATATGTATAAGAAATGTTTATAGAGAAAGAAAGAGGAAAGCATCAGTTTTAATCCCAGTGAACTTTATATTGTATAAAGCTGATCCACAGTCACCTGGGCTTCTGGTAGCTAGGATAAATCTGTCTTTTATTGCACATATGTGAAGAGATGAAGAAGGGTATATATAAATGTTTGCTGAATCCACAATGAAATTCTGATTCAAGGAAACGAAAACCTTTCTGTACCAAAAAGAATGCAAACTAGAGGAAAATGAAATATTTACCATAACAATATTAAAGTCTCAAGGTAATTTCAGCCATGCCCAGTAACAAGCTGCTTCAAAGGGTGTATGTGAAGAACACATCAGAAGTTGGCAGAAGGATTGAAATAGTAAAATCTATAATAGCATTAGAAGTAGTGCCATCAACCGAGACTTATTTCATTTGGTTTGTGGGGGATGGGATTGGAAGAGATCTTTATTTCATATTTGTTTGCAATTTTGAAAAACCCCTGTGTGAAAAACAGTGTGCTTAGTGAATACAATGGAAATGAGATTATCTCTCTCCTGACCCATCAGAGAAGGTTTGACAACAGTCAGGGCATCACAGAGAATACCTCACTGAAGGAGATCAATACATGCTTAAAGCAACTGTTTATGTATAAAATGAGATGTTTACTCACCCATTCTTAATCAAGAATTGTACTGCTTTAAAACAAAAATAGGAAAGGGAAAAGAAATAAAACATAAATCCATGGATTTCCTTGTAACTACTATTGAGTTTGCTTTGTGCATTGCTCAAAAACCTCCAGCCAATTTGAAAAAAATTCAAAAATTGGTTAAATGGCCCTACAACGTAAGTATGCACCTCAATTCATGTTTATTTTGAGTTATTGCTACTGGATTGAGAGGGAACTCAGGAGTTAAAATAAATTGGTCATGTTCTCTCTACTCAACCCACTGGTTGCTTATGGCATCTACTTTTTGAGCCTTTGGATGTTGTAATTTGACTTTATTATATTGAGACATTTTCCAAAGGAGACCAAGGTATTTGTTTTCGTATTGTACATTGAATGTACAAGAATCTTGCCTATATCTATGATTACAGTGTTTCAACATGAGTAAAAAGCAGTGGGTATATATGAATATCTGTTGTAAGAAAAAAGGAAATTAGGTATCTCTAGAGAATGGTAGAATTCATTCTCTAGATAGAGAATTATCAAGTAAATTCTCTAGATATTTAAAAGTGCTTTAGCTACTCAAGCACTTCTATCTGACCAACATTAGTTCTTAGATTTTCCATCTAATTTTCACTAAAACATTATTACTTCCATCTTAACACTATGGGACTACTTTTTCTCAAGGAATTTACACAAAAAATGAGGCCATGTCTATTATCACTTAACAATACAGTTTTGTTTATAATTTCTATTTCACCCTCAAATTCTTTAGTTTTTACAGCTTCTTTTTTCAAACATGTTATTATTAGTAAAGAACACATATACACATACACACAGGGAGGAAAGGATGGATAGATGGAGGGAGGGAGTCATGGATGGAGAGAGGAAAGGAGGGAGAACACTAGAGAGAAAGAAAGAAACTTGGTGTCATGCTGATTGTAGTGAGAAAATGTATACATGTGCAAACAGAAGTGAGTAAAAATGGCTTTCAAAATGGTTAAATATTTGAATTACAATATAATTTACTTTTACTAAGAATTCAGCTCAGATTATAGACACTAAATTCTGTTACTCATAGTTGTATTTAGTTATACTTTTTTCCTTAGACAATAGCCCTTCCAAACTAGATCTAGAACAAAAATGAATGCTATTTTCCCAAGTTTTCTTTGTACTCAATATGAACTCTGTCTGATGTTTTTCTGGTAGGAGACTATATTGGGGGCTTCATAACTTCCCCATGCATGTCAAGAATATTCATGAACAATAGAAAATATATTTCAGAAGAGGGCTATAAAATACAGGCCCAGGAAACAAAGCAATGAAATACTTGTATTCTGTCAATTCTTTGATAAGACTGGGTTTCTTTTTTGAATTGGGTAGTTATAGAAATATATAAAGAAAGTTTACAGAATGCAAAATATTATCATGCATAGTCTATATCTAAGTGATGAAGAGGAGTGTGTAAAAAGAAATAACAATATTAGTGTTTTAAATATGTAAGAGCTATAAGAGTTGTGAACTTCCTTAATTAAACCAGTTTAGGACTCACCTCACTATTATTTGTTCACAGTTTCATTTTCTCTTTTGCTATTATTGTCTATCTTCCTTGCTGAATTTAATTCTTTTACAGGCTTTAGAATAGTGAAATAGAGGTGGCACACAGCAGGAGAGAACAGTGTAACAAAAGGGGTGGATGATGCAAGCTCATGATTAAGAAATAAATGCCAAGGCTCTTTGTAGTGCTTCTATAAGGCACCCTGTGAGTAAAACTATCTCAAACATATTCATAATGTCTTAACATGCATAACTTCTTAGACAACATTACTTTAAATTTCTTCCATAGTTTATTTTTCTTCACAATCATTTTATGAATGGCAACTCTTTCTAAGTAGAAACCCTGAAGAGCTCTACGATGGACACAGTGTTGAAATCACATTAGTTTGTCCTGGAAAAGTAGCCAAAAGAGGAAAAGGGACAGGTTTAATCCATCTTGGATTAGAAGAATTTATATCTGAATTTAATGTGATAAATGCATAGTTGCACAGTGTTTCAGTGAGGATGTTAGATACTGGCTATATAATGCATCTACAGTGCATCTAATCACTTCCCCCTCTACATTGCCTCTCATCCTTCTTCGAATATCCTTGGAAGGTATGTTTTACTATTTCATTTCAGGACACCCACCACCTCCAAGATGATGTCACCAGGATGCCATTTGCTACGAACCATTTCCATATAGGACATAAGCCAAATTCTCCTTCTGAAACCTATTTCACTGTAAACTTCAATCAAAATCCATTTTATCTGAGTAAATTATTTCTCCTTCTATTAGGAGCTATGGCTTTGAAACATGTACACACACTTTCCTTAGCCTTGCTGTATGGACACAGTTCTCTCAAACTTTCGCAGTAAATCAGTGTCTCCCTGCTAATCAATTGTGAAGTTCCTCTCTGAACTTCTTCCAACCTGTCTACTTATTTTTGGTAGTTAGACTATCCAAACATAAGAGAGCATTCTAGAATAGGTCTCATGAATGTCACTGAGAATAGAACTGTCACCCTCTATTGCATGATAAATGCTCTAAATAGATTGTACCCAAAAATAATATCAGACTTTGGGTGTCATGTCATACTAAAAGTGTGTCTTCTTTCCTCATTCCAATTCTTTTCTGTGTCAGTGTCTCCTTAGTGTTTCTGGGATACATGTTCATCATAAACTTTTTCACTGTGTCCTTTTAGGTTTTAAATACTAATTCATTTTATATAATATCTTAATCTCACAAAATTCCCCAGAAGGATTTTTGAGAACTCTCCCACCCACACTTCTATTTATTCATTTCCTCATTGCTTAAGTCTTTTGCTAAGTAATGATTTTTTTCTTTGAACTTTTCAGTTCAGTGTGTATCTATGAAATCTCCACAGTGCCATTAGCTCTATTAAACACCAGAGGTACATTAATGAAGTAAAAGCTGTTACTACAAGGTACACCACACATAAATGTAATTTGAATATCACTCACTCCTTGTGTGTGTGACTTCTGAATAGAGAGCCTGCTCTTGTTTGCTAATGCTCTGAAAACACTCTAAAAAGGTTATTGTTTTTAGATGCCCTTAACAAACATCTTCAAGTATGGGTGTGCAGCCTAAATCCTGAGTCAGTTGTCAGTATTCCATTTGGAGAACAGGCCAATACATGGGACTTAAGCAAATGACTTCTCTCAAGAGTACCCTGCATAAGCAGAATCTTCCTCCAGAATCTGTGTGAATTTTTATATCGTTGACCATTCTATTTGTTTCTGTCATTGACCCTTCAATTTAGTCATCTTATGCATTGTTTTAGTTTATTTTGCATTTAAATTTAAGTTTACCTTCATGAAATTACAAAGCAAAGCTCACCTATGGAATGCTCAATTAGCAGCCTCCCCCACAAACACTGAAGAAGGGTGGCTGGATTCCTACTCAGATCATGTAATAACCTTGTGTCAGAGCACAATGTTTAAGTCTTATCTTGAGATAGTCAAGAGTCATACACAAGTCAAAAGAAAACAAAAAGCCTAAGGTGCAAGTCTCAGTTACTTGATGTGCAAAATAGTAACAGTAGTATCTCTGCCCAAGGGCCTTGCTCTAAAGATGGAAGGTAGGATGCTGCACTCTGCTCACTGAGGGTTGTCCATCACATGCTCCTTAAAGATGGGCTGTGAGTTCTGTGTGCTGCATTGACACTTGCTGGAGATTATTTCAGCTAATGATGATTGATTGGCTATGATCAGAAAGGCACCTCTACAAGGTAAGCCAACCTTCTTTCAATGTTGGCCTTGTAAACGTTTATTCCCATCTACTATCATTCACCCTGGTAAGCAAAGTGCACCTTCAAGTTTTTCAGAGCATCGTTGATCATGTTTACTGAGTGTGAGTTTTCCAGCATCTTCTTTCTAGAGCCAGGGAAGGTGATGCCCTGAGAGGTGATTTTGGGGTAAGTGCTGGTTCTGTTTTAGCCCATTCCTTTGCTTCTGCCCCTTTGACCTTCACCTTGCTACTTGGCTCCTTCCTCTCATTGCTGAAGCTTCTTTCCTCTATTCTATTGCAGGGCATACATGATGAAGAAATTTGCATTTCGGGTTGCCCTCCTACCAGCTGATAAATTTTATGATTCAGTTTTCTCTAACCTAGATTGAAAACCTGTAAATCAGAGACTGTGCTGTCTCACACTACCTATCTTGCCGGCATAAATCAACCAAACATAAATCATCAAAACGACCTGCCAGCTAACCTGAGTCACACTGCCAGGCCCTCCTCCTTTCAAATGGTGTCCATTTCATCTCAATTGGTGTCTAATCCCATGCTAATACTTAAATGAGCAGGAATTAATTTAAAAATTAGAACCCTTGTGACAGAGCCCATTTAATACTAAAGTGAGAGACATAATATTTCCTGTATCTAGTTCTATTAGAATTTTATTCTAAAGAACTTATTCAGTACGTTCAGAATGGTCTGATGAATTTGACTTTAATTTTTTTCTTTTGGCTGTTCAAATCTTCACCACATGCAGAAGAAATTTATACTTGGCTTCCTGTTCTCTTTGTAATAAAATATATCAGAAAAGGTATTTGTTCACTAGATAGTAATAATTGGCATCATGCTTCTTATTCTCTGATATTCTGGATTTATTTTTTCCATTTTTTGATTTTTTTATTTCATTTTACATTCCAACCACAGTTCTCCCTCTCACTGCCATCCCACCTATCCCACCCCTCCCTCACCTCATCTCACTCTTCCTCACTTTCCCCCAGTCTACCCTTAGTCCACTCCTTCTCACAGATAAGGGCTCCCATGAGGAATCAACAAAATCTGACACAATAGGTTGGGGCAGGGCCTGGCCCCTCTTCCGTGCATTAAGAATTAGCATCCTACCATAGGAAACAGGTTCCAACAAGCTAACTCTTGTACTGGGATTATACTTCCCTTTACTGACTGTGAGATTCTTATTTGATGCAATTTCCTAGTAGTTTACAAATGGCTTATTAAGTTGCTTATACTGTGACCCCATGAACATTTTCCATGATTTTTCTTTAAATATTTTAAAAAACTGTTTTTAAAAGCTTGTTTAAAAAGCTACTTTTGTAGTTGCTTCTTTTTCTTTTTTTCTTTCAGGATTTTATTTTGCCAGTTCTTACTTACAGTTATTCAGGCATGTTAATATTTGCCTGTCAGGTATTTTGACAGGTAAATATTTGTATATAATATTGTCATACATAAACCACAACATATGGATAGAGTATTTACCAGACATGAATTTTTTATACACCATCAAAATATTTGCCTGACAATGATTTCATAGTTCAACAACTTTTTTGTGAATTTGCATTGACCTGAATATTTTAGCCAATTAGTATGTTTGCTGAAATGGTTTCTTATTCACTTAACATAATTACAGAGCTGTGCTCGATGCTGTGAGTTAAAGGTGCTTCAGAATTCAGTGATTAGCGCTTCATTTGACACTTTATAATATTAACAAACAGGAGGGAAGAACCAGCTTTTGGTCAAAACAGCTTCTTTTGTAAACTACCAGGCTAATGTCCTTGAATAGGAGTATCTCAGAATAAATTTCCAAATCAATTGTCCAGGCACATTTTAAAGATCTCTAAATCATTGTGCACAGATGAAAGAAAAGCAATTGTAATTTTTTGTCTAAAAATAAAAGCATAAATATTGTTATTAACTTTAAACTATTTTAAGAATGGAGCCATTAGGTAGGAATCTAATGCAGAGCTTGTCATGGGTTTGTTATGTAGTTGGTACCTAGGACACATTTGCTGCATGGGCATTGACATAGAAAAGTTCTTGCAACAGGAAGAAAAGCCTGTAGGAAAGTTATACTTATGTAATATGCTTTATGTGGTAGGCGGGTTATTGAATTCTCTGCATGTATTCTGTTATTTAACCTCACAATGACTCTAAGAGGAAGTAACAATATCAGCCTCACTTTTTTCTGATGAGAAAGTGCTGGTCTATATAGTTGATGGCTACTATTAAATAGTGCCTTGTGCCTTTAATCTCAGCACTTGAGAGGCAGAGGTAGGCAGATCTCTGTGAGTTTGAGGCACACAGAGAAACCCTGTCTTAAATAAAAGTAAACTTACCAAACAAACAAACAAGTAGCAGAGGTGACCTTTTAACACAGGCACCCTTAACCTTAAAAACTAGCCCTTCTCAGGGATATCCATGAGTCCCTTGTAGGGTCCTCCTTGTTACCTAGACTCTCTGGGGCTAAGGATTGTAGTCTGGTTATTCTGCATTTTATATCTAATATGGACTTATGAGTGAATACATACTATGTTTGTCTTCCGGGTTTATGTTACCTCACTCAAGATGAGATTTTTTTTCTAGTTCCATCCATTCTACAGTCAAGCAATGGGCCAAGTTCCAGGACCCCAGTTTGTGAGAGGATAGAAGGATTATATGAGCAAGGGGAGGAGTGTCAAGATCATGATGGGGAAACCCACAGACACAGCTGACCTGAGCTTGTGGGAGCTCACTGACTTTTTTTTTTTTTTTTGGTTATTGGAGACAGGGTTTCTCTGTGGCTATAGAGGCTGTACTGGAACTAGCTGAACTAGTTCAGTAGACCAGGCAGCTCACTGACTCTGAATGGACAGCTAGGGAGCCAGGATGGACCCACAGAACTTTGCATCTGGGTAACAGTTATGTATCTTGGTCTTTTGTGGTGCTCCTATCAGTAGGACCAGGACCTGAACCTGATGCATGGTCTGGCTCTTTGGAACCTATTCCCTATGTTGGGATGCTTTGTTCAGCTTTGATACAGTAGGGAGGAGCTCAGTCCTGCCTCAACTTGATATGCCATGCTTTGTTGATTCCCATGGGAGGCCTTACCCCCTTCTGAATGGAGATGGGGGAGGAGTGGATGGTTGAGAGAGAGGTTAAAGGGAGGTGGAGGGAAAGAACATGAAGAGAGGAGGGTAGGAAAACTGAGGTTTGTATGTACAAAAAAAAAAAAAACCAACAATGAAACAAACAAAAAACAACTAGCCCTTGGAAGCAGTGGTCCTTCCTTCCTATCAGGGCCAAGTATGAATCTAATAGTTGGAGACATATAGGGAAGAATCCAAACAAAAACCTGATCAAATGAACAAAGCATTCTGAAACTGAAGTCTGGTATTTTCTGAGCTCCAAATGAGCATATTTTGTTGAGGTCAGATAACAGGAATGTATCTCCACCCAGAAGGTGAAAGCAATAGACTGATGAGGAGGGAAGGAGCTAGAGCACCTGGCAGACAATACCACACTGTGCATGTATACAGCTGAGTCAATAGCTACAATTTAGAGGGAATACGAATATTTACAGATGATACATTGCAGGGCAATGATTCAGATTGAAAAAGTAAAGCTGAGTCAAAAGTCATCCTTAATTTAGAGAATCTTTGATGGATGAAAAATTGTATAGCTCTGTGATAGTTTGGTTGTAATTGGCCCCCTTAATCTCATAGGGAGTGACACTATTAGGAGATGTGTCTTTGTTGGAGTGGATATGGCCTTGTTGGAGGAAGTGTTTCACTGTGGCGGCAGGCTTTGAAGTTTTCTATGCTCAGGATACCACTGAGTGTCACAGTCAACTTCCTGTTGCCTGAAAGCCAAGATTTAGCCAGCACCATGTCTGTCTGCACACCACCATGCTCCGCACCATGATGACAATGGAATGAACCTCTGAACTGTAAGCCACCCCAATTAAATGATTTCTTTATAAGAGTTGCTTGGTGTCTCTTCACAGCAATGAAAACCCTAAGACAAGTTCTATTTTATAAATCACTTCACAATGTCAATTAAAATAGAATTTTAAGAGTGACAAAAACTTTAGACTGAAGAAGGTGCAAAATATAGACGTTGCTGTCTTCGCGGCTGCTTCTTTTTAAGTCAAAAATGCTAAACTTTTGAGCATTATTATTAGCAAGATAAAGGACTCCACCGAAGTCCATTCTGAAGAATGAGAGGAAATCAGACAGGATGGAATTTTAACAGTCTCAAAGGTTGACTGGGAAGGGTTATGTTTACTTCAATCTCCAGAGATTTGCTGAGTCCTGGCCTTTGAACAGTATTCAAGAAAATGCTGATGTTATCATGGGTCAAACCTAGTCTGAGATGTTCTCCTGAGGAGGCTCTATATAGGTTCTCATACCCCAAAACTGCCTCTGGATGACTAACTCCAAATATTTGTGACCTTAATATTAGAAACTGGCTGAGCTTGGAAGAGTGTTGAAAAGGTACAGAGGCTTATAAAAAGAGTAGAATTATTTTTCAGTCTAGCTGTGTGATACAATATGACTTTTTGTCAACTTAGCATTGGGTTGCCCATCTTAAGTATCTTTCATGTAGTTTTAGTGATGCATCCTATTCTCTTCTGTAACTTAAATTTCATGCCACCCAGCTCCAGCACTATCTTTAGTAGCACTTGGTGCTCAATAAATGATGTGCTATTATGCACATTCTGAAAGTTTAACAGTGCTCTGAGTGGTGACTTTTTATTTTTTTTGTCCTGAGGAACAGGGGAAATCTAGAGCAATAATTGAGTACATCACTATTTGTCACTGATAATTGCTGTACAAATCAAATATTATTCTGCTGAAATTTTACTCTGGTTTGGCCTACATAGAATTCCAATTATGTCAGAATGTTTAATCTCACAGGAGTAATATGTGTCTCTGCATCCCTGCATATAAGAAGGACAGGGAGACAAAGTGACTGAAATATTTAACATCTGCTTGGCCATCATTTCAAGGGTGTTTAAGCTTAATGTCATCAATAGTAATTCATAGAGAATATAAAAGTTTCAGCCTCAACATTTACTCAACCATGTTAAATTGATCAACAAATATCCATTGATAAAAAACCAGTCTGCTTGTAGGTGTGACTGAATGTAGTGGTATTAGCAGCAGAGAAAAGTGCAGGAGACTGTGGCCAGCGAGGTAATTGCAGGAGAATGGATGATAAGGGCAAATAACGAAAAGCAAGGAATGATAGAGAGGGAGGGAAGTGTGATTAGGAAGAAAAATGAAAAACAAATGTCTATCTGAGAATAGACAGAGTGAACAGAGAAGGCTGTACCAGACATGCAGAAGAGAGGTGGATATGGTTAGGACAACTTCTTTATTTCACAAACTGAGAGATGAATTCACCAGGGGAGGAGTAACTACCTTTGACATAGGCATTTTGTTTATTTTTTTCTGCAACAATGACATCTTTGCATCTCCATTTATTTTGCATCTGACCTGCCATTTCCACTGTCTTCCAGGTACATGTCACCTTCATCTTAGACCTTGTCTATTCCTGGCAATGGCTAAGAGGCACTCACCCTGGACTCCTGTGAATATATCATCTAATGAAGACATCTATTAATATAGGCACATTACAGCTCGCCATCTGGCTCTGCCTCTTGGACCCCTCTCCTCCCCACAGATCTGCACTCACGGAGCACGCTGTGCCTAATCAATTATTTATCCATTTCCCTCACTGCTGCTAACAGACCCAGCCTCAGCTCTGGGCTGCAAGGCAGCTGAGGGCTGACAGAAGACATTTTAAGCCCAGAAACACTTTTCCCACCAAAACCAAACATAGAGCTTCATAAAGTCCTTGTACTTTCCTTGGTCTGCCCTTGTTCCTAGCCCCTCCTATGATCATGTTGTGCGAGAGGCTGTACAGTATCATACAGATGCTAATGCTACATTCTCCAAATTTGTGCCACAAAATTTCCCCTCACATGTGATCTTGGCAAATTGGTAAACTTTGGGTTGTTTTCCTAACCTGTAAAATCTGTGTGATGAGAGCACTTGTTACCACTGTTGATGGCCTGTTTTGTATATTAACTGAATAACTGGGTTAAATGTCTTAGCCTAGTAACTGGCCCACATGGTGCCTCGTGGTTATTATTTCCTTTTTGTTATTTTCCTTCTTTTATCTCCCCAAACATATTCCCTGATCATCCCTTTTCACATCCATCTTCATTTCTCTTCAGCTCCCCATGGCAAGAATGGTCTTTATCTCACCTCCATTACTCTCTGCATATCTTTCCAGCCTTTCTATGTTAGGCAGAAGTAATATATTCTCCCACTGAAGTGCTCTTATTCAATTCCTCAGGTTTCTTTTCAGTTTTACCTTTACTTGTGCACTCTTGTCTTAACTCTGTGACATTCTTCCTGCTGACTGTTTTTGTTGTCTCAAAAAAAATATTTTTTTTCAAGTACAGACATGCTAAATAAATAAATAATTTCCCCTCAAATCTTATACTGTGAATTTCTCCTTGAAAATAACTTCTTAGCTCCGTGTCTGGATTATTGGAAACTATGAAATATTCCCTCTTGAAACACAGCTGAGTTTGAGGTTTGCCTCTTTTTGTTTCCAGGTGTATGACAGCGTCTCATTAGGAAAAGCAGCCATAAGTTGAGGACCCTATCCCTTATTTGCAAGCCCCCCTCCTTTTTCTATGCCAGTTACAATTTGTAAGAAATGTCACCTTTCCAGGCAAAGTATAGGATTTGATTAGGTGATTTAAGAGGAAGCATCATACTTTCCTCACATTAAAAGAGTATTTCCCAAAAGATTCGATTCTAGAAGGAGATTATTTTGATTTAGTGTTTGTCGGGATGTGTGGTTGATGGTAACCAGTCAATTTCAGCAATACGTTTGGAAAGGAAGAGTAGGATATCTGAGTTCTATATTTTTGTCAGTTTACCCTAATTGGCACATTTTTTCCATCTATGAGTCAAAAGTTTTCTTAATGTCCCCATAACAAAGGATTTTACGGTTCATTTGTATGTATTTTCAACCTAACATTTATTCATTCATTCACTCTAGAATAATACATTGCTTCTCCTTGAGCATTAAGACAGTCTCAGTGCAAAGCAGATGTGCCTGTCTCCTGAGTTCCTTCACTTAGATTACATGCACACACATGGTTTTATGAGACACCAAACATCAGGGACAATAGTCTCAACTTGGCAGAATAACTGTTCTGCAGGGAAGCATGGGGCATTGCCAAAATGCAAATATCTACTGAGTGCTGTTCCTTGAGGGCATGTTCTTCTCTCTGCATTTAATGATGATTTGGTTTGAGGCCTGTGTCTAAGTGAATGGCTTGCTATATGATGTTGTTATTTTTTTCAAACTCTAGAGATAGAGGAAAATGAGTATTTATGCCATCTTTGATTTTTCCAAAATTTCCACCAAACTGTCTGCCTGCACTTTAATATTATCACTAATAATTCAAATTAAAATAATGTAATTAAATGCCTTTGGGCATCACCTGTAAGCTTCTCTACAACTGTGATGCCCTAGGGCTCCCTCATCTTAGTAGCCTTGTGGTGAGTAGCTTCACATGGATGTACACAGCTTAGTATTTTTATTTCTTGCCTGAAACTACCTCTCTGCTACAGTCGTTTGGCTCTGGTTGCAATTAGACTCATGCTTTAGTGTGCTGTAAAACTCTCATTTGATGATCTATATCTATCTTCTATAAAACTTGGTCCTGGCTGAGGCAGGAGAAGCCTTTCATGCATGGCATACAAGCCCACAGTAGAGGAAGAGTATCTTGATTTCTCCATGCCTGATGAGGCTGTCAGTGACATTAATGACTCCATGCATTAAGGGTACCATGGCCATTTCCTACATTGCACTATTACCAACACTGATTTGAACAAAGAATAAAAATGCTATTGACTTCAACCCTTGGCACAGATGTTTTACAAGCCCATTCCTTCCAGATTCAGGAAACAAGCTTCTTTTACATATTTACAGAAAAGCATGGTGGTGGATTAAGAAAGGGGAAATCAAACTCAGAGGGTTTGAGGTATGTGATGTAAGAAACATAAGGGCTAGAAGAAGTGCCAAAGCAAACTGAACACCTATCATAAAACATGTACAAAACAGCATGAAGTGAGCAGAGACCACAGGAATTAAGGAGCAGGTTTTGTCGGGAGAGTAGCCTATGAAACAGTGCAAGAGTACAGAGTTCTTTGCATTTTCTAGTCCTCAACCCTTCAGTGATGACTTTCCATGCTGAGGTCTGCTCTCTTCCCTCCTAAGTCAGCATTATTTACCCTCTCTGTATAATATAAGCTGGAGTCCAAGAATAATGCTCACCATGACTTTCCTTGGCCAGGATAGCAGAGATTTCAGAATGATGACTCCTTTGGCAGAGACCCAGGAAGGAAATTCTATTACTCCCTTGTCACTGTCCAGGGAGATGGGCTGTTACCATTCTAGGCGTGCTAAAACGCACCCAAGTGGCTGCCAAAAAAATCCTTTCAGGGCTTTGTTGGGTCATAAGAAAATTCTATACGTTAGCTTTGTGTCAGGCCTAGGGATACACAGTAGAGCCTTGGGGCATAGCCCAACAAAAAAGCCACAATATTGGCCCAGTGTGGGACAGACTACCTGGTAAGAAGGAGGGAACCCTTCACACTCATGATCTTTCAAGACTTGGATTTGAAGTTCTACACAACAATGAAAGGGAGATAAAAATATGTATGTGCTTCCCTGGTATTTTAAATCAAATTAATCTTGAATGATGCCTTTCTATTCAGCTTTGACGGGGTAACACGGCCAAATCATATTTATTTAGCAGCTTTTAAAAGACTTTAACCTTCAGCCCTAATTTTAAAGCTAATGGGAATTTGTGATTCATCAAGAACTTTTAAATTAGGGATCATTACTTTTGCTACATTTAAATTCAAATTACCTAGGCTACTCAATTAATCAGTCTTTAAACAATATTAAAATAGTCAAGGCTTGTCACTCTCTTGTCTATGATGGAAGATGATTCAGACTTCAGCCAAGAGGGAACCACTTTGAAGGGAGACAATTTAGTATGTTCTACCAGCATTCTTCTTTTTGCCTTCCTTTCCCCCTTTCTTATAACCAAGAAGAGCCATATGTCTGTGCCGAAATGGCTGTTGCCATCTTCCTGTCCCGTCTGGCTGTCACATGGCTAATTGTACCAAAACAGCTGGATAATGCAATAGTTATCTTTAATGATTCAGCTTAAATATGGCCAGACAGTGTGAATGCAGCTCTGTGTCATGTCCCTGCAAAGGAAGAATCTTTCAGGAAATCTGCTCTCAATAAATGCAATAATTCTTAAATCTTTTTTTGTCAAGTACTATGTATACCTTTTAAGATACCCTTTATTAATGTTTTAGCTTCTTTCAGGGATGTCTTGCAAGTTGTCTTTCTATACACATATGCACATATGTTTTATGTATATTCAGAATTGCATACATTATAGTGATCAGAAATGGGAATGTGATATAATTTGTAATCATCTTGATGTAGAGTTGTGTTATCTCCATATTTATCAGCTCTTTTTCCTGTCTTCCAGAAAAACGATAAATGGTTATGACATGAACATCAACTGTAAATTTTTAACTGGTTCTGGGTGTGGGATAGTGGCTGAATTCGTCAGTGGTTAAAGGTACTTGCTGACAAGCTCAACAATCTGAATTCAACCCCAGAGGTTCATATAGTGCAAGGAGACAACTGAATCTTGCAATGTGTCCTCTGACCTCCACAAGCACTATGCAAATGCCCCTGCACACAGGTGCCCATGCATGCATGTGCATTAGCACACACACACACACACACACACACACACACACACACACCACACACCACACACACACACACATTTTAAACAATATTTAAGAAGAGTAATTAATAAATAAATTATAATATCTACTCACTGGCTAATAAGAATATCTTTATAACTCAAACATTACATCCCTAGACCTTCTCTTTATTTTATTCATGTTATTATATGTGTATGGGTGTTCTATCTGCATGTATGTTTGTGTATCATTTGCATGTCTGGCTCCTTCAGATATCATAAGAGGGAATCATATAGCCTGGAATTAGAGTTACAGATGTGGTTGTTGGAATCAAACTTGGGTCCTCTGGAAAAACAGCCACTGTTCTTTTCCAGTGTTATATCATTTAGACATATTTCCAGCCCCTCTAGTCTTTCTTAATGAAGGCTGCTGAGTATTCTAGGTTTATATAAGGCACTGGGTTTGTATAATCTGGATTGGCTCTTCGCTGAGGATTAAGTAGCTCTTTTCCTAAATCAGATGTGGGTATACCACCCGATATGTTAGATTCTAAACCTGTCTCTATTAATTATTCACATAATTGTTCAATCCACTGTTATAGTCTTCCTAAATTACCTGCCTAATGTTTTCCAGCACCAGTGATTTTCATAGGTTAATTATTCCCCACATAAAAGTACACTAGCTTTGGCCAGTTAAAAGTTGTTACCTTGTCGTTTGATTAACTCTCCTTCTCTGGTTCAAAGAAACACAGGTAAGATCAGGAGTCATCAACAATCTCCAGAAACATCCCCCAACCCAGAGAGCACCATGGTCCATCAGTTCTTCATGACCCCACACACAACAGAGCTACCTCTGTTTGTAAAGAGCAAGGGAGGAACAGAAAGTTTGGCTCCTACTCTGAGTCATCATCGACCCTCATCACCACCCAGCCTGTAATGAGTGGGTGTATTCAATAGTGTACTTTACTAGGCAGAGGAATCAGAGTCAGAGGGAAGGTGAAGAGAAGAAAAAGAACAGGCTCATATTGAGAGTTCAGATACATTCCATAATCAGATCCTCTTCCTTTTGTCTCTCACTACATCAGTATGTGGAAGTAGAAAACTGATTTCTTTGTAACATCATATTCGTATTAGTTCAAAGAAGACATCTATTTCTTTTAATTGTCTGCAAAGCCCCCCTCTAAAACCTAGTCCAGGATCCTGGAATAACAAATCCATCAAATTTATCTTCTATTTTCCATTAGTATGCTGTTTCCTTGTTGCTAAGCTCCTGATAGTTGTGGATGGATTATGATTCTTGCAGTAGGTATTTAATAGGATGCGTAGAAATAAAGTATAAATTCAAGTCTCTTAACGTGGTACTCAAGGGAAACTCATAGAATCACATTTTCTATCATCCATTTGCTTGACTTACAATTGTATTCAAGCAGTGATCAAAAATGGCTGAGCATACCAGTACTCAAGAGGCTAAAGCATGTCCTGAGTTCAAGGCCAATGTGAGACACTTAGTACATACCAAGACAGAATGGACTACATACAAAAATAATGCTCCTTAAAAATTTCAAATTTGATCCCCTAACTCTGACCCGAAGTGGTATTCATAGTTATACAAAATTTACTTGGCCCAGTACCATTGATTCATTTCCATTGGGACATTTGTAGCAATACGGCCTTCTCCCTTTACACACTTGCATATCCAGTTTAGCAATAAACTCTTTAGGTCTTAGTTCTGCTATGTTCTACAAGATCTAGCCACTCATCCTAATTCTAGGTGTTTCCTGTAGAGCCTGGAAACCATGACCTCTGATGGCCCCTGTTGTCCTGGAGGTTACATTTTTATCTTTGAAACAAAGAGAAAAATCTTAGAAACAAATAACTCTATGATATATATGTCATATATATATGGTGTGTGTGTGTGTGTGTGTGTGTGTGTGTGTGTGTGTGTGTTACAAATTAAAAAGACCCAGTACTCAAAGAGCAATAAGAAAAGGACCTTATTCTTTTTAGTTTTAGGACTTGGCTTTGTTTTTCTCTTATCATTTACATCTCTGTCACACTTCATGAAAGAACTGCCTTTGATAGCCTATTTTAAACAAGGTGCATTACCTTTGTCTTAGGAAACAAAAGATTTGATATTGGTTATTATTGAAAGGATGGGTTTACTTTCCTTTCTTATTTTAACTATCTAGTATATCACAATATATTTTTCAATCTTCATGTCATATGAATGCCACTATTTAATTTTTTTAAATAAAAAATAATGAACCAGGTTGTTGCATGCATGTGTGTGTATGCATGTACAAAAATCAAACTTAAATTTACATTGTATGTGGCTCCTTTTAAAGACTCTGAATTGCTCATTTTATTTTCTGCCTTAGAGATCAGATTCTACTTTGGTTCAATTTCAATGATCAAAATTTAGAGAAGGTTGCCACTTGGAATAGCTGAAATGCCAGTTACAATAAAAGACAAGTATTACTTTAAAATTTGCCTTTGGGCTCATATTATAGGTACTTGAAATTAAATATATCATTTATGCTTAGGGATATATGCCCACATGTGTGTGTAGTTCTACTAATTGACAATCACTATTTGAATGGCTTGAATCTACTTTCAGTTTAAACTAAGCATTGGTTTTTACAATCAAGCTTCTGATGTAATTTTTTAGCTCAAATTGATTATATAGAAAAGATGGCTTTATTTTAGCATAATTACCCATGAGTATCACACACTTTGACCCTTTTTCTATACTTTCCTCCCTTCTGATTCCTTCTTCTATAATCACCTCAAATCAGAAAAATCCTTTTTTGTTAATGTTTGAATTCTTATATGTCTTACGTTATCTTCTATTGTCAAAATAAGCAGAAAGAACTGAATTACATCACCTAAAAAATGTCATCACATTAAGACAGTTTTTTGAATATACATGTCACTATATGCATGATAGATAGATAGATAGATAGATAGATAGATAGATAGATAGATAGATAGATAATTTTTCTATTGGCGATCAAATAAAGGATGTCTCCTCTTCTGAGGTCATCTGTCCCTCAAATTCATAGTTTATACAACTAATTTCATAGAGTTTCTCACAATGAATTACTCCATAAAATATAGTCAGCCAAACTATCTCCAGACCAGGCAGACAAATGTGACCTTTGATCCTGGCACCTTCCATGTATTCCTCCATATTGTGTGGGAGTCTATCCATAAGACTATCACTAGTTTTGTTCCTGGAACATACACTCAGAACTATAAGCTTACATCAAATCAACCTTTTATAACTCATTTGAGGTATGCTATTGTATTATTAACATCAGAAAAAGAATTAACAATTACGTATAAACATTGATCACCAAATTAAAGTCCTCTTCTGAATCTCTCCTTCACATGCTATTTGAAAAGACCATTCTCAGGAAATTACTTCCACTGAATTACTCCACAGAATGAATGCAAGAATCTAAAACTTTATGTTTTCCTTTGATGATCCGTTCTGATCTTGGGTTTTAGGAATATAGTGGCATGCCAGAGCACCCTATCTCTTGAATACCCACAACAACACAGATAAGGATCCTTATATAAAGAATTTATTAAAAGAGCTCATCTGTTACAAACTCTCAACAGCTGAAGTGGGAAAGTAATACCCTATATATCAACATAAGTTTATGTAACATATCCTATCAATGGACCCATTCAGTAAGGAATTCTGGGTAGATATTTGTCAGATTCTGAGTACTGAACTTTGTAATCATAAAGAATTTAAAAATTAGTTTTTCTCAAGTATCAAGGCATTAATAAGCTGGGCGTTGGTGACTCACGCCTTTAATACCAGCATTTGGAAGCCAGAGGCTGGCAGGTCTCTGTGACTTCCAGGCCAGCCTGGTCTAAAGAGTGAGTTCCAGGACAACCTCCAAAGCTACAGAGAAATCCTGTTTAAAAAAAAAAACAAAAACAAACAAACAAACAAACAAAAAAACAAAATAGAAATTAATAAGCCTACTTACAAAACAAATTAAAAAAAAACCACAAAACACACCTTTAATCCCAGCACTCAGGAGGCAGAGGCAGCAGGATCTCTGTGAGTTCGAGGCCAGCCTAGTCTCCAGTGCAAGTGCCATGATAGGGTTCAAAGCTACACAGAGAAACCCTGTCTCGAAAAACAAAAACAACAACAACAACAACGAAACCATTATCAAGTCTCTACTGAGGAATTCATCCAAATAACAAAAATGCTACTAAATGCCTATGCTTAGAAATAAAATTCTGGTTGTTTTAAATAAGCCTCAGACTATAAATTATATAAAATTTTCATAAGGAAACACAAAATACACAAAATCAATACTTAGATATGAATATTGACTAGAAATAATCATATATTTATGTTTATAAATGTGTACAGGATAAAAAATGACAAAGGGAACAGAAGTATGATAGTGTGATGTAATTGAGACCTTTAATTCGTACTTATTTCTTTTTGTTTGTGAAAATTTCTGGATTGAAAATTTGATAAGAAGCTTGCCCCTCCTTATATTTATGTGCATCTTCATTTTTTAAAAGTAAAACAAAGCATTCGTTATAAGAATTACATAAAAGAGATCTGGAGAGATTGTGATTTGGTAAAGTTCTTTCTGTGCAATCACGAAGAGTAGAGTGACCAGCAACCACAGAACAACACAGTTCAGCAAGGTGTAGCTGTAGTTCCAGTGATGCGGATGTAGAGATAGGACAATCCCTGGGTTTTCTGACCACCAGTCAAACCTATCCACTAGCTCCGTGTTCAGTAAAAGAGGCTTTCCTAAGAAATAAGATGTAGAAATGATGGAGTGAGATGTGAGGTGCTGACTTCAGGCCTCTAGCACACTACAGACACACACACACACACACACACACACACCAAAATAAATAAATACAATTTAAAAAATAAATAAAAATTCTATAAAAGCAAAAAGATTAATTACTTTATTGCCAGTTTTAAGCATTACTGTTTTCTCTCTTCTCTTTTTTAAAATAATTAGTGATATTTTACATTCCAATGGTAGCCTTGTCCCCCATATCCTCCCCTTTCAGTTCCTTCCCCACCTTACCTTCCCTCTGCTCTGATACCCACCCCCAATCCTCTCCTTTTCCATTTGTATCAAGGAAAGGGCAGGACTCCCATAAGTATCAATAAAACATGGCACACCAAGTCGCAGTTAGACTAAGCACCTCCCTATGTATGAAGGCTGGGCAAAGTGATTCAGTATGAGGAGTAGGGTCCAAAACACCAGTAAAAGAGTCAGAGACAGCCCTGTTCCCACTGTTAGGAGTCCCACCAGAGTTCCAAGCTACACAACCATAACATATATGCAGAGTGCCTTGCTCAGTCCCTTGTAGGCACCCTGGTTGTCTGTTCAGTCTCTGCAAACCCCTATGCGCCCAGGTTATCTTTGCTCACTCAGCCACAGCTCTAGCTTCATCTTATCTTTACTTGCCCTAGTGTGCTTGTGACTTATAGCCATCTTTCGTTCCACTTATTTGCCCTATATTGGTCACTGAAAAAATTCAAACAATTTGGTACACACACACATGCGCACATGCATATTTATATATATGTGTTATGTATGTGGATGCATGAATAGTGAATTGCTAGTTTTCAATATATTTAGAACTTCTATGTCTACCATCTCATGTCCATTATAGAGAATAAAATACTCAAATCTTGCAGTACCTTTAGTGCATATCTTTGGCTTTCAACCAAATGATTAATTTACCAGGGGAAACACTATAATAGGTCCCATAAAATGGACAGAAGACCATTTCCTTGAAAAGGTTCAGAATGATTTCCAGCCTTACCACAATTCTTTTGATAACCACAATATTATAGACTTTTGCTTAAAAAGATTAAAGTGATTGACATTATGGATTTCACTCAAAGGCTCTACTTGACTGGAAATCACCAGGAGCTATCAGAGAAGATTAAAACAGTTAACTTATAAACAAAAGTTAAGGAATGCTCAATGTTATTCACAGGAAAGATAAAAATAAAAGCATATATTTCTAGACCATTTCTTTCAATAAAAAGTTCAACATCAATTCTTGCTTGCTAAACATTCCTGCAGTCTAGGTTAATATGACTGATTACTGCTATGTTTGGTAGGGAATACACTCTGAGAAGCCTTTTTTTTGTTACCTGTAAAAGTCTAATTATACATAAGTCTTAACCTAGTCCAGAGAAATTATGACTGTGGACTGGACCGAAATCAACTCCCCTTGCAGATGTGACTTGGTTCAAAAGCCAGTGAACACACAATTTTCCTAGAAATTTTCCCTCTCACATTGTTTCCCCAGGCATCTCATAAAAAGTCAAATTTTCTTCCATTGCATTAAGCATAAGCCTGAAATAATAATACAAAATAGCAGGCCCTTTTCCCTTTACATCAGAAAAAAATGGGCTTTGGATTTCTAGAGAGAAGGAATAAAAATTATATTTGGTTTTCTGCTTTTCAGGTTTATCTACCACCCACAGTGAATTTGTCTTTGTTGTCTTTTTATTTGCCTCCAAGTCTGAGGCAATATTGTATTTTAGAGTCCCTCCCAGGCTTGCAAGAATCAGCAAGTTAGGATAAGGATCCAGTTAAACTAAATTTTTTAAGTATATTAGATTGTGTGTGTGTGTGTGTGTGTGTGTGTGTGTGTGTGTGTGTGTGTGTGTGTGTGTGTGTGCCCCACTGTATTGGGCATACTTGTTAGGCTTACTTATGTGAAATTCAGTTTAATTTGCCAGTCCCTATTTTATCTGGCTTAATTAATACTGTCTACCTTCTTGTTTGCTTTGAGCCACAGTGTGTTTTGTAATACTCCAAATATCTATAGTCTTCATGTGTATAGACTGCCCTCGGCCAGCCTGATCTACCAAAGTCCATCTAGGCCCTCTGCTGCCTGACGATCCTCTAGTGTGAAGGTAACCTTTAAATTGAAGACACATGAAACAGGAGCAAGCTCATCCCTCTCACTTTGACTGCAGTTGTGCTGAGGTTATACTAGATACCACTATAACCCATAATTTGAATTCCAGGAGTTTCAGTTGGATCACAGATAATAAAAAAATAATCTCAAAATGCATCTGATGTGATTTTTGTCAGAACAGGAGATCCAAAATTCACCAATTACTTCTCAATATTTAGCACCTTTAAAAATTGATGTCTATTTCCCTTCAAAAAACTTCATGATCTATTCTGTTATAAGGTCAGTAATAAAGATAATAGTACCTTAATAGACTTCTCATGGGCTATACTACCTTTGCCAATGAAGCAAGTTTGCTAGATTTGTTCAGTTGCTTAGTCTGAAAGTAAGTCTCAGCACTGGAGTAGAGACCACTTTTGTTATTTAAATGTAAGGAACTAGATGTGATGTGTTATCATTTTATTAATGTTTTATAAGCCCTTTTGTTTTTTTGTGATATTCCTAATACCACTACAAAGTATATATAAAAGAAATCCATGGCAAATTATAAAAATGGGGAGAAATGGACAGTAAAAACCATGTAAGGGGAAGATAAAAAGAGATGCAAACAGAGTACTGCAGAAAGTAGGAAGGGATATGCCAAGTAATTAAATCAGATATTTCCTTTTGTTCAGTCAGGGATAGCTTTCCAGGACATGCTTTCAAGAAAATAGAAAGGGAGAAAAGTCACTTCAAGTGGCAGAGGGTCTCTGATGTAGATGGAACTAGTGGCATTCAGAACTCTTCTCACCTTTCTCCCCATAAACACAACCCAGTCAATGGACTAGGTTCTTGTTATTTTTCAGTATAGAATCTTGCAGAGCATCGATTTACTGGACAGGCACTGATCTTGTCACCACTAAGCTTAAAGTTGGTAGACAAAGAGCCACATTTGCTTTTATGTGCCTTGCTCAAATTTGGCATCAATTCCAAAGACAGAAAGAGAGCAGGGGAGAGATTTTAAAAAGAACAATTTATACCTGACCATAAAAAGATATAATAGCTATTGAAAATAATGTGTTGGAATAAGAGATACTTAAATGATCACATTAACAAAGCACAATTAGAACTCAGATGGTCCCTAGTTTCCCCTAGAGGTTCATAAACCTGCAGTCAGAGGCAGTAGGAATGTCCTGTTAAACTGGACCAGAGAAGGTCTTAGATCAGAAGTCACTTTATCATTTTCTCTCCTTGATTCTTAATTTAATAAACAGTAAATTTCAAAACTGACTGAAGGTTACTATTAAAAGATTGATTTTGAAAGTTCAAAAATTATCTTTAGAATTTCTTTTCCCTTTTTAGGGACAGTAAGTGGCAGAATGGGAAAGAAGATTAATGATATTGATACAAGGACCGCAAGGAACTTAATTCAATTACTTTAAAATTAAGAAACTGAACACTCATCAGAAAACAAGTTAAGTGTAGAAAATGGATAGATAGATTATCAATAGATAGATGTATGATAGACAGAAAGAAAGGAAGATAGAAGGACAGATGATAGGTTGATAAATAGATGACAGCTAGGTGGGTAGATAGATAGATGATAGGTAGATGGCTAGCTAGCTAGTTTACTAGGTAGATAGATAGATATGACTTATACACTTTCCAAAGTATATATGTTGACCATAACCATTTAGAGATGTATATTTAAAAAATAAAAAAAGATTCCACAGCTTTCAAACACAGACCATAATTCCACTTTTACATGTAACTAAAGATTACCTGTGGTTTTTTCACTGAAAGCTGTCAGGAGTATATAGCGATTATCAAATATACTCTATTAGTCATAAAAATTCCTCTCTTCATGCTTAAATTATGTAAAATACCACATCCTACTGCTGGGATCTGTCCTGTTACAGTTAAGAAGCAAATGTCTAGAATGTCAGGAGAGGAGTCCCCTTTTCTATTGTTGTCTTGCTATCAAGGATTATCAAACCCACACAGACATGCATATGATAATCCAGTGTTTTGCCATTAAGCAGCATCTCTCAGTAGAATTATATTTAATAAGTCATTTTTCTGTCCTGGTATGATAGAGGCTACATCAATTCATTAATAAAATGTTCTTATCTATGCTCTGGCTGGATCACGATAGGACTGAATTCCTAGATGAAACTAGAACTGGGAAAACCAACAGTTTTGTTGATATTTTCAAATGTCGCAAAAACTTTTTAAAAAATATATTGGGAGCTTACTGCCAATTTCAAGAGAAATTAGTTTGTCTCTGATTTAATAGAGAATCCATGCAAAACATATAGATATAATTTATGTGTTACATTGAGGTTTTGTGGAAGCTCAATGCAGAAATCAAAAGAAAAATATAGTTGGCATAACACTGTAACATCGGAAAAACAAAAACAAAGCCATGAGATATCTGTGAATCTGTGCTTTTATGAGTTTTACCTAGCTATAAGCTTAGTGTATGGCTTGCAATACCTATGAACTAACAAGAAAAAAAAAACAGGATGAATAAGTAAAGCAATTGTTTAGTCAAGGGGTACGTGACACATATTTCCAGAGTTTCTATAGAGTTTTGATTGAATTACAGCCTACATTATTATAGTGGTTTTTAAATGTAACTTAAAATGATGCAGCTATAAAATTCTGAATTAGCTGTCACTAATAAAAATGCAATGGTGTCTGAAATGAAAACAATTTAATTGCTAAAGCATTCAAATAATGAGTGTCTCTTGTTGTCTGTGCATCCATTGGTGAAGAAGGCCATAGCAGAGAATTGGAGGTCCAACACTAGTCTAGAAGTGACCACTAATGATGGTACTGCTCTAGCTGGAGATCATCAGTGCTTTAGAATCAGTACCACTCTTCTCAAGAGACTGAAGTAGAGAGGATGACATTTAGATGAGGACCTTCCTAGAGAAAACAGTATTTCCTATGCACTCTTACTCAATGGCAGATAATGAATAGTTTATTTATCTATTTCTCTGTAAATTAGCATCTGGTGGAAATCATGATAACATTGTAATTAGGTATCAATAAGGCTATGGATGACAGCAACTCTATAAATTCAATATGAACATGTCTGTAATGTCCCAATATGTCTACTCCTTCTCCTTCCCTCTCCCTCTCCCTCTCCCTCCCCCTCTCTCTCTCTCCCTCTCTCTCTCTCTGTCACATACACAGCATTCACAGATATACACACATCTCCATAAGTTATAAAAAATTCTTATTAGTATATATATTGAATAGAAAAAAATCAGTTGGATAGAAACCATAGGAAGAGTAAAGCTAGTGGATTGAAAGCATTTGAGTGCAAATTAATGCATTGAGAGAAAGAAAATAAAGCACCTTTTTCATGAGGTGAAGTCAGGTTATAATTTAGGAAAAGGAGCAAAACATCACAGGTCATTCTCTAAAGTCACCATTTGCATGTTTCTTTTTTTTTCACTGTTTAGTTGGCTTTGGAGCAGGGACTGAACCTTGGGCCTTGTATATGCTAGGCATATACTCTACCGATGACCCATATATACTTTCAGATGCAGCTCAATACATTTCCTATGTTATGTTTTTACATATTCATTGTTTCATCACACTAGAGATGAAAGACAGGGCAGACTGGTCAAGTAACCTATCACTTAGCCACAACCCTAGTCCCCCAGAATGGGTATTTAAAATAAGTTTTTTTAGCCAGGCATTGGTGACACACGCCTTTAATCCCAGCACTCAGGAGGCAGAGGCAGGCGGATCTCTTTGAGTTTGAGGCCAGCCTGGTCTCCAGAGTGAGTGCCAGGATAGGCTCCAAAGCTACACAGAGAAACCCTGTCTCGAAAACAAACAAACAAAAAATAAAATAAAATAAGTTTTGTTACTATACAAAGTAATGGGTTTCATTTTACATTTCCATATCTATGTGTCACTATGCCTTGTTCTCATTCATCATCTTCCCCTACTCACCTCTCCTCACCTCAGTGCTGTACTCTTTCTAGAGCTTTCTCTCATTTCCTCTTTATAGTTATCTGTTCTGCTTTCTCTTATGTCACTTGTATCCCATTACTAACTTTCCCAGTTGTTCTCTTTCAAGTTTTATGACTGTATGCACACACACACACACACACACACACACACACACACACACACACACACACAGAGTCTGCATCTGACAGAAAATGGGTATTTGTTTGCATCACAACAGCATGTTGACCCTTTGAATCCCTTACCAGCTCATAGTGTAGTAGAGAGTGCACTACTTCTCTCTCCTCTGTTTCTCTTTCTTCCTATATGCTCCCTCTCTTCCCCACCCATCTATCTATCCCTGCCTAATTTTAGTTGAATCTCTTATGTTACTCTGCCTCATTGTTATCTCAATTTTATATCAGTTAGAATGTTTCTTAAATTTTCATATCTACTCTCCGTACTCTTTTCCTGTGCATCAACTTCAAACTCATGTTAAAACTATTAGCCTTTTATGGTTTTTCATCAAAGTGCATAACCAATCTGTGGTTGTTTGAATGAGAATGGGCCCACAGGCCATCTTTTGCTTAGCCACCAATTGGTAAAGGGTTTAGAAGGATTTGGAAGCATGCCCTTTTTGGAGTAGATGTGGCCTTGTTGGAGGAGGTATGTTTCAGAGAGTGGGCTTTCAAAAGCCCACACCAGGAAGATAGAAAATGTATCTCTCTCTTTAAGCCTAGGATCAGGCTGTGATTCTCAGATTCTTCTGCAGCACCTTGCTTCCTGTACATGTCACCATGCTCAGTGTCATGATGATAACGGAGTAAGTTCCCAATCACATGCTTTCAATTATAAGAGTTCCCTTGGTCATGGTGTAACTTCACAGCAGTAAAACAGTGACTAACATAACCCCACCTCCTCCACTCAGCCACTCTTGTTAAGAAAGGAAAAATTCTTATTTGTTTTCAACTGGAAATAACAAACTACACTTCTCTACTCTAAAGTATATACCCAAACACAATTGTACATCCATGTGTCCCACCTGTAGGACAAAGGTGACAAAAACATCTAGGGGACAAAGTGACAATAAATCTAGGAAGGGAATGCCCACTAGGGCTCCTAACAAGTTGCTCTGACAACATGAGTACCCAATAAATATCACTTACTGTTCTCAGTGATAGTAAAACAGAAAGTATTTCTTAAAACAAAAATGACAGTGTCAAGTCAAATATTCTTAAATAGAATCCATACCAAATGTATTTATAACTCTTACATATTTATATGTCATCTGTGTAGAACATTCAGGTGACAGAAAATTCATTGATATTTTAGCACTTAGTCTTCAAAGAAGAAGGAATTCATAGGGAAAGTTTCTGTGGTTTTGGACCACCATATAATTTTTAATTTTCAGTTAAATAATTTCACCTTCCTGGGAATTAACACTTCTGCCTTCTACATATGCTGATTTCACATCATTTTCCTTCTCTGTAAAAGGTTACAACTCTTTTTTATGTCATACTTTACTAGAGGCATTTTAATATAATTAATGTGGTGCAATAACAGGCATGGCTATATAGAGAGTTCGCCAAGCCTATTTTCAAGAGATAATTATTATTCCCATTATTTAAAAGCACTATAACTTGTATTCACTAACCAGACACTGCTTGTTTTTTGCTTGTTTCCTTGTTTTTTCTGTCAAGCTTTGTTAACAAAGGGCATAGATCATGTAGAAAGAGTCTTTCCCATGTTAGACCTGATAGACTTCAATATAAAACATATCCAAAGAGGAAGGCATAACAAGTGTTTTATGATCCAATGGAATCTGCCAAGTGCACCATCATCTTTTCACCATTTGCCTACTAGAAATAAGCAAAACAAACTAGCCCTCCTAAAACAAACAAAATGTCCAGTTCATATGCTGAGAAATAATAAAGATAACCATTCATCAACCACTATTCAAAATACCTAACCAGTATTCCATGAGCTAAATCCTCAAAGAATCAAAATGAAGTAAGTACGGTGTATTATATCTCTATTTTATTTATGAGGAAACTGAGGCAGGCAGATGAGAGTAGTTTGGCTAAGATTCATATAGAAGTTGTATTGGAGACAGAATTCAATCACAAACAGGGAGGCCCCAGAGAACAAATCATTGCCACATCAGAGAATCAAGGTGCCAAGGATGTTGTTCCAGTTAGCTCGCTTATACTCTGTTAATGATGACACATTGACAACCTAAATTCATCTGTATTTGGCTTATGATCCTAACTGTTGGCAACACTGCGAAAGCAGGGAAGTAATTTATCCCCTGTGGGGGAGTGGATAAGCTCCAGAATCCCTATGCTCTGCCCCTCCTCTCACAAAACAATGTTTTCCTGTGTGTCTCATTTTTGAAATATTTCCTTTGAGAACACCCTCGTTTACATTTATATTAACAAACCCATCCTCAGGCAGTCCCTGCTAAACCAGGTGTTTGACAGCAGAAGACTAGTTATTAGATATGCCTTCCTGATCATTAAGTGTAAAAGCCCGGAAGAGGTAATCAATAAATGTGTTAAGTGAATGCAAAGAGTATCAAATAAGAAAGTATGGGTAAAACTACTCATACAGCCCCACTAGATTAACAAATGAACATGTGAAGGAGACACATCTTATTTACACTTATTTATTAATGACAGCATACACAATTGACTCAAGTATGAGTTGGGAGCTGAAGAGATGGTTCAGTGATTAAGAACATATACTGCTCTTGCAGAGTACCCCAAGTTGCTTTCCAACACATATGTTGTGCCATGGGAAACTCCCATAAATTTCAGCTTCAACTGATCTGTCATCATCGCCTCATATATGAGAGCAAATGCTCTCACCTACAAGTACCATATACACACATGCATTTGTTTTTATTTATTAAAGAATAAAAACAATGATTACCTGGAACTATAATTTTACTGTGTAAGATTAATTTTATTAAATAACAATACTTGAACAGTAGAGTGTTAGAGACATAGAATGGCACAGAAACATAGGAGTAGGGTAGGTAAGCACACATCAACATTTTAGACAGAACAAAAGCAAGGTAAAGGTTCCCTCTACATTCTTCATTCCAGAAACATCCACAATAGAATTCCATTTTGACAACATTCTCTCCTGAAACTTCAAATTCAGTCATGTCTAGAGAGCAATTCAAGAGCCTACATGCTTCAAACCCTGACACAACATGTGTGAGTCTCCATTCAAGAGAGTACATGCTACAGGCCAAGCAACATGCTCTTACACATGTGAGTCTCCATTCAAGAGAGTACATGCTACAGGCCAAGCAATATGATATTACAAATGGGGGTCTCCATTCAAGAAAGTACATTCTCTAGGCCCTGCCACATGGTATAACACATGGGAGTCTTGCTACTATTGTGCAGATGGCAAATGGTATTTATGTTGTTATACTTGCTGAAATGGGTCCAGTGAAAAATTGTTGCATGTACTATAATTCAGTTGTGAGCAAATTTTCCTTTGCTTGCTGATCATGCACAATATATGGCAATGTTTTTTTTTTAATGAAAGCTTCCACATTCAGCAATGTTGGCATATTATTTTGTTTCTACATCATAATTTTCCACAACAAGAAGATCATCAAGGTTTTCCTATCATTGAGATCTTAATATAGCTTCCCTTGACCTGTTTTCCAAACTAGTCTGAGATAGCAAAGAATTTTTCTCCAAGTGTTGGTTGCCACACTCTGGCCCATAAACCTACATTTCTTTTTATGTACAATATGATACTGTGTATAGTGTTTTCTCCTTTACCTCATAGTACATATGTGCCTGCAATATGTGTAGAACCATATTTTGTGTGACAGTGCAAGACAGTGAGGCCTAGTTGTAGAGTAAGCTGTGTTGCATGGCAAGATGCATTGCTAGCTGACTATACATGCACTAACCTCTGCTCTCTACCTGGTATTTTCAATGTTTGTATTGGTGGTTTTTCTACACAGCATTGTGCAGTGTTTTCCCACCAATGTCTTTGACTCTTCTTATTTTTCTGAATTGTCTTTCTTCCACTGTGACTAAGAGCCAGTCACTTCTGAGAACAGAGAATGCATAGCTTCACTGTCTTTTGCTGGCTACTTTGTTTCACTGTAGCTTCTGTTACATTTTTATTCCTTAACTAAATGAAATCATAGAATTTTCTCTTCCTCTGCAACAATTATAAGCATTCTCTGTGAGTCTAATGATGCTGGCATCTGATAAGGAAAAATTCTGTACATCCTTTTTTAAATGCAACAAACAATAAACAGTAAATAAATTAAGTCAAAGAATATTAAAAATTGCATCAAATGTAAAATTGAGTTCAATGAAAAAACATATACTAGGCAGTCATTTGAGGCATTCTTCACAAAGACAGAGGATCCTCAAATTGTGTTTATTCCTGGACTCTATTCTTGTTTATATTGATTCTGAAGTTCAGTAGGAATTCACAGGGAACTTCCTTCTGAGAGGCATTTAATGTGAATGTAATTCACAGTCATACTTAGTCTACTAGTTTGTTGAATTCATTTGAACCCCTGATTTGCCTGTGTAACACCCACAGCTATGATCACAAAGTGTCCCAGATGGAGTGGGGAAGGAATAAGTTCTAGAAAATTGCAAGTTCCCTAGAAAAACTGGTTTATAAGTAAAGTATTGCCATAGGTAGAGAGAACAGAATAATTTTTTTCATAAAATAAAATTCTTCAGGACTGGAGACATATCTCAACATTTAAGAGCACTTTCTTTCTTGCTGGGGATCTGGGTTCAGTTCCAAGCACCTACATGGCAGCTCATAACCATCTGCATACACAGTTCCATGGCTTCTTGTCACCATCTTCTGGCCACCAGAGGTACTGCATATGTGTTGTACACATGTATACATTCAGACAAATAAAAAAGTAAAAGAATAAAATCTTGCAACATGATTATAAACATGCTACAAAAGTTAAGAGGTTCCCTTAGATGTTTAAATTTCAAATGAAGATGTTAATTTTGTCTTGTGATTGGAAGAACTGGATAAGCAGTTACTGAGAAGGCTTGGACACCATGAAGTTTCTGCTGCCATGGAAATACAAACCACACAGGAGCAAAGGGTTGAAGGAATCCATTGCAATGTTTCAGTATTCCTTCAATTAAAATCTAAAATGAGGTCAGCCCTTCTGACAACAGGGTGTAAAAAGGAGAATTGTTTTTAGTATACAAGTTCAAAATTGTGAACTTAGGCCTCTGTTCACATGATGAAATCTACAATTCAGCACACACACAATAATAACAATAATAATAACACGAGGACCAAAGATCCTAATAGGAGAAGCAAGTGGTGATGTTATTAATGATGAGGGAGGTATAGAAAGTCAGTGATGATGCAAATACTGAACCCTTTTTGTTCAGTTGATTAGATCAGAGGCACAGAGCCAAGGATTTTGAAAATATCAAAAATGGCATTGAGTTGCCTCATTCTTAAAACATAGTATAGGGGGCCCAAGCAGTTGTGAATCTAACCTTTAGTAAAGTTAATTTAAAAATGTAAATTGGGAAAAAAAGTAATTATGAAAAACTCATTATTTTCTACATTGTCATCCCTTTAAGCATTCAAATAAGAATCAGTTTTCAAACATTGCAAATGTCAAATAAGGACTCAGGAAAGGCAGTTGAAAATGGTGGGTAGTAACATCTGATAAATTTGAGATAGACTATCTTTGGTGTCTTGAATACTTTAAGAAAATAAAGAGAAAAATAATTTGTTTTTGTACTTGTCAGTAAGTACTATATACAGTAGTTAAGTATTAATAAATAAATAGTTAACATTTATACAATGATTCATTTCTGATAAAATATGCATAAACTGTTCATTTATTATTTATCATTGCCTTCACAACAGAAAATGAGAATGGCCAGAATTGCCATTGTTTTTTAAATATTACTTTGATTTTCACTACCAAGATCATAAATAAACGATTATCTTCTGCATAGGAAAATTCATAATGAAAAATGAACATTGGCCTGGCCCACTGGCACACTCCACATGTACTCTCGCTATCAGCATTTGTACTTAGAGAAGCATGGCCAACAGTACACTGTTTGGTTCTGAGATTATCAGAATACCAAGCTTCTGATCACTCACATTCTTCTGAATACTTCTCATTCTTAGGCTCTTGTCCCATAACCAATTTATAGCTCTTGCCTTACAGTGTTGCAGTCAGAAATTTGACCATATTGGCTTTTACTTAAATACAGTTATGAAAACAAAGAAGGGTTTCAAAAATCCTTGTGAATTTTGCTCTTATTGTTATTGGTGTGGCATCAAGAGAATCAAATTACTCCTCTCTTCATAGACCATTGGCTTAATCTGCAAGACTCCATGGATTTTCATATGGATTTAGAATTCTGTAAACACTATTGCCAAAAGTGAATATATATTCACATAGCAGTTTCAAACTTTAAAATTTATGTGGCTTAATACTGTGGCACATTACATGAATGTGTCATGTGATGACACTGGAAATTGAAGACAAAATCTGTTATCTGTGACTTTGTAGGAACATGAAACTCTCTGCTGTGCCTTGCACTCAAACACTGTGGTATCTTCTGCTGGGAACAAACTGTCTTTTACTACAGACAAGCTGTGTTCTCAATTGGATTCTGTCTTCAGCAGTATATGGCCAAGTCACATGAATTCTTCATATTTGCATACACTCATGAGAAAAACAGAAATAATAATACTGCCATCAGATAAAGTAAGGGCAATGTTTCACAAACCCCAAGTGTCCACATGAATTTAGGGAAATATCGTATAGTGAGAGGGTAAAATAAAGATATATTTAATTAATTATGAAACTCAAGTTCAAGGTGTTGGCCCTGCCTGGCCTGACTATCACAATGCTGTCTTGTCTGTGGGAGGCTGGCCCAGGGCCTTAGCTGTTCTTAGAACCATTTGACAGTCTGAGAACATGACAATGGCAATGCCCCTTCCTCAGCTCCTAGGACACCCTGCAGGCTTCAATTCAATTTTCCCTCCTACACTGTGCACTTTTTTTGGTCTTTAGATGAATTTCTCAGAGAATGTGTCAGAATCACAAAGCCCAACTGCTAAAGACAGGAAGCAATTAAATATGTAAATCATGGAAACAGCACTGTGTGTTGACATTCAGCTCTATGCCTGCCCTACCCACCTTGCCTTTTACTCTTTGCTTCTGTTCCCCTTGGGAAGGAGGTTAGTGAGAGATCTTCTTTCACCCTGTTCCCAGCTGAAGGTTTTTTCTTCTCTACCACCTGCCCCAGGCCTTCTCATCAATTATTAATCAAGTATACATGAATATGCATAAAAGCCTGTCTCTGGGTTTTATTAAGTTAAAAAAAATAAGAACATGTTCTGTGTCACAGAAGAGACAAGATCAGATGGTTGAAGAAGGAGAAATGAAAAGCTGGAGTTTGTATTTCTTTCCCAACTAAGAGGTAATGGAAACATACATGAAGCTACTTCGTGTATGGATTCCTTTGTTTCAGATTCAATTTCAAATTTGTTTCTGAAACAATGTTTTAAAAGGTTTGCATTCTAGGCAATGTAGTACTCTAGAATGGAGAGTAGGGTTACCATGACTTCCAGAGGATAATATTGATTATGACAAGGCTGGGTAGGTTACTTTCTTATCACAGTAGAGATGAGCTATCCACCTCCAAGGATGCTATCTTCTGTAGCATGTTAGCATCATAAACATCAAATATTAGTTCTGGGTGGATGATTGGATATATCTGTGAACCCACAGCTCAATAGTCTCTGCTCTGTAAGATACTGGATTAAAACACCAAAGAATTTTATTCCTCTATTTTCTATTTCTTTTCCAAATGATGTCTCCTATAATATTATGTGAGCACTAAGGGCTTTCATCGAATCAGAATTTGATGATCATTTTCTCTCAGATAGCACAGTCCCCTACATTCTTGATGATGCTACCCAATGATGTTGCACCTTCACCTTATAAGACACATAATTAATTCTTTATATCTTTGCCCTATGCTTTGCCCACCATGAATACAACCCTAGTAGAAACCAAGGTCTTATTTAACTTGGTCTTTGCTATTCAAATTTTCTTTGGATTAAAAGAATGAATAGATGAATGAGTAAATAAATTAAGCTCCCGTTCCTAACATGGGCATATAAACAAACACTTGTATTTATTTACAAGCAAATTAATCATCATCAAGTAAGAGCTGCAACATTTCTTTCTTTAAAAAATTGTCTTGTATTTATTTCTATTATGTGCATGAGCATTTGACCTTCATGCAGGCATGTGCACTATGTGTGTCTCTGCTGCCTGTGGAGGTCAGAAGCGAGTGCTACGTTCCCCTGGAACCAGAATTATGGATAGTTTTTAGCTGCCATGTAGGTGCTGGGGATTGAACCCACCTCTCTGCAAGAGCAAGTGCTCTAAAACACTGGCCCATCTCTCCAGTCTCTATTTCTCAATGTTACAAAATAGGCTTTCTCACTCTTTTGTTTGTTTTCTCCCTATGACCATAGGACCCTCACACAAATGCACTCTCAACATATTTAATGTGAAATTACATGTGCAAGTAAAAGGGGTATTTAGAAGTCACATTTTATTCTGTTATTACAGTTGCTTATTTTCTATTACTGGTATAATAACCATACATTACTAAACATCAATCTGTTTAGCCCAAAGCAGAATGCAAGCTTGTTGTGGTTTCCATATTCTGTACTTTATTTGCGGTGTGCGATGCCTTCTTCCCACACGTCTTCCTGTCTTCCTGACTCATTTCATGTTATCTAAGCCACTTAGTGTCTGCATGATTTAAATATTTTTATATATAACGTAAGGTTTTACTGATTATATAAACTGAAAGATTAATCGAAATTAAAATTTAATTGTATAAGAGGAACTCAAAAGAAATGATAATTATTTTATTATTTTCTTGTCCACAGGACTCATTTCTCATTTGTCATTAAACATAATGTCAAATCAATATTATATTTTAGTTCAGAATTTTCTGCTTCATTCCCTCTCTTACAAAGAATCTCAGATTTAACCTATAAGAACAGTGTTTTTGCTTAATATGTTATTGAAAAATCTAATTTTATAGAGTGCCATTTAGAAAGAAATGCCAATTTTCTGTAATAAGGGTCACTATAATAATAATTAATGTCTCTGTGACTTTTTACCAGCTAAAATGCCCTTTAAACATATATGCTTCCTTTGTTTCAAATTCAAGAATGAATCATTACACTTTGATGACCATTCCATCACACTTGACATTGTCATTAAATTTTTCTGTTTAACAGTCTCATTAATTTACCACTGCTTTCCTGACTCACCCTGATACATTCACTCAGCGAACTGCTATTCTGAATACAAACAACAGTGGCAACCAAGCTGTAAGTTGGGTGTTGTGTGGTGTATAAAGTTGTGTGGACCGTAAAGGAGCTGGGGATCTAGAAATTTTAACAACAGGTATAAATAAATAATTATACGAAATGCAATGTTCTTAAGTCTAAAGTCGAATGAAAATTTTCTCAGGGTTGAGGAAAGCAACGTCTGGTCCCCTCCCAGCTGGGATGATCCAGAAGCTTTTTAGGAAAGAGAGTTATCTAAGGAAGTCTTCTGAGTATAAGAAAGAAGATCAATTGGCATAGTGACATATCCTACCATGAAAAGCACACACTTTATTCATGATGCTTTGTGTGGTATGTCAGGGAAAAGGATGGCAGACAGATGAGAGAGCGCCCTTTGCAACTTCCTATATTCCTCTTTCTCTTTTCTACCATTGGGTAAGACACTGTATGAGCATTTTACAATTTGAGAAGGAATTGAGGACAGAAAGAAAGATCACTGGAATCAGAGGGTGAGATCATTCAGTAGTCTCTCTACAAACAAAAGTCTGAATTGGATTCTAGGGTTCTAATTGTCTCATACCTCCTCGGAGAAGCACTGTAGTCCTTCGACAATTTATAAGGCTTGGGTAAACTTATATTCACTTAATGCAATGATATACTTCCTAAGAGTAAGCCATCATTGCATTTAAAAAAACAATTCCTCCCCTATGATTCCCACCTCCTCCCTCTGTGTGTGTATGCATGTGAATATGTGTGTGTATACCATAATTGTATCTCATAACTACACTGCACATGTGTACAATTTGACATTTCAGGAAACAAATAGCTTCAGGTAATGAGAAGTTTTTAAATAAATCATTGCCAAGAGCTTGGGGACTGTTACATGCACATGGACCTAGTCTGACCCTGAGTGTGAGATTTGTCATTGGCCATGGAAATGGGCCTGAAAGCAGGGAGACAGCGCAGCCACAAAGAGCACAATGAGAAATGAGGTAAAGGGGCTTTGAACATGCAGTTGCCCAAAGCAGTCAAGAGAAATGATTTTTCAATCTGATATAATGGAAGTTCCTAGAGAGATCCATTTTTCATCCTGACATGACTAAGATAATAAGTCAAAAGTTAAAATACATAATATAAGGTATAACACAAAGAAAACTATTTTTATTTCAGAAATGGCAAAGTGGACCCTCTTTCATGTTGATGAAAACAGTTCTTTTTTTCTTATGGAAGCAACCTAGTGACTATAGCTTTAGAAAACATTTTTTTAAGAGTAGGAATTATTGAAAAAGAATAAGAAAATATACAAAAATGAAGTTTGAGTCTTTGTGGATATTCTGAAATTACCCTTGCATTAGAGAAGTTTGCTTTCCATGAAGAATTCATGATTTAATTATCCTTCATGGAAGGCCTCACCCTCCCTGGGGAGTGGATGGGGGAGGGGATGGGGGATGGGATGTGGGGTCCTTAGAGGGTATGGGAGTATGTGAGGGAGAGGGAACTGGTATTGATATGTAAAATAAGATTGTTTCTAATTTAAATAAAATGTATATTTAAAAGAAGAAACTTAACAAAGAAGTAAAAATGTTCATGGTAAGTTAGGGCTCACATTTCATGATCTTAATCCAAGCCAGAAGATTAAGTTGCTGTCATTTAAGTATTGTCACAGTAGACCAAATGTATAACTTAACTTTTATATTTATGAAATCATTTATAAAACTACTACACGAAAATGATACATATAATTTTATATTTATTCTACTGAATTCAACCTAGAATTACAAACCATTACAGAGGTATGTAAAAAGTTTCAAATTAGGAAAGGTGTTACGCAAAATTACTCAGTAAGGAAGTATTTTAAAAGCCTTATTGTAAAGCAAGCACACTCCTCCCAATGATGTCTGGATTTGAGTCAGGTATACAAATTGTATCTACCATGATACAAGAGTATCTCAGAGGAATGTAGCTTAGGGCTTATTTGATTTTGCAGTAAAAGTTGCCAAACAGCCATTAAAATAATTCAACATTATCAGAAATCCACCAATTTCCAAACATTTGGGGATGCTGAAACAAACACATAACCATAGAATGAGTAACTTTCCAAAGTATCACAATTTCTAGTTGTTTCCATTTTCACATTTTCTTGAGCACCCAGCACCAACTGCAGTGACATTGATACACATATCCTATACATGCATAACCTCTGGAAAAGTTCTTTGGCTGGAGTTTTAGTTTTTTGTTAATGAACACTCTCATGGATAAAACTGACTTCCTAACCTTCATTTTGATTTCAGAAGCCTTCTTTTCTGTTTTCAAAATGTCTTCTCTCACATTTATACTGTCAATCTCACCTTCCATGACAATGTAACATGATATTTTTAGACCCTCCAAAATGGATGTTTAGCCTCATATTTGAAAGGGATTTTGTTCTTGTATCTTTATTCTACACATACTTTTGTATTTACCCTCTGGAGATCCTTTGTAGGTAGGTAATTCAAAATACAGAGCTAAGCCTGGGTCAACACAAAATTGTGCAATAGTCAAACAATCACTATAGGTACCCCTTATTTTCATCTTTTCACCTTGTCTTTACTCTTTTGCTGAAACAAGAATTTGTACTACATCCAGGGTGGTTGAGCCATTATGTTTCTTCTGTTGAATATTTCTCTTATTTTTATTTGTGGAAAGTCTGTGAAACTGAATGAAGACATCAGTATTACCCTGCGGTTTCTGCCACTGTCTAGGACAACGCTCTTCATTATGACTATCTGTAACAGAGAAGAGAATGTGGGTTCATATTTTGTTGATGAACCACTCCATCATTAATATGGTTCATTGTATTCTATAGTTTAGAAACTAAAAAGTTAATCTCCAGTTTAGATCACAGAAACCAGTTATTTTTTTCCATTGTTATCACTGCCCTATGGTTCAACTTTCAACAAGTAATAAAAATCTCTGTTGAGAGCCAGTCAGGGATCCACAGAACCCTTAGTCTTATGCCTTCCCAGGTGGAAAGATAAGTGATAAGTGAAGTGTGCATATAGATCCAGAAGTTGGGCCAGACCAGGTCAGAATCAAGGGAAAAATCAACCCTTTCTGTCATCCATCTGGAAATGAACAGGTCTTGTCAAGACATGATATGAAGAGTAGATCTGGCAAAGTGTGAGTTCTATTCATCATGACAGCAGGCAGGAAATATCCTTCCCAGAGTTATCAAGAGGTAGCATTTCTTTTGTATCCTCAAAATTACTCACATATAATGAGGGAATAGGAATATGTTCCTGATATGTCCTAATATTGGGAACCACCAAATTCAGATACCCAGAATATTTGATTAAATAGTAACTAGCCAAAAAACTTTGTGTCATCTGGGGGGATATAATTATGGGGTCTGAATCTTTCTACTGCAAAGGAGTGATGCCTTTTGAGGATATGAGCATTTTCATGCATGTGCTCACTCACCCTTTTAGCCTACTGGGCCTCTCAGTCATTGGTAATGCATGAAAACTTCCCACACCTTTCCTCCAGATTGAGCTCCCTGTTTCTATCCCCTCCCTCATCAAACATGCACTAACTTCTTAAAGACAAATGCTCCTGCATACATATCTATTATATCACACAATTCCAGATATCACACACACACACACACACACACACACACACACAAAGACATCTTGAACAAACAGAATATGGCAAGTAAACAACTAAGTTTTTGTTAATTTAGTTTTCTTCCATTACTACCTTCATTTTCCAATTATATATAAAAGATCAGCTCCATAAACTCTTACATCTTTCAATTTAAGGGTCTCCTTGATGCATAATGGCAATATTGAAGCAGGTATGGAGAGGAAGGTAGTGAAAACTGGTATGAAAGAGAACCAGGGAAGTCTAGATTTCAGTATAGCCTTAAATAAATCATAGTGGCCACCTCTGGCCACTGCTCTACCCTGAAGATTTTAGCTGCTATAAGATGACCATTCTATCAAAGAAGCAGCAAAGCTTGAGACAAATGATTTGGATACTTAATAATCTTCAGTTCTATTTCAAAATGTTGCCACATTTGTGTGTGTGTGTGTGTGTGTGTGTGTGTGTGTGTGTGCGCGCGCGTGTTGGGGGATAAAATTATTGTGTGTTCATGTTCATACTGCTATGAACATATGTGTGTGGGTGCACATGCAAGGATGTATGAGCACAGAAACAACAGACTAATACAATGTATCTTCCTTTTTGGGTTTCTCACTGAACCTGGATTTCACAGGTTCAGTGAGGTTGGCAGCACATCAACCACAGAAATTCTCCTGTCTCTGCATCTCCAGCACTGTGATTATAGGCTCATGCCACTGCCCTCAGCTTCTTTGATGTGAGTTCCAGTCTCAAAACTCCTGTCAAGCACTTCATCAACAAAGTCACTCCCATCTCCTAGATGACATACCTGCTGTATACAAGGAGACTGAGTATAAATCCTTCTCTATGAATGGAGAAATATATTCCCTGAGACACCATGACTCATCTAAGGTCACAGAGGATGGTTAGTGACAATTCCATATGTCCCGTGTTGTTGACTCAAGCCCAGAGTGCTTTCCACTTTAATAGCTGTTGTCACTTTCAATATTGACTGCAGGTTAAATGTCTTGTTTTATGGACAGCACCAAGCTAAACCTTATACCTTTGGAAGATAGGGAAACAGATGCCTTCATTGTCTGTGAAAGACTGAATTATAAAGATGAAGAAAGTTGTTTAGGGTGGCATACATTTACAAAGCCAAACTATAATTTGATTCCAAAGCCAAGTTACATGTTCTGTACCAGCCTATAGTCTTTTAGTATGCTCAATGTGAGCTATGAGTCTTGGCCTTGGTGTGCCAACAGTTTAATATAATTTACTAAGAGAAATAATAACACTATTTTCTATAAGAAATTATTTTAAATAATTATCTTAAATTTTATAAGAATTTTTTTTTTGCTTCACTAAAGGAATCATGTATATTCTACTGCTAAGGACTTGGTTAAATGTTACTAAATATATGATTCCATGGCAGTCAAAGTGTTCTTCTCTAGTTCTTTATATTATTTCATACTGATATAAAGAAAACTTCTACAGTGAAACCATGCCCATCTTTTAAAGTCAAACTAATATTGATTGTATTGTTACTAGGATGATTTCATTCCTATTGAATGTGGTACTTTATTATGTTTATATATGTATCATTGCGACCATGTCTAATAGGTGAATTTGAGTTTTTTATTTTAAAATAGTATTATCTTGTAGGTGTTCAGAACTATATTTGGGGTTTGCCCATCTCAGCAACCCATTTTTAATCTATACTTTATATCTAAAACAATGATTTTCCTGGTACTTCTCATCACCATTAGAACTCCTGCAAATTTCCTTGTCCCACATGCATCTTTCTCTTATTCAATAAAGCCCATAATGTAATTTGTTTCCAGTCACCACTAACTCTTCCCATCCATAGACTATTATTGGGTCCTAACAGAAACATGGAAAATATTATCATAAAGCTCAGAGAGCCAGTATGTCTTTTGAACTGTTTTACTACAAAGCCATTTCCAAAAGCTTTTTCTTGATTTTCAATTATTTATCAGATGCTCATATGTGCTATAAAAGCTACCACCTCCTTGCTTTGATATAATTTTTATTTCCCTAAGGTTTCAGGTTCTTATATTTTTGAAATACACAATGTCCCATTGTGTATATGGTAAAGTTTCATCACCCCTGTTATGCTAATTCTTCCTTTAAAAACATAACATTTTTATTTATGAAGCACACTATATTCTTGTTCATGGTGTTCATGGAATGATAACTATGATAGGTTTTTCACATTAAGTGATTTATATCTTTATTATTATTAAATTATTAAATATCTTTAATTTTATTAAAGAGGGAAGAATTTACAGAACTGTGAAAGTAGAATGGCCCAGAGACTTAATGTTCAGGTACTGCCTCCAGTATTGCCACTTCAGCTGTTGGGCACTAGGCCATTTAGCTGATCTCTATGAATTCCAATACTTGTAACCTTGCATTTCCTAGAATTATGGAGACAATAATGTACCAAAATGCCAACCATGCTTCTACCCCGTATCTCAATACTGAGTATGAGTAGCCCCTACCCACACACACAGATAAACACTTAAAAACTCTGCAAAGTATATTTAAGCATGTCATTGCAATCCATTCATATTGACTGCTGAATAGGATTTGATTGGTAGGACTTAAAGCAGTTTCCCTTTAAAATGATGAGAATGCTAAGCTCTGTTTATTGATGATAATTACATTTATGGAGAAAATGAGCATCATGGGACAACAATAAATGAGGGCCAATGTGAGAGATCAATGAATTGCTTATTCTGAAATGGAAAGTATACTTAGAGCAGATCTATCAAAGATAACTTTACCTCACAGTACCTGAGTATTTTTTATTATTTTTAGAAACAATCTTATTTTGCATATCAATCACAGTTCCCTCTCTATCCCTTCCTCCCATGTCCACTTGAGTATTTTTAATGTAAAGAAATATTTGGTGATAGCACAATTTTAAAATTAATTGTCCCACGTGGTCTTTATGGCTCTTATGGCAAATTAGTGAAACCGCTATTAATATGGTAATTAGGCTCACCTGGCTAATGTGAAAAAGCCACCAGGACTACAGGAGATTGAATATCTAGGTGGTTTAATTTAAGCTTTTTTTTTTAACATGGAATTTTACTATTTTACAATTCTTAATTTTTAGCCTTCTCTATTTTCCTCATGTCTTTCACCTCATTTAATTTTGAATAAAATTCTAAGCCTAGTTCAGGACATGCCCTTGATAAATTCTAATAAAAATACAAAAAAAAGGTAAATAAAGGGTAAGAAGAATACAAAAGGTTTTGGAAGTGTTTGTACTTTCAGTTAAAACTTCTAACCTCATTGAAAAGCATTTTACGAATAACTTAATCCTAGGCCATTGAAAAGCATTTGAATTTTCAAACAGTTTCATTCTGGTCCATTCTGTAGTAAAGAGGAGTCAAATTTTGGTATTATTAAATATGTTGGAAGCATTGTCTGAGTCCCAGTAGAATCTGGGAGTTGAAATGTTACAGAAGTTAGTCAAAGGTTGTTGGGGGGGGTGTTAGAATTTCAATATAACTTTTAATATAAATTCATGCATTGCGTGGTCTTTTTTTTCTCTGTTATTTTACAGTATTTCCCGAGTTTATGGTTTTAGTTCTATTGGTACCAATGGCTAGACTGGCATGACTACTACATCGATTGTATGTTTAGTGACTTCCCAATGCGTTGTTAGTATGTTTCTATCAGGGAATAACTGAGGGCTAAGCTTCCACAGCTTGTGAGTCCAGCTTACAAACTACCTCCAGGGTTCAGGCAAAAAGCCACAGAACAGTGAAACAAACTTAAAAAATTTCTAATCTGAGGAGCAACAGAATAACTCATACATGTGCTGTTCAAATCATGTTCTTTATTCTTCTGGTGGCTCTCATTCTAACTCTGCAGATTCGAATTCTCCTTTAGTGCCTCACAGTCTTCTTGAAGCATATCCTAGTATATTTTCTTTCGGTTTTTTTATTTAGAATTTTACTATATTGTTATATTAAGAAATAACTAGCAGTCATTTAACATTTTTAGGCAAATTTGGCATAGTATTTAAGGTTTTTTTCATAGGAAATACAGGACTTTCATTTCAATTCTAATACAAAAACATCTAATATTGATTATCAGTTGTTCCCCATATCCAGTTGCATATGAAAACAGGAACAATTATTATGATTTTTCTGAGAATGATAGCTCACAGTTTGCAAATCAAAGAATAGTTTTTGGAAGTTAATATTATCATGTTCTAAATTTTATGAGTCCTCATATGTACATGGTACTCAAAAATAATCATATTGTTGGGCCTATTGGATAGATAGCCTCATAATCTATCCCACATTACTCTCTTGTCAGAGTGAGTGACATCCAACAATCCTGTCAGTATACCATGCCACTGAGATACATCACGAAATGAATCATAGGTCCTATAGGTCAGAATCACTGCACTGTTGCTAATGATTTCCTTTAAGTTATCTTTACTTTTATACAATTAGTTATCATCGAAAAAAACTAAAGCAACAACAGAGACAACCATGGGACTGACGAAATCAGAACACTTCCAGTTGACTTAAGTCACCTCAAGTGGTACAAAACAAGAGAATCTGAAAACAAAAAGTCTTTTTAATAATAACATTAATGTAAAAACAGGTTACATTACTTGAACATTAGAAAAAGCCAGAGTGAACATTACACTCAATAGGAAAAAAATAAAATCTTTCCCTCTAAGATAAGCAACAATAAAGGATCCCCACAGTTTTGATGTCTATTATAGTAGTGGGAGTCCTGCCCATAAAAACATGCAGAATAAAGAAATAAAATATTTAAATTGGAACAAGAAAGTAAAATTATCTCTGCTAAAATATAATATCACTATATATGTAGGAAATCTTGATTAGTACATGTGAGTGTGTCTGTGTGCTTGCCTGTGCACACGCACAAGCGCACATATACACTTATATAAATTAATCAATAAATTCATTCAAGTCCCAAGCTATAAAAGCAACATAAAAAGATCACTCTTGTTTTGATAATCCAACAATGAATAAGCTGAAAAGGAAATTATGAAAACAATTTTATTTGTAATAGTCTTTCAAAAACCTTAGGGTATAGTATTCAAGTAGGTGAGAAATTTGTATAGTGACCTACAAAAATGTTGAAAGAAGCTTAAGAAGACACAAATAAATGGAAAGAATATATCCAGGGCTCATGGATTAGAGAATTTTGTTTGCATAAATGTCTCTCTATGAAGCAAAAGAGATTTTTGCAGTTTGTATTAGAAAACTATTGGAAAATTTTGCAGAATATATACGGGATGTTGAAAATTCTTAAATATTTAAAACAATATTGATAAAAATGAAATCTGAGAGACATACAATTCTGATGTCAAACATACTTCTGAGATATACATACAAAGAAGTTAGAACTGACATAAAGATGAACAAAATCAACCCCAGAACATAACTGTGCATTTGAGATCAACTGATCCTTTACAAAGGCATCAAGAAGACACAACAGGAAACAGATAGACATTTCAGTAATCAATATTGGGACATTGTATATCAAGATCCCACACTGAAGTGGAAGATCAAAATCTATGAAAACCTAGGAAAATCATAAAAGAAAACTTTTTGTAGTGTTTTATTGGATGTGGTGCCAAATATATCAGTCCCAAAATTGCAGAAGAGCAATGTAACTTTAAACTAAAAAACTACTGCGCAAGATAGAACACAATTAATAGACTATAAATAAAAATTACAACTATAATTATTTGTTTTTTTTTCTTTTAGACAGGGTTTCTATCTATTGCTTTGGAGCCTGACCTGGAACTCGTTCTGTAGACCAGGCTGGCCTCTAGCTCACAGAGATCTGCCTGCCTCTGTCTCCTGAGTGCTGGGATTAAAGACATGTACAACCAGTGCCCTACAACTATTATTTAACAACAAATAAAGTAAAACGAAGCCAATTAAGCCTGAGTAAATTGATTATTTATGTAGATATTCATTAAATGGAGATACAAAATACTCATCAATTGCATAAAATATTACTCAACAAAATTATCTTCAGGGAAATGAAAAAATTAAAAGACTGGAATATAAGTTTACTTTAACTAATGTGATCAAGAAAATCTGGAAATTAAATGTATTAAAAAGAACACATATACCAGTGTTTGTTTGGTAAGTAAAATGACTCTGATACTATGCAAACATAGCTCGTTTGTCTCTCTCTCTATTTGCCTCTGTTTCCCTCTGTTTCTGTTCTCTCTCTCTCTCTCTCTCTCTCTCTCTCTCTCTCTCTCTCTCTCTCTCTCTCTCTCTCTCTCACACAGACACACACAAACACACACCCCTGGAAGAGATATTTAAGCACAACCAGTATTTATTACAGCATCTTCTCAATAGCCATGAAATGGAACAAATCAACACATATTAGTTAAAATGAATAGACAATGAAACCTATGGTCATAAAATGATATATTTATTCCCATTTTAATGGAAAGAAAGACCCCTACTATTAGCAGACAGTTGTAACTGCATCACTTTATGGCCTGAGGTTGGGAGATTGTGAGTGTAAGCCAAATGTGAGTAACTGTCTTGGTTGTTTTTTTCCAGTTTGACAGAAATCTAGGCATTTCTAGAAAAGGAAGTCATAATTATGTAAAATACCTCCAGAAGATTGATTTATACTTAATTTGGCAGGACATTTTCTTGATTAATAAATGATGTGGGAGGCCCAGCCCACTGTCAGTTTTACTAACCCTGGAGAGTTGGCCCTGGGTGGTCAAAGAAAAGCAGGATGAGCAAACCGTAAACCAGGGGGCATAATCCAGGAAACAACACTCCTTAGCTTTTGCTTCAGATTCCAACTCCAGATTTGTGAGTTCTTGCCCCCACTTTCTTCTTTGATAGACTATGGTGTGACCCTGTAAGCTGAAATAAAACTTTTCTTCCTCAAGCTTCTTTTAGTCATGGTGATTCCTAACCACAATAAGAACCCTAACTAAGAAAGACATATAGTGAAATACTGCCCCCTCAAAAAAAATTAAAAAGAAAATAAAAAGGAAATCCTGTCATATGTCTCAACATGGATATATATATATATATCTAAACATCATAGAAAGTCAAAAGCTGAGTGACCATTCTGGCATGATTACCTTACTTTGCTTCTCTGTTGCTTTACTAAAGCACTGATCAAAAAGAACTTGGGAAGAGAAAGGTGTTTATTAGGTTTACAGGCTACAGTTCATCTAAGGCTCCATTTCATCCAAGGCAGGGACACAAGTCAGGAACCTGAATGCAGGAACTGAAACAGAGATGATGGGAGAATACCATTCACTGGTTCACTTCCCAAGGCTTATTCAGATACTTTCCCAGGGATAATATCACCTACAATTTCACCACAGTTTTGGAGTAGGGCTCTCCAAAATCAAACATTAATTAAGGTAATGCCACACAGACATGTCCCCATGCAAATATAGTGGCGACAGTTCTTCCATTGAGGGTTCTGATCTCAGATGACTCTAATTTGTGTCAAATTTACAAAAACCAGCAAGCACATAATGTATACCCAAATCAAAATCATAGAAACAGAAGATAGACTGCAAGTTAAGAGGTGTTTTTTAAAATGTGCATAGAGTATCATTTTTTTTAGGATAAAATAGCTCTAGCTACTTATCCTACACTATTGTGCATCTGATTAACACAGCCAAGCAGTGAACTTAGCAATGACTACCATAGTGAATGTTAGGTATTTTTCTAATTTTAAGTTTTAAAAATTAGAGGAAGTGCATATTAGCATTGTGACCATGAACATAGAATTTGTTTTTTTATTCTGACAGACCACACTGACATGTAGCTGCATAATACCACATGAATCCAGAAAGCCACTGATACTCTTATCCAGGCTTCCTATCAAATAGAGAGGACATGACTTTCCTCTCCTGTGCACTTATCAGATAATTTGAACCATTTAGTACAGGACCATTTGTGATACTGTCAATAGATAAGGTAGAAAAATGACTGAAAGACTAAGGGTGAAAACTGGTGGCTTCGTGAGATCTTTTGCACAGCTACATTGGCCAGTGAACAACTGAAGGCTAGCCACATTTACATTATTTTTGAGTCAAGATCTTAATATGAACAATTTGTTTACACCTACTCCTGCTCCAGCCATCCATGCTCCTCTAGCTAAAGTTCTCAGCTAGCTTAGCCATCACACCCACTTAAATCCTCCACGAATATTACATAGCCTGATCGTTCCATCCCCAAATATATTGTTCACAGATCACACTCTATTACTAGGAAAGAAACTGAAGCTCTATGATGATAGAAATTCCATTTATGTTCTGTTTTTGACGTTTTAAAATCATTTTAGGAAGAGGTGCTAGAAGTGCATTAAGTTTAAGACAGCAAAATAACTCAACAGGGATTGGCTAGACAGTGAGTGAAAACAAACAGATTAGTCACACCCTCAAATATAGGCTTCTTAATAACACATGTCTGCTGTTTAGACTAATCAGAAATCAAATCAGAATTTTGAGTAGAAGTTTCCAGAAGGAGACAGATGAGGTATAAATTTTTCAAAAGGGTCAATAATGCTTAGTTCCTTTGATAAACAAAACTAAGGAAATGCAAAGACTCTTTACTTCTCCCTTATATAACCTCCCTGAAGACACTCCCAAAGGAAATAAAATCCACCTTATTTCTTTGACTATCAGAGTGAACTTTAAAGTTGATCTATATGTACTGAAGAGCCCTGAGTTCATTAGCCTCTAGGAAGGCTTTGGCATAGTCTTCTCTGAAGGCAAACATTTATTCAAGCTGTAAATCTAAAAGGAATCCTTGCATTTTATTTCTAGTTTTGTTTCCTTTGATCCTGAAAGTAATTAACTTTCAGTAGCAGCTAATTATAAGTGAAAAGAATTCAGAGACTATATGGTTGTTTTGCTGGCACAGGCTCCGCAAACTGTTTTTTAATTGAAAAAGTCTTTTTGCTCTATGCATTTCAATCCATTTTACACTGTATTTATTATCCGGGTTTCAGATTATAACCATGACCTTTCATCTAATGACAAAATCTCACACAGAGAAAAAAAAGAATTATTTTAGCAAAGAGAAAAAGGGTGACAAGAGGGAAATGAGAGAGGTTGGTAGGGAGAAGAGGATGACATGCACAGAGCTTCAGATAAGTGTTCTTCCTATTCTCCATCCCCGTCACTCCCTTGTATCAAAAATTACATCCCCTGCGCTCAGATTGGGCAGCCTCTACCTCAAGTATATTTTAGACAGAAATCATGTCCCAAAAGATAATATGGAAAACCAGAAAGACATGGGTGAAAATAATTGAGGTCAGGGGTGCTACTTACTCTTCCAAGTTAATATTAGTCATTAGGACCTTAGATGAATCAGAAAGTTAATGACTTACCACTTAATTGACCCTAACTACACCTCTTCCTCTCCTGAAAATGCCCTTAGAAAAATTTGCACACCCTTCTTGTCAACCATTTTTCAAAAGAAAAGTCAAATATACTTTAAGGTTATTCATGATCTGTATGAAATAAATATGCTATGCTGGTTTACTTTAAAGAATAAAATATAAAGGAACCTCAATAAGGATTAAAGGTATCTAATCCTAAAAGAATTCTGTGTGCCTAACAGTGTAAAGAACTCTATGTACAGCTGAAAGTATTTAGCAAAATAGGAGAGGAAACACTGTTAACCAGAGATGGAGCTTGACCCAAGGACTCTTCAACAACGCCAGAAGAATAATCTCCAGAGAATTCTGTCCAGTGTCCTCTCAAAGTCTGTATCAAGTTAGAGAATTAGAAAACAATATTCCTGGTTTTTATCAGCATAAATTCATTCAAGCATCACCTGTCAGATGCCTTCATGACCAGAAAAATGGCGAATCTACAAAATTATTATCAATATTTGAGAACTGATCTTCCTAAGAATCCAAGATTTGCTTGGAATTTGCAATCCTGCCTTAGCTTTTAAAAATAGAATTGCAGCTTTGAACCACCATGTCTGACTTCTTTCAATGAAATTCTTGAGCAAGTCAATGATCTCTGTTTTCTGATAAGCCATATGAAATTGTTTTTCCCCCAATGGAATAGAAAAAAAAAATCCTTATGTGGATGTGAAATGAGAATTTTCTTAACATTGTGAATTTAAAATGCATTGTTTTTGTGAGAATTACATACATTTCTAGGAAGCTCAGGTATTCACAATACCCAAGGTTGTCTAGAAAACTTGGTGGTTTATTATAAACTTACTTTTCTAGGATAATTTAACTTTGAAGTTCCTATTTCAATAGCTCTTAAAATAAAGATTTACCCTGCCACATTTTTGCTGGAATTTATGAAATGAAGAGACATTTAATATTCATTATTGGCATAAAAGTTTTCTATCAGAAAATTCAAAGACATGTCTAATCTACTTTCAACAGTCTACTTTTAAATAAGTTATTAAATAAAAGTTCCTTAATTGTAATACAGGATTTTGAGGTTTGTGGTTTCAAATATGATACCATTAAGGCAAAAACAATGTGTTACACACTCAAATGTACTCCATTAAGGAGTTGAGATTGATATATGCTTTGTGAATTTGGTAGATGATTCTCAAAAGTTAAGTGATGTGGTGCTTATGGTTTAGAAACACCTTTCCATAACACTGAGGTGTCAAACAATAGCATTTGTCATTAATGAGTGACACTAATATTCACATACTAACGTTTGGGGTGGTCTCCATTTTTAGAAGTTCTAAAAAAATGTCATCTATCAAGATTGCATCTCTTTTAACAATATCTTCTTCTGAATGTGTTGTTATCAGGAGTACCCCATTTTTGCCCAGTACTTTTATAGCCCTCTGACGTTTGTCACTTCAGAAGCCCATCCTAAACATCAAGGAATTCTGACACTGATGTTACTGTAGATACTTATAAAGAGCCCCATTCATGAGCTGCCTTCCTCTCTGTGGCTCCCAGTTCTAGGGAACTGCTAAAACAGTCCAGATGAGAAGTGTCCTCTGTAGTGAAAGAAAGGCAGGTTCATTTTGAGAGCACTTTTCTCCCCAAAGAACACAGACAGTAACTTCATCCTTTAAGTTCTCTAGGAACTTGTTATGTGTGAGTTTTAGCCTCTTCCATAACTTCTAATAATTAAGTCCACATGCTCTAGGATCCTCAAAGTGCTTTCTCAGGCATATGGGACAATGTACCTCTGGGACATTTAGTTATCTCTAGAAATAATTAGTAAACTTTCTCAAGAAAGTTTAATTATATTCTTTATTCTTACAGAGCAAAAGTAGTAACAAGTTCAAGCTGCATCTTCACTTTAAATTTCATTGGACTCGTTTACAAATGTATTTCCTTTCAGTTGAATTTCTTGCTCATAGAGATTTGTATTGAAGAGAGCATAGTTGCCTAGTGGGACTTGTTCTTTTTCACTGTTGTTTGTTTGTTTTGCTAAGGCTGCCAGATAGTAAACAGTTCACTGTGGTTTTTGTCATAAATCTCTTAAATGAATGCTTTCCCATGTGAGTTGTGTTTGCAATATATCTGTTAACATACATGTATGAAACTTATGAATCCACATGGCACTCTAATGAGTTCACACTGCCATTTTCAGCTCAACTCCATTACCACATGGATGTGATGCTAATGTCCTTTGTAAATTCCATCTGAGGTTGGGTCATATCTTTGTAATGTGCTAACATTATTTTCTTATGTTTTTCTGCATTCCATTTGAGAATTCCCAATCTTCTAACATTTGTATAAACCTTAAAAAATAGGCAAAGGACACTGTCAACTGGACAAAGCAGCAGCCAACAAAATGCGAGAATATTTTTGCCAAGTCCATATCTAAGGAACTTGATATAAAAACAAACACAAGTAATTTTATTAGAAATGGGGTATGGAGCTAAAGAAAGAATCTCAACAGATGAATCTCAAATAGCTGAGAAACACTTAAAGAAACATTCACCATCCTTAGCCATCAGGGAAATGAAAATCAAAACTACTTTGAGACTTCTTCTTACACTTGTCAGAATGACTAAGCTCAATAACACAAGGGATAGCTCATGATGGTGAGGATATGGAACAAGGGGAACACTCCTCCATTGTTGTGGAACTGCAAACTTGTTCAGCCACTATGTAAATCAATATGACAGTTCCTCAGAATGTTGAGAATCCTTCTACCTCAAGATCTAGCTATACAACTCTTGGGCATATACTCAAAGGAAACTCTGTCCTACCACAAGGACATTTTCTCAACCATTTTGGTCGTGACTTTATCAATAGCCAGAAACTGGGGTCAGCCTAGATGTCCCTAAATGAAAAAAAAATGAAGAAAATGTGTACATTTACACAATGGAGTATTACTTAGCTGTTTATCATGAAATTTATGGCCAAATCAATGGAACTAGAAAAAATATTCCTGACTGAGTTAACCCTAACACAGAAAGATAAATACGGTACATATTCAGTTATAAGTAGATATTAGCCATTGAATAAATGATAACCATAGAACAATCCATAAATCCAGAGAGGTTAGGTAAAGAGGAGGGCTCAAGGGGGAATACATGGAGGATCTCCCTGGGAGGAGGGAAATATAATAGAATTTATGGGTGAACTGGGGGCAAATGTGGATGGGAATTAGCAGGGAATCAGTTTGGGGTTAAGGGTGCTGTGGTGGGAGAGAGTGCATGGAGAGACAGCTGGAATTGGGGCATGGGGAAGGGGGTGTGGTAGTTAAAATCACATATGGAAACATAGTGCAATGGAAAAGTTCTGGAGTCTATGAAGGTGATCCTAATGAGAATGCCTAGTAAGCAGGGATATGGACTTTCAACAGTCTATCTTCTGTAGCCAAGTGAGGCTTACAGTGACAGGACTGGATTGCAATCGATTAATTTGTTGTCCTAAGGGGGACCCATCAAAAACCCCAAACAACACAGGATGTTGCTAAGACAAAAGGGTGCTCTCCACAAACTCACAGCAGGATCGCATTGCTGAGGACAACACCAACACAACTCATTGAACATTGAGAAGTTGAGTTGGTGCCTACATGGAGCTTTCATGCCTACATTCTAGTCTCTTTGTTTAGGGAAGATATGCAGACTAACAAAAGAGAAACTTCGAAACAAACCCAGTCACGAAACTGTTGGTCTATAATCTGTCATACCTTCAAAATATACTAGGACAATGGTGGTACAGAACTTCTGAGGATAGCCAATAAATGTCTGATTTAACTTATTGCCTGCTCTACAAGAAGGAACCCATTTCTGACACTGCTTGGGTAACCAAGAACCAGAGACTACATAGCCATGAGAGGTAGGGTAGAACCAATCACTACTGGTTTTAAAAAACAAACAATACTATGTATGAAATGATTCCTTATAATATTCTACTATACTATACGTCAGCCAGTGTATTATCCAGTCATCATCAGAGAGCCATTCTCCTGTAGCAGATGAGAACAGATGCTGAGAAGGAGCCTAAATGTGAGGGCTTCATCAAATCCCTCCTCTCACAGTTCAGGGAATCACAAGGAAGAGGAGGCAGAAAAATTGTAAGGCCCAGAGAAGGTAGAGGAAACCAGGAGAAGAAAGACCTCTGATTCAACAAAGCAAGACATATGCGCTTACAGCAAGCACAGGTCCTATATGGGTTTGTACAAATCCACTGTGTAGATACTATAGCTTTTAGCTTAGTATTTTTATGTGACTCTTGACTATGAGAAGTAGTGATTCTTTCATTCTTGTGCTTGCTCTTGGAACACTTTTCTTCCTGTTGGGTTGTCATGTTCAACTTTGATATGATTGTCTTTGCTTCATTTTATTGTATTTTATTTCATATGCTTGTTTGCTGTCTCTTGGAAGCCTGTCCTTTTCCAATGAGAGACAGAAAGGGCATGGGTCCTGATGGGAGGTATGTGGGGAAAACTGGGAGGAGTAGAGAGACAGGAAACTATAATCAGGATGTATCATATGAGAAAACAATCTATTTTCAATAAAAGGCAAAGGAATTTACAAGAGAAGAATAAAATCACATTACTTGTGTAGAAATGAGTATTGTTAGGAGATGATCATATTAAGTGATTATGCTGGTCACTGGAAAACAAATGTCACTTTTTCTTTCACTTTACCATATTTTATATAGATGCAGAAACTGTGTAAAAGTATAATTAAAATTATTCAGGCAGACAGAGAAGACTAATTTGGAGGGGATGAGAAAAAAAAGTAGCGTGTATGAGGGGGAATGTGATCAATTTGTAATATACTCAGAACATTAAAATATTTTTTTAAAATTAAATTATATCTACATATGGTTATGTTCACTGTAAGGACAAAATTTTGTGTTGTGAATCAATATTACCCTTGTTCACCTAAAGGTTATTATTTGGTATTTGGTATTGGAAGATACTTGGTATATCTTCCAATAGATACCCTGTTTAGAACAGAAAGCAAATGTTAAACAAAAATTTAGTGTCTAGATCTAAAGAAATGAATGGTCTTTCAGAATATCCTTTACTGATTCTGAAAGGGCTTCCAGTGGTCTATGCTGCTTGGCTCCATCTGGGATAGTGATAATAAAATATGTTGCTTGAAGTGCCCAACATTTCCCAACTAGACTTTAAGAATGCAAAGTGGTTGCTCACCTAAGTGCCTGTGTAAAGTCTTCAAGAACTTGCTAGGTTTAGTCCCTTAAACAGTGAGAGTTACATTTTTCAAAAAGCAAAAACATTTAAAATTTTTTATCATGGACACTTGGAAGAAGCTTAAGGAATTAACATATTAAGAATGTGAATCAGTCTACCTCAAGATCCAACAATTCCTCTCTTGGGCATATACCAAAATAATGCATGTTCATACAACAAGGACATATGTTCAAACATGTTCATAGCAGTGTTGTTTGTAATAGCCAGAACCTGGAAGCAACCTAGATGCCCCTCAACTGAAGGATGAATAGAGAAAATGTGGTAAATTAATGCAATTGAGTACTACAGTGGAAAAAACAATGGAATCTTAAAATTCGCAGGCAAATGGATGAAACTAGAAGAAACCATCCTGAGTGAGGTAACCAAGTCACAAAAAGACAAACATGGTATGTACTCACTCATATATGAATTTTAGACATAGAGCAAAGGATTACCAGCCTACAGTCCTCTTCACCAAAGAAGCTAGGAAACAAGAAGGACTCTAAGAGAAAACTGCATGGACCCCGGAGAATGGGAAGGGCCAGGATCTCCTGAGCTAAATCGGAACATGAGGGTAGGAGAGAGGGAGCTGGCAGAATGAGAAAAGGAAAAGAGGAGGGAAGAGGAGGAAGTAGAGGAGCAGAAATGTTGAGTTGGGGGAAGAATAGAGGAGAGCAAGATGAGAGATACCATAGCAGAGAGAGCCATTATAGGTCCAAGGAGAAATCTGCCACTAGGGAGATTTCCAGAGATCTACAAGGATGACATGAACTGACAATCTAGGCAATGGTAGAGGGGTTACCCTAAATACCTTTCCTTCATAATGAGACTGATGACTACTTTATATGCCATCCTAGAGCCCTCATCCAGTGGCTGATGGAAGCAGAGGCAGACACCTACAGATATACACTGAAATGAACTCTGGAACCCATTTGCAGAGAGGGAAGAATGAAGTTCAAAGGGGTCTGGACCAGGCTGGAGAAAACCCACAGAAACAGCTGGCCTGAACAAGGGGGAGCACATGGACTCCAGACTGCTGTCTGGGAGGCCAGCACTGGATGGATCCAGACCCCTGAACATGGATGTCAATAAGGAGGCTTTGGCACTCTTTGGGGCCCCTGGTAGTTGATCAGTATTTTTCCTTGGTGTAAGAAGGGATTCTGAGAGTCCATCCCATGTGAAGGGATGCTCTCTCAGCCTGGACATATGGGGGGGGTGCTAGGCCCAGCCCAGGATGATGTGGTGGATTTTGGGGAGCTCCCATAGAGAGCCCTACCCTCCCTGGGGAGTGGAGGGGTGATGGTGTGGGGGACAAGTAGAGGGCTGGGGGAGGGAGGTAGAGGGAGGAGGAGAAGGGACTAACATGTGAAGCAAGCTTGTTCCTAATTTGAACTAATAAAAAATAAATAAATAAGACAAAATAGACAGGTAGACCAATGAAATAGAGTTGAAAACCCTGATATTAACCCACACACCTATGAACACCTGATTTTTGAGAAACAATCCAAATTCATACAATGAAACAAAGAGAACATCTTCAACAAATGGTGTTGGTATAACTGGTTGCAGACATGTAGAAGACTGCAGATAGACCCAAGCCTATCGCCAAGCACAAAACTTAAGTGAAAATGGATCAAAGACCTGAGACAAAGTGGGAAATACCCTTGAATTAATAGGTACAGGAGACCGATTCCTGAGATTAAACCAGTAGCACAGACACTGAGATCAACAATTGATAAATGGGACCTCCTAAAACTGAGAAGCTTCTGTAAGGCAAAGGAGACAGTCAGCAAGACAAAACGGCAGCCCACAGACTGGGAAAAGATATTCACCAACCCCACATCCGACAGAGGGCTGATCTCCAAAATATACAAAGAACTGAAGAATCTAGTCTCCAAAACACCAAACAATCCAATTAAATAGTGGGGTATAGAACTAAATAGACAATTCTCAATAGAGTAATCTAAAATGACTGAAAGACACATAAGAAAGTGTTCAACATCCTTAGCCATCAGGGAAATGCAAATCAAAACAATTATGAGATACCATCTTACTCCTGTCAGAATGGCCAAAATCAAAAACACCAATGACAGTTTATGCTGGAGAGGATGTGGAGAAAGGGGAACACTTCTCCACTGCTGGTGGGAGTGCCAACTTGTACATCCACTTTGGAAATCAATATGGCACCTCCTTAAGAAAATGGGAATCAGTCTACCACAAGATCCAGCAATTCCACTCTTAGGCATATACCAAAAAGAAGCACATTCATACAACAAGGACATCTGTGCAAGGATGTTCATAGCAGCACCGTTTGTAATAGCCAGAAACTGGAAGCAGCCTAGATGCCCCTCAACCAAAGAATGGATGAAGAAAATATGGTACATTTACACAATGGAGTACTACTCAGTGGAAAAAAAAAAAAAACAATGGAATCTTGAAATTTGCAGGAAAATGGATGGAACTAGTAGAAACCATTCTGAGAGGGGTACCCCAATCACAAAAAGACAAACATGGTATGTACTTACTCATATGCAGATTTTAAACATAGAGTAAAGGATTACCAGCCTACAATCCACACTGCCAGAGAAGCTATTCCCTATAGAGGTATACTCTCTTAGCCTAGACACATGGAGGAGGGCCTAGTCCCTGCACCAAATGATGTTACAGATTTGAAAATTCCCCCTGGAAGGTCTTACGCTTCATAAGGAACACAAAGGGGATGGGATAGAGGGGTTGGAATGGGGTAGGGGAGGAGGGTAGGGAGAGGTAACTAGGATTGACATGTAAAGCATGATTGTTTCTAATTTTTTTATTAGTTCTAATTAGGAACAAGCTTGTTTCACATGTCGAACCCATCTCCCTCTTCCTCCCCTCACCCCTCCTTCCCCACCCCCAACCTACCCCACACCCCATCCACCCTCCACTCCCCAGGCAGGGTAGGGCCCTCAACCAGGGCTCTGCAAAGTAGTAAACAAGGAGTACCCTAAGAGAGACAAGGATGGTCCCCTGGAGAAGGGGAAAGGGTCAAGAACCCCTGAGCAAATTGAGAGCATGGGAAGAGGGTGGAGGGAGCTAGAAGAATGAGAAGGGGTGAAGAGGAAGGATGCAGAGGACAGGAGGAAACAGAAAGTTTGAGTCAGGGGAAAAATAGAAGAAAACAAGGAAGGAGATACCATAATTGAGGGAGACATTTTAGGTTTACAGAGAAATAAGGCACTAGGGAAATGTCTGGAGATCTACAAAGATGACAAACAACAGAGGAGAGGCTACCTTAAATGCCCTCCCTGGATAATGAGATTGATGACTGACTTATTTGACTTATATGCCACTTGATAGCCCTCATCCAACAGTTGATGGAAGCAGAAACAGACACCTACAACTAATCCCCAAACTGAACTGGAATCCAGATGCAGATGAGTGAAGAGCAAAGGGGTCCAGACCAGGCTGGTGAAACCTACATAAACAACTGACCTGAACATAGGGGAACTCTTGCTCCCTAGACTGATAGCTGGAACACCAGCATGGGACTGATCCAGACCCCAGCAACATGGGTTTCAGTAAGGAAACCTCAGAAATCTATGGGACCTCCTGTAGTAGTTCAGTACTTATCCCTAGCATGGGTGTGGACTTTGGGAGCCCATTCTACACTGAGGAATACTCTCTGAGCCAAGACACATGGGGGTGGGCCTAGGCCCTATCCCAAAGGATACAATAGACTCTGATGATACCCTATGGAAGGCCTCACCATCCAGGGGAGCAGAAAGGATATGTGATAGGTAGGGTTTTAGTTGGAGGGGGTGATAGGCAAGGACGGGAGCGACAAGGGAACTGGGATTGTCATGTAAAACAATCTTGTTTCTAATTCAAATAAAAAAAATCTGGTAAAAATTAAAAAACGAATTCTGATTATAAAGTTTGAAATGTTTCCAAAGCCCAAATTCATAAGGCTGTAAATATATTGTTTAGACCTCATGATACGTAACCGTGTACTGAATTTGTCTTTTATTTTGAAAAAAAATGATTTGTTTCAACCTATAGTTATTCAAGTCAAACCGAGGACTGGAGGTTATTTATAGATATTAAAGCAAACAACCAAAGTAATACTTCCTATAAGTTCACAAGAAAACTATCATTTTAGATAGGCTTTTATTTGTTGGTTTGAAACAAGTGGCCTCTGCCACTTGATCCTCACATCTCCAGAGCACTGGCATGACAGTCATGCCCTACCATGCCCTCTGAAATTCTCTTTTTACCTGAGACATACATTACCTATAAGTGCTCTGTCTGTATGAGAAATACTTTTCACTTTTTCTCTTTTCCTTTAAAGCAAAAACAGCATCAGAATCCCAGAATCCTGCTCTTCTTATTACTTAATAGATATGCAAAACATATGGAGAGAACTGAGTGAGATGAAAAAAATGAGAGTAGCAGCTTGTTTCAGTAGCTCATGTGGCAGGTTTTTGACATGAGTCTAATAGAAGAAATGCTACCAGGTGCTGTAAACCCATCATACCACCTCCTGCAAAGGTCTGTATATATTGCTTCCCAGTCTTGAATGTGTCCTATCTTGACAACTCTGCTCTTGCCACATACCTCACAGAGAAAAGGAGTAATGTGTTTTAAATTAGAAAATAGGAAGCAATAAGGAAAATTGATAGAAACCTATTAACTTATTTTTTTTAGTTTCGCCACATCTATTTCATCAGACTCAAACTACTGCTTTTGTTTCATCACTGAATTTGGGTGAGTTCTTCTTGTTCTCTTGGGGTATGGATTAAAGCCCATTACAGATTTGAGTCAGTCAGTTGCATTGCCACTGAGATAATTTAGTGACAAAGTCCAATTGTAATGCTATGCAAAGGAGTCATTAGTTCTAGTGACCAACAGAGTGACTATCAGTTTGATTTCTCTGTGTTACTTAAGACTGTGTTTCTAAAACTTGAGAGATTAAGCAAGAGGAGACACATCTGAAAAGATGAGATAAAGTAACCAAGTCATGATGTGATTCTCTGAATTGAAAGCTTCATCTCTCCCTAGACATCTTAGTTCTACACCATGAATTTCAGCTTAAACAAGTTTGCTATCTGTTACTTTAAACAGGGAGAAATCTAAGTGGTGCTGGATGAAGAAATATATGGGAAAGTGATTATCTTCTGATAGATGTAAATCAACAATTATTTAAGATTTCACAAAACCTACAATGCATAATAGACTTGTCAGTTAATACTTGATTTTGCTATTTTTTTTTCGTAATTTTAAATAGTTTCATGTAGAGGAGTCTATACCCTGTCAGGTGACTTTCTATAATTGAGTCATTGGAGTCAGCCACAGTATTATAAAATATAGGAGACTTGAGAAACCTAATGTAAAGTCTTTTTCATTCTTTTTAACATAGTCTAGCTAAAGATTGAGAAACGAAAGCCCTCTTATTCTGGTTCACTTCTGCTTGTTATTTGATTTTGATGGTATCAAATGAATGTTCAGCCTCATGGAAAAAGCATCTCAAATTGTCTTTAGAAACAGCTGAGAATGAAGCTAGTATGAGGATAATTATGTACAACACAGCAATGAAACCAAAGACACAAGCCGAAATAGCTGGCAGTACTAAGAAGTCATAATTTCAGCTTGTTATGCACACTCTCATCTTAAGGAGGATGAATCAAAAGCCCTTGCAACTTTGCAGCATCCCCACTTGTGAAGGACTGAGGTGCACTGAGCTAAATTATGCTTCTTTTAATGGAACTGAAACTAATTCTAGCAGATGAAGACTACTGTGTGAACGTCCTTCCTTGTGAAGTGCTAATCAAAACAGATACGTTCTGTGAACTTTATTTCTCAATTTCACTGCCTCTTTTTACATCTCCTTCGTAAGCTTTGCCATAGTATGGAGATGTGATTTGTGTTTTGCGTGTGTGTTTCCAAGGTTTTATTCTCACTGGAATAATAGTTACTTTCGGGATTCTATAATCTGATGCTCAGAAATGTAATCTTCTTTAACTCCACACCATGTGCCTTCTGTAATCCCAGACCATGAAGTTCAGTGCCAAGAAGAAGCATGGGTGCTTCTCTCACACATCCCCCAGCTGACTTGCCCTGCCTTGCCTGTGCCAAGCCAAAGAGTATGGGATTATCAAAGGATCAAACAGATTTGCTTCAACAACTTATGACCAAGAATTGTTTTCTTCTTAATAATTTAAAGCCAATAAATTAGCCGATATCAAATGTAGCTTAAAATTCATGATGACTGTACATGTAAGCCATATGGCAGGAAAAAACTTACCACTTTTCTAAAGGACATTCTGGTGATAATTTAAAGTGGCAGGACTTACCTGGAAGAAAAGAGAAGAAGAAAAGATTAGAACAACTAATTCAAAAGGACCTTAGTTGCGTTAAATTGCCATAAAGAAACTCATTATTTTGTATGCCTACTAAATGACAAAAGTCTAACAGTAAAGGATATTAGTGGAGACACACTTTTAATCTCTGAAATGACAAAATGTGAAGCAGAGAATCTATATGATAGCGAATAAGTAAATGGGACAAGACAAAAACAGAGACCATTTAGCTTTTATTGCATTTATCCAATACATAAAGGAAATATACAAGATTGTGGCATTTATTTCATGTGCCATGCATTAAGATAGATGTCCATATTTGTACAGCACCTCAATAAAGTTGAAATTGGGAACTTTCTATAACTTCTAAGAGAAAGATATAATTTGAAAGCATAAAGATAAGAACAAGTATCTTCAGTCACCTCAAGATGGAATTTTAAACACACTCTAGATTCTTCCAGAACTTTCCAGGTTCATATACCTGTCCTGGATGTGACTCCCAGAAACACAGCAATTCAGAGGAATTGCACTTGTTAATCACTGACATAGGATTGTCCACTCTTATTTTTTGTACAGGACAAAAATCAAGTTTGAGAAGTCATGAGTTGGTAATGTTAAATAGTTTGGAGTTCCCAAGTATTATGAAATATAAACAGCTTCTCATTCATGGCCTCTAACATAGTGAGGCACTGAGCATTGTCAGTGCTAACAATATTACCAGATGCTTTTCAAACAAACAAGATAAGAGTTATAATGGCGAAAGCTTAGAGTAGCCACCCTAGAAGTTCTTGCTCTGCCTGGAGCTCTGTCTGGAGCTCTGTCTTCATAGCTTCATCTGAGTAGGAAAGGGTAGAGATTTCTTCATTTAACAACCTGTGGACGAGATACCCATTCCCCATAAAGAGGGTGCAGGGAAAAAATGCTACATTTTATCTCTGAAGATATAACAAGACACAAGGTCAGTTCGTAGAACTGTTCCTTCTACATAGCTCTAGGATTTCCTTGAGTACTTCACAGTTGTTGCTAATTCTGTCTTCTGTCCCGTCAGATGCAGAGAATCATCCTAGCCAAATATTGTCCTTATTTTATTTACATTAGATTTCTACTCTCTCCTATTCATTCTTTATTTCTAATCTTATCCTATAATTCTTTCGTATTATACAAAGGTTTAAGAGATGAATAAAAAGTACCAGCAGAAATATAAGACATTCTTTTTTTAATTGACCATAATTTCTAAAAAAATGTGGCCATATTATAGCATATTAACACAATAAACTACAAATGAATCTAAAATGTCTTCCCCTTCACCCAAAGCAACTTGATTTAAGTTTTTAAAAATAATCACTTAGTCAAACATAGCATTGTAATCTTCCAGATGATATGTGTGCACACTAATTTACAGCCAAAGCCCAGGTAACCACGGTATACCCTGTCTCTATGAGTGTGTAGCAGGGGTAGGGTAGCACCTAGGAATTGCAATTCCTAATTTAATCAGTGAAAACCCATGGAGAGAACTTCCGCTTTAATTTTGTTGGTTTTTTTTTTATGTCATCAGTTTTTATGAATGTCTTCAAAATTCTTCAGTGTGTTCTTTTATCATTTTTTAGGTCAACATAAATCATGACTTTCCTCTTTGATCATTCTATAGGGCAAGCCCTCACTCTCCCTGACCACTTTCTAGAGAAGGACAATAGAAATCTCTGGTTTCATTAAACAGCTCTTGCATAGCACTGGGCACCATTACTGTCAGTGAGTGACAAGGCGGTGCCCTACACCAGTTCTATTCCTGTGATTATCTCGCTATGAGACTACTAACCAGTGACACTTTGTTCTCAGTGTAAAATGCTTAGAATCCATTGTATTCCTGACAGCATCATGCAGCTTTTTTGTCAGCAAGTGCATCGCCTGCTGGGAAATGGCTAGCTCATAAGCAGAAGCCTAACTCAGAGCCATGGGTAGCTATTTCTATTTCAATTCATACAAATAAAGTTATTTATTTACTTTTGTGTCTGTGTAACCTGATTCTTAGAGGCAATGGTTGTTTAAATGTTACCTCAGCTTTGGAAAAAATATTTCTTTGCTTATTGGCTCACATATTTGTTTTGGATGATAGGTGCATATAAAGACCATCACATACTTCTTTACTATTTTAAAAGCACATATCATCATATGTTTATATCTGTATCAGTAGAGTAATTTAATATTTAGGTACCTCAAGCAAGTAGGGGTGGGTTTATTTTCAAGCTAGCATTAAAACAGTTGGTAGTAATTAGTGCAGAAGTTGAAACACACTTTTTTCAGTTGATAATTTTATGACAGAAAAATTTTACATGACAATCCCAGTTCCCTTCTCCCTCCTGTCCTTCTCTACCACCCCTTCTAACTAAAACCCTACCTATTGCATATCCTTTCTGCTCCCCCTGGATGGTGAGGCCTTCCATAGGGTGCCATCAGAATCTTTCGTCTCCTTTGGAATAGAGCCTAGGCCCACCGCCGTGTGTCTTGGCTCAGGGAGTATTCCTCAATGTGGAATGGGCTCCCAGAGTCCATAACTAGGCTAGGAATAAGTACAGAACTACTACAGGAGGTCCCGTAGATTCCTGAGGTTTCCTCACTGAAACCCATGTTCCTGGGGTCTGGATCAGTCCCATGCTGGTATCCCAGCTATCAGTCTGGGGCCCAAGAGTTCCCTGATGTTCAGGTCAGCCTTTTATGTAGGTTTCACTAACCTGGTCTGGACCCCTTTGCTCTTCACTTATCTGCATCTGGATTCCAATTCAGTTCAGTGATTCGTCGTGGGTGTCTGCTTCTACTTCCACCAGCTGCTGGATGAGGGCTATCAGGTGGTATGTAAGTCAGTCATCAATCTCATTATCCAGGGAGGGCATTTAAGGTAGCCTTTCCTCTGTTGCTTAGATTGTTATATTTTGTCATCTTTGTAGATCTCCAGACATTTCCCTAGTGCCTTATTTCTCTGAAATCTAAAATGTCTCCCTCTATTATGGTATCTCCATTCTTGTTATCTTCTATTCTTCCCCTGACTCAACCTTTCTGCTCCCTTGTGTCCTCTGCATCCCTCCTCTTCACCCCTTCTCATTCTCCTAGCTCCCTCCACCCTCTTCCCATGCTCCCAATCAGGAGATTTTGACCCTTTCCCCTTCTCTAGGGGCCTATGTATGTGTCTTTAGGGTCCTTCTTGTTTCCTAGCTTCTCTGGCAGTGTGGATTATAGGCTGGTAATCCTTTACTCTATGTCTAAAATCCACATATGAGTGAGTACATACCACGTTTTTCTTTTGTGATTGGGTTACCTCACTCAGAATGGTTTCTTCTAGTTCCACACATTTTCCTGCAAAAAGATTCCTTTTTTTTCCCATGCTGAGTAGTACTCCATTGTGTAAATGTACCACATTTTTTCTATCCATTCTTCGGTTGAGGGACATCTAGGCTGCTTCCAGTTTCTGGCTATTACAAATAGTGCTGCTATGAACATCGTTGAACAGATGTCCTTGTTGTAAAAATGTGCTTCTTTTGGGTATATGCCTAAGAGTAGAATTGCTGGATCTTGTGGTATGCTGATTCCCATTTTCAAACGTAGTAGAGACACTGCCTTTGATGCCCTTCCCCTATAATGAGATTGATGACTACCCTAACTGCAGTCCTAGAGCCTTCACCCGGTAACTGATGGAAGCAGAATAAGACACCCACAGCTAATCACTGAGCCATACTCCTGGAATCTATTTGTTGACACAGAGAGGGAATGAGCAAAGCAGTCAAGACCATGCTGGAGAAATCTACAGAAACATCTGACTTGATGCAGTGGAACCATTGTTTATCCATAGCATTTCTCTTTCTTTAATGTCTATCCATTTTTATTTATACCCTTTTTGAAGTTGCAAATTCATGTTTTCTTATTTTTCCAAAAATTTAGTCACCTTCCCACTTCTTAAAAAAAATCAAACAAACTAGTAACTAGTAACTTCAACTAGCAACTTCATTTCCCCTACCAAATCTTTTTCTCAACTATTCACTGGTGAGCACATTATAAGGACCTTTAAGAGCATTTTTCACAAAAACGCTAACACCTCCATTCAAGATGTGTTCAGTAGGCTTCACTCAGTATTGATTCTCTTTGAAAACTCTGTACTTTACCACCTTTCTTCCCTAAACTCTTCTCAAATAATCCCATCCCCAATAATGGTTTTGATTATCTTCATGTCATTCTGGCCATTATAAACCCATCTCTTTCAGTGATTTGCCTCCTCATTTTGCATTTTATAGGTAGAAGGACTCCCAGGGCTCTGACCTCTATCTTCTTTTCTTTTTAAACCCTCTTTTTTGAGTCATTCACTCCATGACCTGACAATGGTTTTTATGCAAATGATGCAAGAAATGACTATATTTTAATTATTATGGAATGGGTATATTTAATTCATCTCCTAAATTCCACAGAGTCTGTCACAACACCTCAGAAACATATAATATCTCTCTATATGTATACTTGTGCATGTATTCAATATATGCAGAAAATATATATAAAAAAGAAAATGAACATATTGTTTCTTTGATCTAGTATTGTCAGATAATCAAATCATTTCCTTTGCAAATGGGATATTTATTGACTTCAAATGCTAAAATAAATGCCTAGAAATTTATGCTTTACTTGAAAGTTGATTTATATTGTTCTTTTAGGGGAAATTTTGACAAGAGATAATGTTGTATGTTAAGAATTATTGTTCCTTATTCTACTCTCTATGATTACTCAACTTTACATGTCTTTTCTTTATTCCTTGTTGTAACACCATCTAGGTAGGTGAGTACAATCTAAATGGACCTAACTCTTCACAGATCATGTTTCATAGTTATGGATGACAGAGACCCAAAAGACAGGAAGAAAATCAAGTACTATCATGAGATAATTTACTAAAGCTCTCTGTAGTGAAAATATTGAGGTCCCTTTGCTTTTCCCCAGTAGCTAATGCACATATAAGTTCACTACTTATATTTTGAGATAGGAAATAGCAATATCAGCAAAGAAAAAAGGTGGGAAAGAGGGGTCAATTTTCTCTCTCTTCTTTCTGTCTCCTTCCTTCCTTCATTTCTTTCTTTTCTTTTCTTCTTTTTTTACCTTTCTTTCATTCTTTGCTTTTCTTTTTTTTCATACCCCAAGTCTGGAATGTCTTTCCTAGGAATATGATGACATCCCTTTAATTAACTCCACCTCTATCCAGTCAAAGCAGAGAGATTTCTACATAAGTGGCATGAATTACAATCATCTCATTTAAAGCAACCAAATATATGCTTTCCTACACATTACCAGGAAATGAGGATTTTTGGAAAATACTATCAAGAAAAAGTCTTAAAATTTAATGGAGTGCTCAGGCACAGATACCAACAAGTAATATCTAAGCAGCAATTAGTAATTATGGTGGAATCTTCTAATATTTACTTAAAATATTAAAACAAAAATATAATAAAATATGAAGGTTTATAAGAGGGTCATATCCATGTAGAATTATTGATAATTTTTAAAAAGTATTCCAATGTCCCAGGAAAGGTGTGTTACCCATGCAATCGTGAGTTGTTCTCATATTCATATAGAGTAGGGCACAGCATATTCATTCATTAGTTATTTATTTTCTGGGTTTTATTCCTTATTTACTTCACAAGAAGGTATTGCCATCCTGTTCTGTAGAAGTCTTCATATTGACACAATGGCTGATACTATGTATCACATGAATTTAGAGTACTTACCTCATAATTATACCCACAATTTCCTGGAGTCCTTCTCACATTCCCTCTTTGAAAGCCATAAGTGAGTCTTAAGAAAGTTAAGCATCTTGGGCAAAGCCACATGGCTGTTTTGTTTTGTTTTGTTTTTCTTCTCCAGAGGATCAGCATGTTGATGAAAAGAAACCAGCTTATGATATTGCTAGGAAGTGGTGGAGACTTCACAAAATGAGGCTCAGTGGAAGGAATCTGTGTCTTCCGGTGTCGGCTTGTGTCTGTCCTAAAAGGATGTGTTGAAACTTCAAATCCTCTTCTGCCTTTCACTTTGCTTCCTGGCTGCCATAAGTTGAACACTTTCCTAAGCTTCATGTCCCCACTGTAATGAATTGCTTTGTCATAGACCCCAAAGCATCCAACCAACAATGGACTTGAGCCTTTGTTTTCACAACTCTCAACCTCTCTTAAGTGTTGGTTATCATAATGCAAAGCTGACTAATTCATATCTTGGTTCTTGGGGGGTTGTTCAAGTTTCTAAAGTTGTAAAGTTCAGGATAATCAGGACAAACCCAAAACACACTGTATGTATGATCTCACTGTACTATTGCACACACATGCATATCTATACCACACAATTGCACATACAGGCAGGGAAACTGTTTTTAACAGCTAAGTCTAATGTAAACATATTGTTCCTTTTTTCTTGAATTTGTCATTGAGTGTACTTATGAACAAGTAAATTAAACTTAATAGGCATGATTCCTTAATAAACAGCAAGATTACATGCTAATAAAGAAAAAGAAATGAATGTACCAGAAAACATTAAACAGTTTATCAAGACATGTATGTTCACCTTCTGAGAAAAACTCAAAAAAACATGACCATTTCATTAATTCATGCACCACCATGAATTCACTTTCCACCTTCTAAAATCAGGGGAGGAGATGACTGTCAAAAAAATGTTCTCGTGCACACCAAGTGAGACACAGTTCTAGTAATTTAGAAATTATATCAATTCTGTGGTGGAACAAAATGATGTTGAAGACCTATTATATATTTCCACCTAATACAAGTGTGTTAGGATCAGTGAACATAGAGATATCAACCGGAGAATGTGAGGTGGGTAAATTCATCCTCACATGAATTTGTACTGGATCTGAGAGAGTTACATAAGGAAAGAGGAAGTCACTGTGCCAACAGGGATAAGTACTAGGACGAATTGAATTTGTATCTAGAAAATAACAAGTGTAAATCAAGAAATTGGAGTGGTTTTGGAACTAGATACAATAAGGAGAAGATAAAGTATAAATATTTCAATGGGGTATTTAGAGATGACGGGTACTAGAGTTTGGCAAGAGAAGAGAATCCAAAGAAAGCATGGGCTTATGTTCTATTATTGAAATGATGTTGCAACAATCAATGTAAACACACACATCCCACTGTAAATCATTCCCTGTCCTACAGTAGTTTTAAGGCACCCTTGGAAACTCAGGCTTTTGAGAACTCTCCGTGTGTGTGTGGGGGGGGGGGGAGGGTGTGCCTGCCTTTCTCTGTTTCTCTGTCTCTCTCTGTGTGTCTCTGTCTGTCTGTCTGTCTGTCTGTCTGTCTGTCTGTCTGTCTGTCTGTCCTTCCCTCTTTCACTCTGCCAAAAGGATTGTAACTTAAGAATATCAAATAATGGGGAAAATTGCTTAGTGAGCATTGCTAGAGGAACTTTTCAAAAAAAGTTAATTATTCTATGAGCTGAGAATGGTGAAGAAAAAAGACCAAAAATAGACATCCAGCCTTCTGCTAAGTTTGCCTTTCTTAATCTTTAAGCTCCATTTCTCTTATATCTATATAATTTAGCAAATGGGGTTTTGAGAGGATGGGTTGGACAAACCATTTGTTTAAGAATCTGATAAAACCTCAATTATATTTCCTTCTTAATCCTGTGTCATTAGAAGTAAAATGGTATATTTGGAGACCATTCAGATATGAATACTATAACCTTTCTATCAGACCTGCTGGATTCTCTTTCTTTCTTTTTCCCTCACTTCAATCACTGTAGCCAATTATGTTGAGATATGAGTTTCGGGCAGGCAAACTAGCTCAGGCACCAGGGGTTCCACAATAGCTTGGCTGGAGACCCTCACAACCTCTAATATTATTTTTTGGCAGGGTTATTAGGACTATAATAACTGGGAACAAATATCTCCATTCAGTGAAGAGAAAACAAAACAAAGTGAGATGGCAAAGCCCTACCATCTACATTTTAGATAAGCCTACAATTGTAACACAAATCTGAAAGAGGAAACCTACATGATTTAAAGTTCAGGTTAATCTTGAAATTGGCAAGGATAATTCAAGAATGAAAGAGGCTAATTGTGTTTGAAATTACTGACTCAGATCCAATCTTTCTCTGGACTTCATACAAAGCTTGTATTATATGCAGGTTAATGTGCTAGTGAGTGATACAGCTCCTTGTTGTTACTGTGGTTTAGTATGAGGCATATCATTTTGGACCTAGAGTATCTTTTATCTGCATCTTAAAATTGAACCTGTAACTACCAATGAGCCAAATGCCCTCCCTTTCTTGTTCTGCCATTGGGGTTTTTTGGCAGGTGTGTCTTCCTTTAGCCTCAGTGTTTACATTAGAGGTAATGGGTAAGGCCTTTGTTATATCTTCAACATCTGACAGTTCTTACAAATCAACTTTGGCATTTGGAAGGAACTCTTTTCCAATACATGTGTAACCAATGCATTTAGCAATGATTGAAGTAAATTCCTCATTCACTGATTTTCAGTAACACCACAGAAGTAACCATGTATCTTTTTGTCAAAGTGGAGAATGTATTTTCACCTCATCTTTCAGTAAGCCTGAGCCTAGTTTAAAAGAAAATAAATGCATAAAAGGTAGAACCTGGCTAGCTGGAATCCAGAATCTTCATATTAGAAGAGAAGGGTGAACTGGGGCACATAGCAGTCATTCAAAGCCTAATAAGTAAGGCTGATAGCCAGCATGATGAAAGCTCATTGGAAGAAAAGAAAGCTCCCTTGGTGAAATAGTAACATAGAATTAGAATTTTTCTAAACATAGATTTAAGCCCTCACAACAGAGACCCTGCCTCAACCGTAGCACACATATCACAGGACAAGAAGAACTCAAGTCCACACCAAAGATATGTAGAACCTAAATAATAATAAGGACTGAGAATGAAAAGATGGACTATTAGCTGTGTGTCCATTATATGTGAGTTTTCAGCACTGTCTGTAGTCAGCTTAATATACAATCTATCTGTATGATAAGCTGCCTTGTTATTTAAGGGTCAATGAGATGCTTATGTGTGCAGACAGGAAAACACTTCCTCTTGAAATAATCATCAATGTTTCTACAGATGTTGAGGAATACATTCCAATAACTAAGCATGGTTCGCCTTTCAAACTCCAAGTCTGTCTTTGTTCAAGGACAGACATTGTTCTGGAAATATTTCACAATGCTCCCCTTCCTCAATACAAGTAAGTAAATCCATCTTGACTCTCATATCTACCCATTCTTCCATGGCCTTTGCACTCACTAAGGGGTAAATTCATGTTGGGTGACACCTGAACTTTGTATTACATATGTATGTCTAGTCTTTTCTCAGCATCTACAGAAGGCTACTTGACTTACAAAGAAGTTGTGGCTCGATAAATCCACTGTCATTCAAAAACCTCATAAAGCAAACTTGCATTCAGTGTATCTAACCTGCCATCAATCATAGCTCTGATGCACAGACCACTGTAGATATCTGTATTTTGCCCTCCTCATGGCATATCTGTGACTGGCAGGATGCTATGGATAGCTGCTGTTGCTTCAACTACCCAGTATTATGATCAAGTATTTAGTGTTGTGTCACGTAGGACTAAGAGAGAGGTAATCACACTTCTCAGTACATTTGCTGTTGAATACCCAATTGCTTTTGCATAAATGTGAGTAGAATCATCATACATTAGAAACATTTGTATTTATTAATTTCATACAGTATGCATACTCCCAATAATTGTTATTCAAAAATATCTGTGCACTGTGAATCCTGGAGCCCTAAGCAACAAGTCCAGAATAGTGATTCTTCGTAGAAATGCAGCTCTAGCAATAACATTATTCTTGGCTTTGTTTCGCTGTATGTGTGTGTGTGTATACATTTGTGGTTCTAGAAAAAGTAAAAGGGGTCTTCTTGGTGATATAATAATACCATGTGTAAACTTCACTAAGGAAAAAGTATGTTTATTGTCAGGAAAACATAAATGGTAATATTGGTCAGCTAGGAAACATCCCTTTAAAACCCAGTGCTTATCCCTTGTTCAGGTGAACAAAAAGTTCAAGCCAACATTATTTTAATTACAATCCAGTATGAAAATAGTTATGTACACAGAAATTAGAAAGAAATTTAAAATGATAAAACCAAGTACTCAATTTCATGGTAGCAATCAATCCAGAAACAGTTATTGATTCCTTTCCCTTCTGTAGGCAAGTTACAGGGGAAATAATTGAGTAAGATAGGCTTCACACTCGAAGGAAACTGCAATATTATCCAGCAGCTATGAGATACATCCAAACATAAATAAATTGAAGAGGCAAAGAGATTGAAAGGAGGAAAAAGAATGGAAAAATGGATTTAGCACGGTGCCAGTGAGAGTCATTGAAGACTTTTGAGAAGTTTAAGAACATAATTGAAAGGTTTTAAGAAGATTAATACAGAAAGCCAGGTTAGAGACAATCACTAAAATGGGCAAGGAAGGGTTGTATCTAGGGATATTTTCTTCTATCAATTACAGAGCTAAATTTGAAGTATGCAGCTTTAAGTACAGCCTCAGCCCGGAGCCCTGCTTACTCTGCTGCATGGACTCCAACATTCTCCTGCCTCCTTGTGCTCTCCACCTCCATTCTTTTCCATCTTGGCTGACTCTTCCAGACATTGCACATGAAGACTTCTATTAACGTGGAGGTAAGAGGAGGCATCCAGCCAGTTCGCAGGAGCCCATAATAATGCATTTATTCTCCACTGTGGAGTGAGAGCTGTGGGAAACTTTGGCTGTAGAAGCTCTCTCTGATTCTAAAGCACAAAATCCCTGGGTTCCAGACTAGACCCTGGACTCCTTAGGGCTTAAATGTATTTTTAATGTTAAACTGCATCTGTAATGTACTTACAAAAGAAAGAAGAAATATGTTGGTATGGGGTCTTTGGCAGCTGATGCTCCCATGCTGAGTCTTTTGTTGTTGTTGTTTTGTTCTTATAGCTAGAAAACCATATAAAATTTTCAAAGTAATTTCTTTATTCTTCAAAAACTATCTATGGTTCATGTCTAAGCAATGATATCTCTATTTCCATTTGAAGAATCTAAGAGTGTAAATGGTGAGATGAGTTCCAAGAAAAAACTAGCAAGCGGTGGAAACTTGTTGGACCTCAGAAGTCCTATTTGCCTGTATGTGCTTTTTTTTTTTTTCAATGTAGTTCCTATTCTTTGCATTATATTGATGGCATTGGTATAAATAAGGCTGCTTGAGACTGTTTCATTTTGGACATCCAGAAGTAATGTAAACAATATGAAATTGTCTTATAAGTGTAAACCATTTGACAATTACTTTATCTATGAGTCTAATTCTAATATCATACTTCTTAACCAAGGCAAAGATAAAATTCCCAAATGTTTACCGCCCTTTTTGTGAAAATGCCTTCCAGGAAATGTTTAGGCAGTTCTGAGATCCTCTTGTGTCCCCTACCTATTCTTCAACTTCCAGGCCACTCTGCTCATTTTCCATACAACTTCCTTCATGATTGCATCTCCTTTGAAAAATTACTCCTATTAAACTAAATTTCTCTGTCACTGCAAGAGACATAAAATTAAAAACTATCTGTCTTCAATCATGCCAGACTTCTTCCTTGTCTCCTAGGCTCCATTTATCAATAATTAATATATAAAGAAGACTGAAATCCATTTCAATTTCAAAGGCCCAAACGTTTCGCTGATTAATAAAAAATTGTGCTCACAAAGATGGAGGGCATGCCATGGAGAAATGATGGAGAACTCAGAACTAGCAGGGAATAGATTTCCAGGGCCACATAAGCTGTCCATCCACTTTTGAATAAAATAGGCCATATGGAGAAGCGTTTCTGCAGTAGTACCACCCACCAAGCCTGACACCTCTGAATGAAGGAATCTAAGTCCACAATTATCCTCTTGGTATGTTTAATTTACTTCTATTTTCAGCAATTTCAAAGACAAGGTTATTTATGTTTTAACATCCCAACTCTCTGAACCTAATATTGTATGCATTTTATTGAAATATATATATATATATATATATATATATATATATGTATATATAAAATCCACCTATAACTTACTATATAGAAGTAGCTTGATGACATCCTTGGAGGAAATGATTTTCTGGGTTTTTAAATGTCCCCTCTACCCAGTTAATATCATGGGAAGATCTCCTGGAAATTGATTCCTACACTGATTGTTGCCATGCTGCCTTTTTTATTAAGGATTTTAGCACTGACTTAGGAAATCATCCAAATGTCCTTACTCTACAAGTGTGTAGTTCCTATAAAACACCCCGAATTTAGAATTGAACACAAAGTATATTCCTCTGGTTTTGCTTCTCTCCTTAGTCACCTCAGGAGTATACTCCCAGTGACTGACTGAAGGACTATCTCATCATTTTCTGAGTTTCATTTTCTACCTCTCTCTGTTCAGTGCAGCCAACCATTGCATAAATTCCTCAAGTCTCAGAATTTTTGATGCCATACAAACAGTCCCATGTGGAAGCATAAAGGTAACTAAATAGAATATGAGTAAAAAAAAAAATAGATGGATGTTTGACTTACATCCCCTTCCTGAGAAGCTTGAAACTGACAGAAGCTCCAACATCTCTTACAAAGTCTTAGAGAAGGTGAGTTTCTACATGTCAATGCTAATTCACAATGACACTATTCCATCTACCTGACACTGCTGAGCTTAACTCAATATGAGGGGATCTAAGTGCCACTGTGAGTGCTGACTGGATTTTTCTTTCTGTTGGAAAAGTCTGAGGTTCCTTAATTTTTATCTCTAACCAAGAGTTGGGATGCAAATATGGAGCCTGTCTCTTACATAAAATGAAAACTCAGTAAATAAGACACTTCAATTCAGAACTGGAAAGAAGCCCTAAAAACATGCATTTGGATGCACTTTCTTTTGACATAGAATCAAACATAAATATCACTTAACTCAAGACTTGAGAGACAAGGCTGTTAAAGAGATAGTAATGACAGTTTCCTGCTAAGGCCCAACATGTTGAATAGTAACCATATGATAATTAGTTCAAATATTCTCTGTTGATGTCTTTTGGTTAGTATTCAATATACATTCCCTCATGAAATCATATTATAGACAGAGTACCATTAAAGCCTTCTGCTAACAAACAAAGAGATGGAAGTTTAGAGCGATCAAGACATTTGTCAATGGATACTAGGTCACCAGAGGGAAGTTTGTCATTGGATGGATCTGAGCAGCTGGACTCCAGGGCAATGAAATCCTTACCACAACTCTCTCTCTATAACAAGGAAAAACAATGAAGAAGAGGGACTACAGGGGAGAGTGGGCTCTAGACTGTCTCTCCACCAGCCACACTGCTATCTCTCCTTTGCTTTCATGAATCACATTCTCCCAGATTAAAATCAGAAGAAAAGACAGCACTGGAATGCCAACTGAAAACATCAGAATTAATAGGAGTCTTTAGTCACTGGTGCCGACAGTAAATCAAAATATTTGAAATCAAGACAGGACTCTGTTCTCTTATGACATAAAACTCAATGAAAATATGGGTCAATCTGAAGCTCTTTTCTGCTGACTCTTTCTTTCTGATTGACACATATTCTTAGAAACAAAGCAGGATCACAACATAAAGAATAAACCAATAAACCAAATGAAATGGTTTAAGTAAATTTTAAAGGATGACTCTTTGTGGGACATGCCTGTAGTGTCTGGTATTCCATCTGCTCCATCATCCCTGAGCTGTGAAACTACAAATACACAGCCAATGCACAGTTAACCCACCACCTCAGCCCAGGGGAAGCAACAGCAAAGATGGCAGATGAGTCAGTGATTACAAGTCAATAACAATTTTGCAATTATACATTCTATAACCAAATTAGAAACAATGTCATTAAGTCTCAACGGCAGCAAAAAAAATTAATTAATTTAATTAAAAAAATTTTGTTTGTCCAAAGTAACTACCCTGGGAGATTGCACTATGTCATTTGGTAATTACTATGGAACAATACAGGGATAGATCATGATTGGTGTCTTGCAAAACAGCAATCACATTTGCTTTCTAATTATGGCTGAGCTCTCTGGGAAACACAGTGTGCAGTGCACCCTGCTGTTACACCACAGCAATAACACTCATTCCCCCAGTAAACACTCTGGGAATGCACAGTTATGCACAGGGTCCTCCCTGCTGTGAGGCAGAGGCAGAATCACTCATTAGTCTGGGAAGCATCACTGGATCATCTTTAATTACTTCCAGAAGACATAGTAACCTGCCCACTGCTACAATGCTACAATGATAGTACTCTTTATATCTGCCCACCTCCCTTTTACTCACTAAGAAACCCTGCAGTAGCCCTCCCATAATGGTGATGTATTGTAACTTAGAAGGGTTTACACTTAGATTTGTGAGCTTTTATGTACCCAAGTTCCCAATGTGAAACACATATTAAGAAAAATATGCAGAGCCACTACTCTCTTTCTAGCAAGTCCCTTTTCTCTGTTTCCCAAATGCCATTGTAATCTTTCCTTTTTATTCTGAAAATTAGAGTGATAATTGTACTGTAGCCTTATGGATTCTAGGGTACTGGTAATTATATCTACTTACCTAGGAACACAGCAATTTCTAAAGCCATTACCTGCAGGTATCATTTATGTTCATTGCCCTCTTCACTTGTAGCCACACCGTTTACTTTGAATTCCAACAGAAGTGATAGCATGTATCAGTGAGTTGTCTTGCCATGGGGAATGGGAGAAGGTACAGTGGGAAGAGTGAAGAAAGATAAGGCATTGCCCAGGTCATTTGCAAGCGAAACAAACAAATACAAAGTCATTAATGGGGTTTTACTTTCCTTTTTCCGCTTAATTTGAAGATAGGGCTGAAACTTTGTATTTCAAAGTTTACAAGATACACACCTGCCTGTGGTACCAGAGGCATCGACATCCCCGTGAACTAATTTTTGAACATGACTTGCCCTGGCAGGTGAATTAATGACTTTGGGGACAGCAGTTTGAAAAATAATTAAATGTAGGTGTTGCTGTTTTCATATGAGAGTAGAAAATAACTGCATGGCGAGCACATTTATCACTTTGACTTGACCAATTTCTTCTGCAGCTTACTGTTGTACATGTAGTTACTCAATAGTCCATCAGCATTGCAAAAGAGGGAATGATGGGTGGATGTTTGCCTTGCTGTGGTCATTGTTGGAGTTGGTTTGCATTGTCATAGGCTTCTAAGCAAGATTTGGTCTTAAATGTATGAATAGCAATACAGACTGCACTGAACAGAGGAGTCACGTGTTCTTAACTATAGCAGTTACTCGGCAACATGTTCTTCTAGGCCCAGCCTCTAAAAGGCTAAGTAGAACACTCACAATTATTGAGCTGGAAGGTAACAGAGTCAGGATTTGATCCTAGCTTATTCAGGCCTGAAAATCTGAACTTTCACAAGGCTAACTGTTATAATACAGTATGAGAAGGACTTTGGCAAAAAGCCTCATGGCGGGCAAGGGAAAAACACGTCATAGAGACAGAGCTTACTTTCGAAGTTTTATTGGGGAAGGGAAAGGAGTGGGTAAAAGGAAGGAGGAGAAGAGAGAGAGAGGAGAGAGAGAGAGAGAGAGAGAGAGAGAGAGAGAGAGAGAGAGAGAGAGCCTTCTGAGGAGCAGCAGAAAGGGGGGTGGTGGAGGGAGCTTGTCTCTTAAAGGGGTCCTTTGTGCCTGAATACAGACTACATAGTGACATAGCAGCCATAGGACAGTGGGCTGGCCAGGGTACTGCCTGAGTGCCTACTGCCAGGTGATAGGGAACAGGCCAGCATAATGCCTGAATCCTAACAGTAACAAGTCACTTGTCTCTACTGCCTTCTAGTTCTTCAGTACTTTCTAAAAAACACTGGAAAATGCCTTGCAGAGCTCAAAAGAGCGGGGGAAATGTCCTCTGAAAAATTGTTTTTCTAAAGTTTGACAAGGCACTCATGTCCATGACATAGCTGTTTCTGTTTCCTTGTATTATACAAGAAATTAAGAAATACAAATTGGTAATGAAAATGATCCCCCCCCCCCACACACACACAGTTTGGCCAAATGGGAAGGAAGGAAAGAAATCCAGACTCCTCCCAGTGTGTGTGTATATGTGAGCATCTTGCAGTTTATAGGAAGTCTTGAAGGCCAAAACAGAATCAAGTTGAAGTGTGAGTCAGGAAGGGAATTTGGGCTCTAATCTGATTCCTTTCTCTATGTCAAAAATAGTTGAATAGGTAGCTAGTCAGATAAGCTCTAACAGACCTAAAGGCCATTAAAATGGATCCTGCCTTCATGATCAGCTGTGGATTCTGCCTCCCATTTATCATATGGAAACATGGAAATATCAGGTCTTTCTTAATACCCATTAAGGGACAAAAGAGGTGGATCTGAGTTTTGTCTTTGGTTTTGAGTGGAGACATGGCATTCTAATTGACTCCAAAGATTAACACATTATCTACTATCTAACCCCTTAACCCCACTTAAGTGTTAATCTAACAGATTCTACAAATCACCTGGATGGGCAACACACCTTAGGAAGGCTGATTTACAGGGCACAATAAGTTATGCAAGGAATAATAATCCACCTAATAAACTCAGGTGCTTGTATATTCCAGCAGCCCCTCCCTTCAGGCTGTTGATTCCAGGTTTCTGACTTCTTAACTCAAAACCATAGTTTCCATTTCTCCCTTTCTGTCTTTTATGGATACTCAAACTACATCTTAAGCATGCTAATCCACATACTCTGGGCTTTCTCGTTACTACTGTGGATACCTCCTCCACACAGCTTCTTGAAGATAGCCATTGTGGATCCTAGCTCAGAAGTCGTGAGTCATGTCTTTCTTTTTTCCCTTTATTACTCTACTTCTTCCACAATGGCCAGGGATTTTCAGCATGCCTGCCCCGTGGTTTTATTTGTTTTTTGTCTGTTTGTTTGTTTGCTTTGTTGGTTAGTTTCTTTTCTTTTATTCTCAAACACTAATAAAAATATTGTTGCACTTCCTTCCAAGTTCACTTTTAAATCATTTTATCAATGATTTAAATTAAAAAGAAATGATAATTCTCCGTAACATGTATTTTGACTAATTATTTGTTTTGAGTCAGATAGAACCTAAGTATCTCATTCTAAGTCAGCTATATGACTCCTTCCTGTAAGGTAAATGATATATGTTCAAATCCACACAGAGGAAAACATGGTTTTAATGATGCCTCATGTAGGAAGAGGATAGAGTCAGGTTTTGTGGGAGCAAAGAAACCCACACATTCAATGGCATGAGACCACTCTTTGACAGACATCAGGCAAAAGCCTCATTGTGGGAGGCCGGCCCTGTCTCTAACACCTGTGTATCTGTAAAGCACAGCAGTTTTATAAGGGGGAAAAGGATGATCCCTGGATAGGTAAAGAAAGGGGAGCGGGCTCTTTTATGTATGTCATCCCCCACTTGGGCTTCAACCCAGATCATGGTTACAAGAGGAGAGACAGAGTCATGGGACTTTTAGTCTTAAGCTATTAGATGCTAACATGCATCTTGACTGTTCCACTGTATTGACAGTCACCTGAATAAAGACAAAAGTTTATTTTTCACCGAAACAGGGTTTCTGATCTTCTGTACCATCCACCTCAAATGATTCTAAATAAAAATGATATAGATTGGGAACATAGCTCAGTGGAAAAGGGTTGGCTAACATGTGGGGTGTCCCAGTTTCAAATCATATATATATATATATATATATATATAATATATATATATCTTAATTATTTAATTTTTAAAATTAAAGGAAAAGAACGCAGGAAGAATGAAAATTTGACTTATTGGATCCAGTGAATGCTTTTAACTTGACCAATTAGAAGACCAAATGTATATTTTCATAGCATTTTATTTTTACACACTTTATAGTAAAATATTGTAATAGCTTATTTTGTTTCAGTAAAATTTCAATTTAATAAAATCCATTTATTTTTTCAATAAAAGATATTAAATTCATATATCTAATACATTTTAATAAAGAGAAGAATAGCAAAAGTTTATACATGCTACAAACAATTGTCTAGGATCTACTGAGATATAAAACAAAGTGAAATTCAGAGGTAAACACACACTGTAAACACACACTGTTTTAAAATGCTTTCATTTCCAACATCTACTGTATGTTCAATATGCCTCAAAAAGAAATATTAATAATAAAAATGAATTTCCTGACGAGATTACGGTCTATGAAGGTGTGTTCATGCTGTAGAATAGCAGTGACTATAGTACTGAGTTTGCTGCTTCAACCAGTCTCATGGGACCTTCAGCAGAGCTTGACCCTCCATGGTTCCTAAATCCCTAATCAGAACGCAACTCAGGTAGTTTAAAAGCCCAGCCTTTCTGGTCTGCTCAAATGTATAGGTCACCAGGTATAGGCTTGATCATCTCCTGGGACACACAATTCTGAATCTCTTGAAAATATAATCTCATATTATGTTAAGAAGGTTATTATTGCTGGCACAAGTAAGACATGCAACTACTTGTATCCAAAATGCCTTTGTATAGGGATTATAACACTTAAAAGGGGAATCCCAACACTCAGTTATGGAATGGGAGTCCCAGTGAGGATCCAGCATCATTGGTATAGCAGAGACCAGGGGCTTCAAACCAGAACAATGATCCTTTGGGATCAACACTTGCATGTAAAAATCTATGGATAAAGTCATTGCATAACTCACTGTTTCACACTGTAGCTTTTATGACAAGAGCCTTGCTTTCTTCTTTTTCCTGCCATTCCCCTATTACATCTTATTTTGTTTTATTTGGGGGAGGGGAGGGAAATGGGTGAGATTGGGAGACATGAAGTGGAGACAAGACACAAAGAATAAATTTAAAATTTGTGGTTGTAGAGAGTTGGACTATTGTAAACCTGGAGCCAAATTATCATGGGTTACTTTTAGTGCCCTTAGTAGATACCTGTTGTCCACCTACATATCTGATTACATGACTAGCTTTATAAGGCTTTGGGAATGCATTAACATACTGCTCACATCCATTAACCCAGAGCTAAGAAATGTATCAAGCTGCACCTGAAATCCACAGCAGATTCCCCACTTTACTGTAAACTGCCTTCCTGATGTTTAGACCACTGTATTGTGTTTTAATTCTTTGATTTATGACTTCATTTTATCTTCTAGCTATAAAAACTTAATGAAAACTGTGTTTTCACCTTGAAATGTGCTATTTATGCCCACCAGTATCAGTGTTGCTAGACCTTGGTCATTTGTTTGTAGTGCAAGAACAAACCACCTCTTTGTGATGAGGTAAGAGTTGTATTTTGTATCCATAACACTTTGAAATAAAATATTATTTATTCAGATAGTTTTATTATCTTTGTGATATGAGTGTGGAAATAAATGTCTTTCTTCTCTCTCCTATTCTCATTCATCCTCATATTTTGAAAGTTAAGTATCTCTATGGTGCACTTAAAACTTTACCAATGTTTAGTAATAATTTTGAGATTTGGGACATCCTAAGTACGAGTAGCATAGGAGTGAGATGTTTGGTTTTTATTCCCACAGGGTACAAAGTTCTATTCAACTCATTAAATTTTGCTTTAATTAATCCAGCTACAACTTTATTATAAAAGGTGCACTTTGCTTTAGGTTACAGCAAACTGTCTTAGATTTATTTGCCCTTGCATTAAGTCTATGATATTTGAGCCTATGTTCCCATCCAGTTCCCATTTTTTTTCATAGTTCAGAAAATGAAAGAAGAAAGGAGATTGTTGCTTAGGTTCATTTGATAAAAGTGATACCTTAAAATATGATTATTTCTAACATCATCCTCCATACCAGCAGAAAAAATAAACAAAATTGAAACCAATCAAAAGTGACCTTCCCCAAAAAGAAGTAGATCTAGTGATCATTATTAAGGAAAACTAATGACAACATTTAGATAGATTTTAATCTCTAAGAATTAGCTCAGCCGATTCCTATATTGGTCTGGTGTGATAAGTGAAGCAGCTATCCACAGCTTAAAGATGAAAAGATGGTGGTTTAGAAGAAGTGAATGATGTGTTTAAGGGTTAGACAGAGATTACATGAGAAGCATAGCATGAAGTCAAATAGCCCATCTGCACAATAGGAGCTGAAGAATAGATGAACGGAAGTGCAGTGGCACATGGTTAAAGATATTAGAAGGTATTTTGAAAGACACAAAACTATTCTTACACTCATAAGGCATGTCTTTTTGAAACGTCTTTTTGAATGCTGTAAAAGGAACCTAGTCTGCATAGTCTCCCCGTGTCCCCAGAAATAGACTCTCCATTCACGCTTTCTTGATTGTTGAAGTCTCTGCTCTTTCCTTTTTGGCTTTTCTGCAGGACTTTTCCTACATCGTGTTCTCTTTAGTTCACTGTGCAACAAGCAAGTTAATTTGTTTGCTCTCCCATGGTCTGTACATGAAGAAATTGAATTATACAGTAAATAGTACTGTAGGTCACTGTGTGCACAGCACAATGACTCACTTTGGCAGTACTAAACAGGAGAGGGTGGCTTTAATGACCATCTCCATTTTTACTACATTTGAAACTGAAGCTCTTATTGTCAGGAAGTCTCAGGAAGAAAGCTTTTTCTATCTGTTTTTCTTCCATCTTCTCTTATCGGCTATAGTCAAACATCCACGGTACACAATGACAGCCTGTTTATTGATCCCACTCATGTCACTACAATCTCCTGTATAGAGCTTGTTCGTGACTAAAGGCACGAATCCAAGAAAGACTTGCAAGCACTAGGTGGGCTCAGAGTATGTGGAAAATTTAGATAGCTGGGAAGTGAGTTTATGGAATAAAACCAACCAAACCAAACAAACAGAAATCTAGAGATCAGTTGTTGTATGGTCAAAGGAAACAAAATAATGTAAGAAGAAAATAATTAGGAATAAACATCCACCATTAAAAGAATTTACTATTTGATATCAAATTATCTACAAGTTTAATAGTCTTAAAAATTCTAGTAGAATATGATGGAATACGTTGTACATTAAAAAGATGTTTCCTGATCAACAATCATCTTATATGGAAACATTGTAAAGAAGGCAGTAGCATGAGTTCTCACAGAAATTTCTTCCAAGCAATGTCCTCCACAATCCACAAAACAAATTTGGCCCTGACATAGTAGGGCCAAAATATTGCAGTAATTACTTGGGCATGGGTGAAATTTTCTCTGCTTTTAATATCTATACTTCTTAGCATTTATGTCAAATTCCAATAAGCAGTCACACAGACTGTATAATACAAAATCTCTGACTAACTCCTTAGGCTGAAGACATGGCAGAAAAGATAAGGTAAAGAAGGACCTTGGAAATCCCATTCCAGTCTCACTGAGACTCATTTGAGGGAGTCTAGATGGTAACACATTTTAATTAAGCTTTCTCTATACCAGCAGGGAGTGAAAATTCAGCCAGATTGTATTTTCCAATTTCTCTCTTCAGGGAGCACATTTAGAAACTGTTTTGAGGGTGAGTTTTTCTATATCTAAAGGACACAATTTGATTATAAACAGGCAGGAACTTGTGAAATATCAATTTTCATTATACCTATCTCTAGTACAACTACAAATGACCTTATCAAAATTTACAAAACGTTATCTAACTCAATCACTAGTCATCTGATATCTCAAGTCATTGTTTTTCAGTAAAGGCTAAAAAGAACTTCCTTAAATTGTAAAAACATATTCCTTTCCTATTTTTCTTAATACCATTCTGTAGACACAAAGTAGATGTATCCACAAAGTAGATTCTTCATTAATGTTCCAGGCTTCTGATGTGCTAAGTATAGTTAGCAATAACTTTGTGATCAACATGATGGATAAATATAAATTTATGTGTTGAATACATCACAGAAGTATTATGGTGTGGTCCTCACATGCAAAATTTCAAAGAGATGTTAAGACTTATGACAACACATACACTCTCTCTCTCTCTCTCTCTCTCTCTCTCTCTCTCTCTCTCACACACACACACACACACACACAAAGAGATATGAAATTATCATTTTTTTAGCAATGAGGCTTCTTGGACAGCACAAGTCCAACTCTTAAGTAAGTCTAAAAGTGATTTTAGGGAGGGATGACTGTCTTGGAGCTAGATCTTGGTTATGAAATGATGCTGAGATACAAAATAACTTACATAAACCAGGTCGTGATTCAATATTCTGTGATCGCTAAAGGAGGGAACACCAGATTTACTCTGCTAATGTATGAAGTGCAAGAATAAAGAGAGTGGCAGGGTTTCAAAGCTTTCAGGATCAAAACCTGAAAATACAGTCTTTTTTAATATGTACATATATAATTTATCCCATCTAATAAATAGTAGATTTATCATTATTGTTAACACAATTATCATGTCTGTGTTTATGTTTTCTTCTAGATAACTGGATTGATGAGAAAAGAATTTTAATCACATGCATATAAGAGATAATTATCATCTTTTTCTTCTGTGCCCTAATTATTACATATAATGATAGCAGGTACACTTGACATCATAGCAAAAACTGCTACAGACTTAAAAAATCACAATACTCAGACTTCTGTCTTAGTTCTATTACTCAAGAGCTTCACATTTCTCTGTAGTGGTTTACATGTTCTGAACTTTATCTGCTCAGTTTTGATAATACCACCAGTCCCAGCAGGTTCTTATAAACAATAGCTGAAAGATAAAATAGGTGCTGAGTGCAGCACTTGCCTAGTACTTAGGAGATACACAGTAGCTAATAATTTTAAATGATTCTGAATACAACCTACTGAGTCGTCCAATTTTCCTGGGTCTAATTCCTTTATTTGTAATATAGACATCATAATAATTACAATAATTATTACACAGAGAGGTGTCAAGAATCATTGTATAGTATATATTCAATTGTCCTTTCTAAATATAAATATAAATATAAGTTGTCATTCTTAAACACTCAGTTTATCACAGAAGCATTAGAAAGAAAGTCTGGAAATAAAGTAGAAGATTTTTGATAATATTCAAGTAGGAACATTCTTTTCATAGTTTAAAATTCAGTGGAGAATTTATAAATCAAATGTTTTCTTCATACATATTTGCTAATTGTTCTACACATTGAATATTCCCAAAGTAGTAGCATTTTATTAACAAGGGTTAATATTGACTCCTTCTCAGACAGGAATCCCCCACCTGTTGCTGTCATTTGACTTTTCAAATCACCTGTCCAGTTTTAAATGCCATCCATTTTAAATTCCACCCTTTGGAATCAAATCAGAACACTTATAAATTTCCAGAAGACAACCTCAAAGAAAATGGTTAAAGAAGAATGAAGATAAAAGGAGGGAAAGTAAGTAAATCTGTATGTTCATAAAGGTGTAAGAGGTGTTTCATAAAAGAAATAAGAGTGGTGTACAGGGCTGAAAAGCTCACATTTCAATGAACAAAATCACTCAAAGATGTCAATATTGCCAGCCATGTTCTTTGGACCAGAACCTAGTTATTTCAGTTTCTTCCTATCTTTTCCTTTGACTTCTTCCTCCATCACTAGAGTGTCAATGTAGCAATACTAATACTCAACCCTATTGCCTACTGGAGCAACCATTCTGACCTGCACCAAAGGACAACCCAGACAGGAGTAACCCAGACATTCTGGCCTATGAACCATTGCCTGTGTTCTCAAATACTATGTAAGTCATTGTCCTTGAAGAATGTGACAAATGGGCAGAAAATGTCCCATTTGAACTGTTGTCTCTGCAAGGTAAGTGAATGATATTGGAAACCTCTACACTTGCCCTCTGTCTTGAGAAATACCCCCACTACCTTGCTGTACATACTACAGGTGTAGTATGGGATGCAGCCTAGGAATAACACCCATATTTACCCAAAGGAAACGAGTATTCAAGAAGAGTTGCTTCTTGGAATACAAATTTGCTTACCCAATTGTAAGGAAAATTCATTCATTTAGATTAACTGCCTCTAATTATTTGTGAGACCCTTATGTTGAGGCCTATCATCTAGAAACTCAGTAATAAAACTATTATCTCTACACAATGCCTTAGGCCTACATCCACCTAATTATATTTTCTTTCAATGCTGAACCTGTGCTTTTATTCACTGATTTTTTAAAATTGCTAATACTGAAATTATTATTCATTTTGAGGATATATTTTGCCATTTTAAATGGGAAAATTCTACGGCAGATAAATCAACATTTTCTTTATTTTTTTCCTCCAAAAGCACATGTTATAGTTTCAGCATTTACCAGACACTCACAGAGTATTGTCATCAGGCTGATTAAATGACTGACTGCATTTTTTTTCTTCTAAGTTAAATAACATTCATATTTCAACAAGGGCTTGTTCCTTGGTAAATCACAGATTTAGAATCACAATTTACAACAGCAGAGCTCACCTGCCAAAACAACTTCAAATTAAATAGCAACTTTTGTTACAATATTTTGGAGCCATATCTAGGAAATGCAACTGACAGTGGCATCCTGTGGAAATAGCTTCGACAAGGCAAGAAAAGGCACATTGACTGACAGGAGCATGCTCCGTTGCCTTGACAAACAAGCAAGAATTCAGCCCCAATCTGTTGGAGTCTTAAGGCTCACAAACCTGCCAGATTGCCATCTTTGTGCTGAATGCAAAATAATCACAGTAGCTAGAAATGATAAATTGTGGATGGCTGCAGTTGGAAGCAACATATTTAATCAATCTCTTCTCTTCACTCTGTAGGTTCTAAGCGTGAAGCCTGTGCTTCATTTAGGACAGATCGTTTCTACTTCTGGAAGTGCAAATGTCTCAATCCACCATCCCTGACTAATGGTGCCAATGGCTTTTCCTCACAGTGCACACTCAAGGTTGACGGTCTGAAGATTGTCCCCTAACAGGTTTAATCAATGCCCCAGGGTCTATGAAATGCAAACTTTTCAGCTCTTTAATTTCTGAAACTGTCCTGATCCAGCTGTACCACTAGAGTCACTGTTGCCATCTAAGCTATTAGTATTTCTGAGACTTTTACAAGGTGCCAAGTTCTGAGCTAAGCATTTCATATTTTCATCCCCTAGAGTTATTCTGAAGATAAAATGAAAAGGGTGTTAGATATATAAAGCATGATATAAATTCATGGCTTTAAGATATTATTCCTGGAAATATCGTCATTTTTAAATGTTCATTTAGGTTGTCAAATCAAAGAACTATGATTTAACTATGGCTTTTGGAATAGTAATTTTTTCTCTCAAATTTACCATTATATACAGGACAGAATTATAAATCTCCTGTGAACATCCTAGCCTAGAAAATCCTGGTATTCTAGTTTCAGAGTGTCTTACGCTCTTTGAATGTTACCACTCTCATCTTACATTTCTTAAATTATTTAGTTTGTTCTTTATTTTTATTTTATATATGGCTGTTTTGACTGGATGTCAGTGCACCTTATCTGTGTAGTGCAGTGCCTACAGAGGTCAGAAGGTATCATATCCCTAGAGGCAGGGAAGGAAAATGTAGCCCCAGGTGAGCAGATTTCGAGTATTTTTAATAAAGAAAGGATCTTCTCATAATAATATGTAGTCTTCTTTAAGTTTATGACTGTTACAGGTGCCAATTCAAGTGTTAATTGGTAACCTATTTGCTTCCAGAGTCAAGTTATTGTCAATAGTACTATCAGCTAAACAAAATATGTATTTCTAGAAGAATCAAAGAATAAGTGATTGGCAGACTCTTCACAGCAATTCTGCTTTAAAGTTGACCTGACATGGTCTAATCTTTGGGGAGTCACGTCCACTTTTCCCATCTTCATGATTGCTTTTCTCTATTCTCATTTTCAATCATGCTATTCAGCCTGCCTTAGAGTCTCTACACATCCTTTTGTTTTAAATAAAGCAGAGATGAAATTTAGACACACATGCTTGAATTTGACAACTTCCTCTGCACTCTTTACATTTCATTACCTATTTCTGTGAGTATAAAGAATGAGAAACAAGCCTGGATGTGAAGCACTGTTGTCACTATTCTTTCCATTTTGTCATGTCTGACTGCCTGAAAGTTTATGCATATCAGGATCATTTTGATCTTATTTGATCTTATTCATAAGGATTGCTCTGACCTAAGTTAAAGTATTACCTGAATCCCAAAAATATATCCATTAGCAATCAAATGTTTTAATTATGCTTTATACTCCATGAATACAGACTATTTCTTTTGTATTTTCAGCAGGGAATAAAAATGTTTCTAATAAATCTAGTAAAAATAAGAACTGAATAAAGTTGTCAAAACACTACAGAATAGTCAGCATCAGGTCATCAGGTCATCTGATATGATAGCCTGATGTAAAGGGAATTGTACTACAGTATTCCCCAAAGTTGAGGTGTGCCATAAACCATGTGTTTTCAGTATTTGCTGTATAAAATATCAGCTGAGGCTGGTTTTGAAAATAGGCCATTGTTGGTTAGGGCTTTAGGGTATCACACTACTCAACAATGATCTGTAGATGTCCAGTTACCTCAGGATACATATAGAAATTGTGGTGAACAAAGAAGGCAACACACAGATGAGATTACATCTTGCAGTCATTCCTTCCACACACAGTGAACGTATTCTTCTTGGATCCTGTGAAACTCAGGAATGCTTTAGTATCATTGTTTTTATACCCAGGAAGTTTCACTGTTGCACTGTGGCTTTTTACAGAAGAAGACAATGTGCCCTAAGGTCTAAGAACAAATTCTTGTATTTCATTTCCCCAGTCCCCACAAATTCACAGCAAGACTAATTGGTGACCAAATAAATGGGCCAGAGATAAATAGAAATGAATTGCAGGCATATGTGTTGCCTGTGATTTGGGTGATTTTCCCATCTCTTTGTGTTGGCATGTTCTCTCGTAAAAAGCTGATCAGGTCTAGGTTAAAGTGGGGTGGTGTTTGTGTGATTACTTTTATGCTTAGAAGTTTATGATCAAATAAGTTAAAGTGATCTTCAAAATAGAAATAAATGAAATGTAAACAGGAATCTACTTTGTCTGGATATTCTTTATTTTGTGCCTATTTCTACAACCAGTGCTGCAACATTCTTAAACAGGGTCATTTTTCATGTGCTTCTGTGATCTCTGTTGATTCGTCAGCTTTATATACCAACTTTTGCCTTAGAAATTAGTTTCCAAAAACTCACATATGAAATTAGCATAAACTTTAATGACTTAAGCAAGAGGTAAAAAGCTATGCATTTTGGAGGGTAGCAGTTACAATAGCAGAATTATTTGACTTCAGGCAAAATAGACTCTAAAAAAATTGAGGCTTTGTTCATCAAGAAAGCTTTCTTCTATAGCAGATGAAAAAAAATACAGAGACCCACAGCCAGAGTTGATGCAGACAGTGAGAGATCTTGGAACACATCCCTAAACAGGAAGTCTCCATCAAGTCTTTCCTCTTGGGGCTCAGGGATCCTCATGAAATGGGAGATGGAAAGAGTGTAAGAGTCAGAGGGTATGGAGTACACCATGAAAAGAAAGGCATTTAGATCAACAAGATTGTTGCATAGATGAACTCACAGACTCTGAGGCAGCATGCAAAGAGCCTACATGGGTCTACACCAGATGGGTTCCTAAAGCTGAATGGAGAAGCAGACACATCCCCCATCCTTAAACCAGAAGCAGTTTCCAATAGATAAAATGAAAATTGGTTTCCACCAAGGGAGTCTCACTGGGGAAACAATTTCCTCTTATGGGTAGGCTGCATGCCCAATAGTAGATGGCCATCAGAAAACAAACTCAAATATCGTTGGAAGTTCCTTGTCTCATAATTTCATGTCAGGGCTTCTCCTTTGTTAAAAAAATACATTATTTTTTATCACACACACACACACACACACACACACACACACTTATATTCTTCGTTCTGTTAAAATATAGGTCCTTGGTGTATATATTATGGCTTCCATTTACTGTTTTTATGGGATTCCTGAACATGCAAATGAGTGGATCTTTTTTCTTGTGCCTTCTTTGGGGCTTTTTACCTTCTATTTGTTTTTGTCCCATTCTTATGAATTAGTTTCTGTTTTATCTTATTATATTATATATTATTATCATTCCTCAGAATCCTGTTTGCTTTCTAATGCAAGACAGAAAGGGAGTGAATCGGCATGGGAGGGAGGGAGGAACAGGAAAGAAAAGAGGGAAGGGAAATTATAATCAGGATACAATCAGTGAGAAAAACTTCTATTTTCAATAAAAGAAAATGAAATAAGGTTCTGGAGCCAAGACTACTAGATTAAAATTCTGATTTTTCCCTCATATGAGAAACTGTTGTGGTTAACTCTCTTTACATGCTAATTTTATCATATAAAATACAGATAATATTATATACTTTGAAGGTGTTCAGTGACTTTTTAAATCAGATAATATCAACTACTCACTTCAGATAATAGGGGGAAAAATGCTGACTGAACAAGGTGGGATCAACCACCATTACAGTAATAAACACTGCCTTATAGCAGTGTGTCACATTTACTGCGAACCAAGCATTTCCAACGCAGCAATTACAATGAGTATTTTAAATATTGAAAAAAGGGTATTTTCTATTTGCTCAAATACTACCTTGTCAGACACTATTCATGTAATGCTTCATATTTTAAAAGATTTACCCATTTGCTTGCAATGACTGCTCTTGCTGTGACTTACTGACAAGATTTAGATACCTTTGCATGTTATTTGTTGTTATTGCATTCTAAGAGTGACAGGAAAAGATAACATGGGAACAGGAATATGAATGAAGTCCATTGTTATAGAAACTGGTTCTTCCAGAATGAGGGGTTGAGCAAGCTGGTTTCTGTGTTCATCTTTTTGGTTCAGGATTTTAAACTGAAAGATACATATCTTAATATGACCACACAGATAATTTGAAATTCTCAGTGACATTTTTAAAATTTTAATTGACAACAAGTATATGTTGTTATGGAGAATAGTGTGTTTTGTATACAGTGTGCAATGATCAATGTGGGGCAATTGATATATCTCATACCTCAAATATTTACCATTTCTTTGAGGTAAAAACATTAAAAACCTTGTTTTGTTTTGCTCTGTTTCATCTATTGAAAATGCAGTAGAAATCTGGATATATAGCTCAATGGTAAAGTGTTTTGCCTGTCATCTTTAAAGCTTTTGGTTCAGTCTCCATCAACCCTTGTCCTCCCAAAAGGAAAAGAAATATACACCTTAGTACCACCAACTTTGATCACCTTATTGTAATACAGATGCAATGCTTTTTCTTCTCATCTAACTATGATTTTTCACCTCTGGAATGAGCTCATCTTTCTATGTCCCAAAGACTCAAATAGCCACCACTCTACTATTTTCAAGTCCACATATAAGTAATACAATATATGAGTTTTCTTAAAGTACCTGAGATGCCTACAAGGCCACATTAGATACTAAAAGTTTAATAGTCTGCAATTCTTTGAATACTTTGGATGCAGAGTAAAGAATTGCCCAATGACTTCAGCAGCTTTAAGACTAGCAAGGGGTTCCACTCACTGTCAAATTTCAAAACTCTTAAGAAGTTCAGTTATGTGAGAAAAGATTTGCTTTGTCTCATTGGTTTTGAGGTGTCTATGCATGTTTACACAACTCTATTGTTTCTGAACTACAATGGCACAGAGTAGCATAACAGGGAGCACATAGTGAAAGAAAGCAGCTTATTTCATGGCACACAGGAAACTGAGAGGAAGAAATAGGATGTGGGATGCCTGGTGACATGATTTAGCTCCAGATTTTTCATTACCTCCAATTCCTCCATCAGCTGTTGAAATTAACAGCGGATGAGTCCATGGATGAGATCAGAGCAAACATGAGCCAATCACTTCCCTCAAACACTCACCTCTGCACATTGCTAAATTCAGTAATGACCTTTTAGCATACAAACTTTGGAGGATATATCAGACCTAAAACATAGAAGTAGCATCACCTTTGTGGTGATATTTTGTTTATGATCTAATAAAGCGTGCGTGAAGATCAGAATAAAGCTAGCCACAGCCACAGAGGCCAGGCAGTTACACAACTTTAATTCCAGGAACCACACTAGTCAGCCATAGAAGCTAGGGGATGGTTGTGCATGCCTTTAATCCTAGCACTAGATAGGAATATAGGGCAAGAAAGAGCTCAGGGTCTCAGTCAGTCTTCAGTCTTCAGTCTTCAGTCACACTGAGGACAGGATTGCCCAGCCTTGGTAGAGGTACGAACTCTCTTGTGGTTTTATGCTTTGCATTTCTGATCAGTTTGAACCCCAATATCTGTCACTGGGTTTTTATTACTCATGCTACATTGCCTAAAGAATGTTAAGTTCCTTATTGAACTTTGAGGTGGTTCTCTTCCCTATTTGTGTCTATGAAAACAGCATCTTGCCTGTATTCATGGGAAAAATAGTAATGTTAAAGTCAACAGAGACTAAGAGTCAATTCATTTCTCTTCAAGTTCCTTTCATGCTTTCTGGCACTTTAGAAACATTTCACAAAAGAGGCAAGGGGAAGTTCAACTCTCCCAGCACCACCTGTTGAAGATACTATTTTTTCTCCCTCCATCTTATATTTTTGATATCTGTATCAATATCACATGGTTGAAGTTACATGTACTTGTGTTTGGCTCTTCAATTCTGTTTCACTGATCTACATATCTGTTTTTTTGTGGGAACCGTAATTTTTTTGTTTTGTTTTTACCATGGCTCTGTAATCTTTCATAAGATCTGGAAAGTTAATCCCTCCAGAACTGCTCTTTTAGTTCAGGATTTTTTTAACTATCTTGGCTTTTTCATAGCTCCATATGAATTTTAGGATTTTTTCCCTATTTCCTTAAAGAATAAGAAAGGGATTCTGATTGGGATTGCATTTAATCTGTAAATAGCATTTAGGAAAATGGTCACTTTCACAATATTAATTATACCAACACATGAGCATGAGATGTCATTCCATGCTATAGTGTTTTTCTCTCTTTCTTTAGACATTTTAAGTCTTCGTTGTAGAGGTCCTTTATTTCCATGATTAGGTTTCTTCCTAGATACGTTATTTTCTTTGAGATGCTGAAGAATAAGAATGTGTTCTTACCAATTAGTTATCCAATAACAAGTGGCCTGCCCGGACAATGCATGTACAAGTAATATTACACAGACTAATCAGGCTATTTGTAGGTATATATTTGTATAGTCATTTTACATAAATGTTACAACAACAACCAATGAAAGAATGAGGTCATTGATAATAAAAGAGTGTGAGGAGGAGTATATGAGAAGGTTTAGAGAGAGGGAAAAGAAAGAAAAAAATTATACAGCTATCATCTCAAACATGGAAAAAATAGGCAAACTTTATTTCATAGCATTTGAATGGAGTCACAGCCACCTAAATAGTAAACAAGTCAAGCGTTCCTCATCTGTACCTGTACACTACCAACTCACTCTAAGAGTGCTTCAGACGATGCCAATGTTCTTCAGTGTTTTCCTACCACACAGAGTATCATCCAGGGAGTCCTCAACTTCTCACTCTTGCTCTCAGGCTCACCACTGGCACTTGTTTATTCTCTCTTATCTTTCATGTGGCAGAGAAAATGCAGTCCTGTTCAGTTTTGTCATGCTTGTATTTCATAGAAACCTTCTTTAATCTCATAATGGTTATTACTTTCAGGTTATATGTTTCACAAAAATCTCACCCCTTTTGAAATCTAAGGCACAAGGTGTTCTGTGATTCACACAAAGCTGTGATTGGAGTGCTTTTTATAATCTTATCACTGGGACAGATGATAATAAATATTGGATGATGACAGATAAAGTACAGGACAAAGAGGGAAGCCCTGTCACTAAGCTGAAAGGGGTCAAGCACAGTAAGTAATATTTAGATCTCATCTACAGATTTCTGATTGTCAGATCCCACTGAAGTAGAACATAAATGGAATCAGATTCCCTCAAAGACCACTAACCATGAATGAACTTTCAAATGTATATCACAGCTCAATGTAACTATAATAAATCAGTAATAAAACGCTGACACTTGACCTTCCATGGCAATTCATTTTAGCTATAAGTCGTATTTCTGAGTATGTATATCCCAGAATGGGTTACTTTTCTCTTGGATTTTCTAAAAGTTGTTTGTAATCAGCGGGTCTGTCAGACTCAATGCTCCAGTTTCATAACTGTAATTGGATTGTCCGACTTTCTATTCAATTGGTACATGTTGCTTCTTTTTTCTCTGTTTTTCCTTAAAATCAATAAATGGTTTGTGGTGCTTTAATAGAGAAACATCACATTTTACCATATTGTGAAGTTGACATTTTCAACATTTATCCCCTGCAAAGATCATTGGGTCTGTCAGACCCAATGCACGAGTTTGGAATTAATTGAATTTTCTCATCCCAGGGACATATAATAATGTGAACACATTTCTTGATGGAAATTGGAACTTTTTCATGTCCTGAACTTTACACATGAATAGAGACAAGTTTCTTTCCATTTTTCCCTCTCAATTCACAGACAATTTGAATAATAATAAAGTCATAGAAATTACAAATAGGTACATGTTTAGGACTAAGGCTGGTGTTGACACTAAAACATTATGGATCTTATAAGAAATACACATTTAAGTGTGTAAGTGTACAGTTCATTCATTTATGCACACTGCATTGGCTTTGCTTACAGTTACATTCATATATGTATGTAAGTTATATGAATGATGGGAGTATAAGCTAATACAACCACTTTGGAAATCAGTATAGTGGTTTCTCAGGAAAATGGGAATCAGTATCAGTCTATCACAAAATCCAGAAATTCCACTCTTAGGCATATACCCAAAAGATGCACATTCATATAACAAGGACATCTGTACAACCATGTTCATAGCAACATTATCTGTAACAGTCAGAAACTGGAAGCAACCTAGATGCCCTCAACTGAAGAATGGATAAAGAAAATGTGGTACACAATGGAGTATTATTCAGCAGAAAAAAAAAAAACAATGGAACTAGAAGAAACCATCCTGAGTGAGGTAACCCAGTCACAAAAAGACAAAAAATGGTATGTACTCACTCATTTTAGACATAGAGCAAAGAGTAGCAGCCTAAAATCTACACCGCCAGAGAAGCTAAGAAACAAGGAGGACCATAAGAGAGACATACATGGTGCCCCAGAGAAGTGGAAAGGGACAAGATCTCCTGAGGTAATTGGGAGCATGGGGGGGAGAGGGAGTTAGGAGAAAGAGAAGGGGAGAAGAGGAGGGGAAAGGAGTACAGGAGTGAGCAGGAAGATTTAGTCAGGGGTAGAATAGAGGAGAGCAAGAAAAGAGATACCATAATAGAGGGAACCATCATACATTTAAAGATAAATCTGGCACTAGGAAAATGTCCAGAGATCTCTGATAACGATATTAATGACTACCTTATATGCCATCCTAGAGCCTTCATCCAGTAGCTGATGGAAGTAGAATCAGACACCCACAGTTGAACACTGAGCTGAAACCTGGAACCCAGTTGCAGAGAGGGAGAAGTGATGAACAAATGGGTCAAGACCAGGCCAGAGAAATCCACAGAAACTTCTGACTGAACAAGGGGTTGCTCATGGACCCCAGACTGATAGTTGGGATGTCAGTTTGAAGGTCTGGTTAATCTATGAAGCCTCTAGTAGTGGATCAGTATTTATCCCTAGTACATGAATGGACTTTGGGAACCCATTCCACATAGATGGATACTCTCTCAGCCTCGACAAACAAGGGAGGGTCTAGGCCCTGTTCCAAATGATATGACAGACTTTGAAGATCCCCCATGCAAGGCCTCATCCTCCCTAGGGAGCAAAAAGGGGATGGGATAGGGAGGTGCTGGGGGGGGCAGGGGAGAAGGGGAGGATGAGGGAACTGGGATTGACATGTAAAAGAATCTTGTTTCTAATTTAAATAAAAAAAGAGTTGAGTAAGAGAATGCTTGTCTATACTTAAGAGTAAATCCCATTTAACACAGTTCTATGCATATATTCTGGGTCTATAGTATTCTCCTCTTAGGAGACAAAAATGCAAATGTATAACAGGGTACCCACTACTAAAATTCAAATAGAATTCTTCTGTATAAAAACAAAATCAGCAAATTCACATGACTTCATTTTTAATAGCGTGGTGCCTTTTAAGTGTTGGTTTGCACAACTGCTTCTCTATTGACTGGAACAAAAAAATTCATTCCAAAATAATATGAGATATTGACTAAAGACTTGGGGATACCTGCCTAAAATCAGATACCTTCTACATTCTATTGCCATATAAGTATTCATTCTGCAAGAAGTAGAGGTTTTCTACTGAATGAAGAGCATTATCAAATGTTTCCATCTTTCTCTGAAGTGTTCAATATTATCTGCCTTTTGAGACAGGCTTCTAGACGGAGTGGACTATTGGCTTGTTCGGGTGAAACAGCTCCTGAGTTTTAATGTGTATTTCCTCTTTGGAAGGGGGAATTCTATTAGAGAAAAACTTTAGTAGTTTGGGTAGCATTTATCTAATTAATCCAGTGTCCAGAATTCATAATTTTATTTCTTCATTGAATTTCTTTGCTAACCACGAGGCAGAAGCACACATGAAAAAAATAGTGTGTGTGCCACATCATAAGTACTTTCTTTGACAAAAAATTTCCTGCCTATTTCTACTTACAGGCCAGATTTCTATATTTTAAAATTGGTTTCCTGTACCATAGGAAGGAACTGCACTAGAACAGACTGCCTATGGTAGCAGTTTTCCAGACATCAACACAAGGAAGGGATGAGATTCACATTCCTTCTTTTTTCTTGTGAGTATATTTGCATTCCAGCTCAAGAAATTTCAATTGTCTGAAATGTTTTTATAGGCCCTGAATAAGAAAACAAACAAAACACCATCTCATGTGCCAGGTGAGACAATAGAGGAGTGTTACTTATTAATGGTTTAATATATTTGGATTATGTCTTTAGAAGAAAATTCACCGATGATCAAATCCCTTAAAAAAAACTTAATTGGTTTTAGTTACAAGAGATATGACTGATCTGTGAATTATTCTCTACAAACGTATTTTATTCCTAGTGTAAAAATATAAATATCAGCAATTCTATAGGGTTGGAATTATACAAAATTGCTTTTGCTTTGAATGTCATGATAAACACACAGGTGTATTATTGTGGCAACTATGCCCTATGATTGATGAAGCTGTTTATGATGTGAAGAGCACTACAGTATTCTGGCTTCCTATAGTTTAGTCAGAAAGTACCCGACATGATATTGCTTAGGAAAAACAACAACAAAATCCTGTACACAGTAAAGGAAGGTACACAGTAAAGGAAGTTTTCTTGAGGATTTACAATGACCTATTTCATAATAAATCCTCTCAAAACCTATTGGAAATTAAGCTGTTTGTTTAAATAAATTTCTTAGGGGATGTTTCACTATAAGATGTGTTCTGATCAAATTCCTAACAACATTTGATAAGAAAGTATTATTTCCTGGTTTTCTGCAGTTCAGTTTGGAAACAAATCAACCAGCTGGAAAGGTAGTTCAAAGCCATATTCCCCACTCATGCTCTTGTAAGGATTTACCAAGACAGAATATTCACAAACAGTTAAGTTTCCAAAACACCAAAAAAAAAAACAAAAAACAAAAAACAAAAAAAAAAACCGACAGCTCAGAATCCATGGTATGTAGTCTAGCTCTCATAGAACCATGCTGTTTTGAAAGAAATTATATCTATTCCCTTCACCAGCAAACTGGCATTTCATAAGATAAGATGTGTGCTCTATGTTTGAATAAATCCGTGTATTTTCCTTAGAATACATCACAGCTAGGGCATGCGATTCAGAACACTATGACATTGTACTGCCTTAAAAGGTATGCTTCTCTTTTCTCCTATTAAACATCTTTTTTTCTACATGCATTTGCAATAATTGCTTGTGATTGCTGGCACAGTTACCACAAGGAAGTCTTATTTTCCCTCCACCTCTTTTTAAGCATCCAGTGTGGAAGCTTTCAACCCATAGTGCCTCCCTAAAAATTATCTGAGAATATTGATAAATCTAAACCCTTAGCTAACAGTGATTACTTTCTCTATTCAGGCAGTTGTGGTGGCATTATTTAGACACAGTTGCTGAGAAGCCACAAACAAGGTACTTTCTTAATGACTCAAGTTTCTAGGCTATATTACTGTCGGTGGCAGAAAATCACCACCAGAAGGTAGTATCTGTGAATGTATTTGGTCTTGGAAGTTAAGATTGTCAGTCCTGTTAGTAAATAACCCTCTGTCATACAGTCAGCATCTTTCCTCCTCAAACACCTGCCAGAAATTTCTGTACCACCTGTCTGCTCCCTTCCCCATATCTTTAAATTATCCATCTCTATTTTCTTCATGCTCTCCAAGTAAAAAGACATTCAAAACCTGATTTGACAAACAATCCATCCTCATGTCTATCTTCCATTTTCTGTTTGCTTTTTTCTCCTTTCTTTTCATGGATACTTATTTTGAATAAGTAACTGACATGTCCTTAGACATCTCTCATCAACCATTTGTGTCTCCACCCAGGGTAAGAAGAGTCAGTCTCATGTACTATGAAGGCCTCTCTGTACAGCCCCCCACTTTGAATTTTCCTGTGACAAAAGAACATTTTCCCCTCACTAGATTCCTATGGTGCCATTAATCCACCCATGTTATGGTGGTACCATCTAAGGTCACAATGTTTGTGTCTAATTTCTCTTGGTAATAGCTACAGTCTATGCCTATGCCATTTTTCTATCTGAACATTTTGCTAATGTCCCAAGGGAACTATCAGTAGACTAATAACCCCTTGGAGTAACTAAGCGTGTGTTCTGCAATCATTGAAAAGTTAAACTGCTGGGCTCATGATGGGCAACAAGATGACATTCACCAACAGGGTTATTCAGATACTAATCCAAATGCACCAGTTATAAGGCTCCCTGACAAAATAAGCAATCCTAAACCAAAGGCCTTTGATGTTTTTAGAAGAACAGGCCTGCTTTCTCACTCCTCCAGAATTTCAGAGTATTCTAAAAGAAAGACATCACCAGCCCTTCTAGTATTTCAGGGTTCTCCAGACACTGCAGAAATAATCAGACTATTACCTCAAAATATAAAGGGGAAACTATAACTGCAGAAGAAATGGAATTTAATAATATGAAAGTCTATAGTAATCATTGTGATTATAAGCAGGCAAAAAAGAATTATCTTTAAAACCAAGGATTTCTAAAACGACAAAAGCAAAATATCAAACAAATCCTTATTAGACATTATGTTGAGTGAAATATAAAAATTTTAAATGGATACTTGCATCTCTAAATTAATGTATCATGGCTGGCTCCATCACAAGTTTAACTTTTGTTTTTTTTTTTTTTTAGTGTATTTTAGTTACTCCCACAAACTTTTTATTTTATTTTATTTTATTAGTTCAAATTAGGAACAAGCTTGCTTCACATGTCAATCCCTTCTCCCTCTCCTTCCCTTCCCCCAACATCCCACCTGCTCCTAGCCATCCCCCCTCCACTCCCCAGGCAGGGTAAGGCCCTCAAAAGGGGCTCCCCAAAGTCTACCACATCATCCTGGGCCAGGCCTAGGCCCTTCCCCATGTGTCCAGGCCAAGAGATCATACCTTCACAAGGGATAGGCTCTCAAAATCCCTTCTTTTTTTTTTTAAGACCTTACATATTTAATACAGTGAGTTACCCCTGTACAAATGGAAAAAAACATTAAGTTCAACATTTCTAAACCAATATGGCTGTTAATTTTGTACAATGCCAACTCAACACAGTAAACTGGAATACTTTTTTCCAAAGTTGACAGCACAGCTAAAGTTTCCAAAAATTCAATATATATATATATATATATATATATATATATATATATATATATATATAGTGGCAGTATGTTATGCACAAGTTTAACTTTTCATGTACTAATGTCTGCTTGGTTTGTTTTATTTTATGTATATGAGTGTTTTATGTTTGTGCACAGTATGTGTGGTGCCCACAGACGTCAGAAGTAGACATTACCATCCTCTAAAGCTGGAGTTATGAATAGTTGTGAGTCACCATGTGGGTGCCAGGAACTAAACCAATGACGTCCTCAAGAGGTCAAGTGCACTTAACCACTGAGCCATCTTTCCTGCCCCATAAAATCTACATTTTTAAGTGTTAAAAATAGAAGTACTATATTATCCTGCAGTTCCCCTATTACATTTATAATCAAATATAGAAAATAAAACAGTGGTTTGCCCATATTTATAAGAGTATACCTCATAAATGCCAAGATATGTAATAAGCTTCTGTGTCCATTGATGGATGAACTGATAAAGAAAATGTGGCATACAGACACCCAAATACCACACACACACACACACACACACACACACACACACACACACACTCCACTTTTCAGCCATAGGAAGAAGCAATCTTGTCATTCTTTGCAAAATATTCAGGCCTGAAGTCATTATGTTAAGGGAAATGCCCTTGCATAGAAAGAAAAATACTACATGATCTCACTCATGTGGGATCTAAGAGAGTTGATCACCTAGAAATTGAGGATATAATGTTCATCACACAGATTCTAGAGCAGTGGGGTGGGTAACTAGATTGGAAGACATTACTCAAGGGATACATGATGACAATAGGAGGAATATATTTCTAAAGAACTATTGTAATACAGTAACTATAGTTAATAATAACATATCTGTAAAAAGAACAGCACATGGATGCCAGGTACTTTAAAAATAGTAATTGTAAAGCAGTGGGCTTGACAATTAGCTAGATTTAACCATTCTGTATCACACACAGACCACAAAATAACACAGCACCAAATTTCTAAGGCCAGCATGAAGAAGTGTTGGAAAACTCCTTGTTTGCTAATGCACTGTGCATGATGTGCTGTGTGCCTCTGATAAATGCAGTGGTGTTATCCAATTAACTTTCTAGTACCCGGGAGAGAATCTTATGGGTTCTGCCAACTTACCATCGACTAATCTTAATTGTCTTTTGACCTATGCTATATGCACTGAGGGGAAGGGGATTGTCAGTCACATAGCAGTTTAACACATTAACATCATAGTCTATATGAAAATCATTTGACCCCATTCAAACAAATAAAATGAAAATTAGTAAAGTAACATTTCTATTATTTACATTGCCTATAAAGAAATGCCTTAAAAAGTTTTCAATCAGAAAATTCTAACAATTTTCGGTTGAACTGGAATATTATGTTTCACATGACTTATTACTCCTTACTTACAATGTGAAACAATATTTGTAGTTCTTCTATAGTCTGAGTAACATAAGTGAATATATGTAAGAGTAATAATTATGAGACAGGAGCTTAACCGTATGTATGCTGAGTTCTCCACTCATCACCACCTCCTACCAAATAACACAGTCACATATGAGGTCAGTCCTCAGTTATGATCTGTTTCTTGGCTTGGATACTTTGAAGTGAATTTATAATTGGACAGCATTGCAGAATGAATCAGGGTCTTGCTCTTGCTAAGCAAGAGTACTTCTGAGACGAACACCTGGCCCTTTAAAAAAAATTTAAGTTGTCACTAAGCTGCTTATGTTGGCCTTGAACTTTTTGGTCCTCGTAGCCTGTGCCACTGGGCCTGCCTCTAGGTATACTTTTCCCAAACACCCCTCTTTTCTGGCTCCTTGAATTTTAAAAGGATCGTATCACTCAGGAAAGCTATGCTGAATAAAGCATCATTATCCCAGTTACAATATCACTTTTTCTGCTCACAATTAGAACAGGATCCTTTGTATAAAGGAGAGAGGCAGGAAATAGACTCCTTCCCACCCAAACAAATAGGTGTGTTGCAGAAAGTCCTTAATTCCTCAATGAATGAAGGGACAATTTTCCTCAAGGACTCTACAGATAGCAGTGACTCCAATGTCCCTAGATGAAAACTAGAATTTTTTTCTATTTTTTTTATTTCATTTTACATTCCAACCAAAGTTCTCCCTCCCAGACCTCCTCCCCTTAGTTCCCCTCTAGCCTATCCCCCAATCTACTCCTCCTCAAAGGTAAGGGTCCCACAAGGAGTCAAGATTGGCTGACACAGTAGGTTGGGGCAGGGCCCAGCCCCTCTCCATGCATTAAGACTGACCATGCATCCTACCATAGGGAATGGGCTCCAACATGCTAGCTCATGTACCAGGATTATATCCTGCTCCTACTGCCTCTGAGCATGCCATCTCACCCTAACGAATGGGCTTCAACAAGCTAGTTCATGTACCAGGTTTGTGTTGTGGTCCTACTGCCAGGAGTCACTCTGATAATCCAAACTTCACAACTGTCTCCCATATATGGAGGTCTTAGTTTGGTCCCCTGGAGTCTCCACAGTCTTAGGTATAGAGTCTATGAGTTTCCATGACATTATTTCAGCTGTCTCTGGAGATTTCTCCATTATGATCTTGATCTCCCTTGCTCATATGTTCCCTCCTCCCTCTCTTCACCTGGATTCCTGAAGTTCAGCCTGGTTCTTGGTTGTAAATCTCTCTGTCTGGTTCCATCAATTACTGAATGAGGGCTCTATGATGATAATTGGGGTATTCATCAATCTGATTACAGGCATAGGCCAACCCCGTTGTCTTTCCACTACACCTAGGAGTCTTACCCGGGGTTATCCTTGTGAATTCTTTAGAGTTATCCTAGCACAAGGTTTCTCCATAAGCCCATTGTGGTTCTGTCTATTAATCTATCTCTTTCATTGCTCTTCCACTGCACCCCTCCCCACCCAGGCCATATAGTCCCTCCTGTTCTCATCTCCCCCCTTTCCCCCTTACCATCCCCAATCTCAGTTTGCCTTGTAGATATCATCTAATTTCTCATCCCAGGGTGATCCTTGTGTCCCTCTTAGGGTCTTTCTGGTTACCTAGCTTCTTTGGAGCTGTGGACTTTAGTCTGGAAATCTAGAATTATTAACTCCAAGATAATATAAGATATTTGGTTTTATTGTCTAGGTAAACCCCTTAATATCTGCTCATTCTTGTGTGTTCTTTAAGTTAGGAAGTTTAACTGGTCTATAGATCTAGATTCTGTAACATATTGTGAAAGTGCGTTCTCTACACACTTGTATCTGCAGGAACTTTCTTATCTGCCCCTGTCTTAGCATCTTGAGGAGGTGAGTGGGAAAATGGCTAATGCCTGGTTTTGAGGGATTTTGTAAGGAAATGTTCCACAGACATGATTGTCATTCCTGATAGAAGGGGCATTTTTGGTCTGAAGAACCCATCTTTAAACTGTGATTTGCCCTGTTACTAGGTATCCTATAAATCATTAGAATGAGTTCTTCCCTACAGCTGGAGGAGGAGAAGGTCAAAGCACCAATCAGGTTATTTAGGTGAAACATGCTATTTTATCTAAAACAGAGGCTTTTTCAGAAATTCATGCTTTTTTGCCTTTAAATTCTCTGGATGATTCCTCTAGCTCTCTTTTCTGTTATGTGTACATCAAAGCATAACGACTTGGCCTGGGACAAATGAGAAATTAATAACCGAAGCGAGGGTTTAAGAAATCCATAGTAATGATACAAATGAGACCCATCAAATTAGAAAACCAAAATGAAAACACACTAAACACTTCAAAATTTAATTAGAAAAAGTTCCAAGTTCAGACCACACTGAGGCCATTTCACTCCAGCACTCTATATTGGAACCAGAAAAGGAGAGTTGTTACAGGGAATGTGACCTTGGGGAAGTAGCAAGATCAGCTCACTGCCTCTGTCACCAGGCTTGCTTCTTAGGGCTCACCCCTAATGTTTCATTAAAGCTTGATCCAAGGCAAGCATCTCTCCAATTTAACTTTCACAAGAGACGGAATTCAGGCTTTTCTTTTCCCCAGTCATGATACTGCAATTGTTTTGAGACTGCTGGTCATAAACCATTCAAAATATTTTCTAAATTAATACACCAACTATGAACCATAAATTGGCTGCAGATCCCTGTGAGCCATGCCCATTGACTTTTAAGTCCAATACTGTATATCAGGGAGGGATCCCTTTTCTGCCTAGCAGCAATATTTGAGTGGGAAGGGAAGGCTTTAAGGTTATATATGGTGAGAATGAATCATCCTTCTTTTCTATAGCCCTTTTCATACAAATTGTATATCCTACAAATACTTTATAGACCTCTATAATACAGAAGAGTATAAAGAATAAATCCTAAAAAAAACATAGGAAAAGAGAAGTTTCCAATCCCCAGTAAATTCTTTATGTTATCTATCTGTGAAGGTTGTATCTGCTTTGCATCTTAGAATTCAGCCCACTTTATTATTACAGATTTTAACTCCTGTTGTTATTTATTTAGTAACTTCTCAAGTTATCTCTTCAGGCAGCCATCAAATACAATTTTATCAGCTAAGAATCAGAGACAAGCTGAGCTTTCTAGAAAGTCACACAATAAGAATAATGGCTAAAAACTAGTTCTCAAGTACAGAGACTCAATTACTATTACCCAGAAAACAATCACTAGAAGACATTGGGGAATGTTGTGAGAGGTTCAGGTTATGACAACAGAATGTACCCACATTCACTCCAAAAGCAGATCAGATTCCTGGTTTCCTGGTTCTTATGGTTATTTACTGATATATATATATATATATATATATATATATATATATATATATTATACCAGTATTGAATATATATTCATACATATGAATATATATATATTCATTGTTATATTTTATGATCTCCTTCAGTGATTCAGTTTGGTAATCATTCCTCACCCCAATAGCCCTAATGGCACACTACAGAAGTTCCTCCTTATCTATGGGTACAGTTTCCTCAGTTTCAATTTCCTAAGGTGGCCATACAGTGTTAGTGAAAAGAATCTGAACATAAGCAACTTGTGCATTTTAAGTTGTGTTCCTTTTAAGTATTATGATGGAGTTGCATATTATCCCACTCCATCTACCTAGAGTGAACATGAATCATCCACTTGCCTGGTGCATCCATGCTCTATGCACTTCCAGACGGTTACTTAGGGACTACTTTGGCTGCATATTGATTGTCAGAGAATTTCAGTGAATGGATTCTTATAACCCTTATTTCACTGGAGGCTCTGTTATGGTTAACATTAATTACCAACTTGACAGGAATTCTATCACCTAGGAAACAGAACTCTAGGTGTGGCTGGAATGGAATTTCTAGGTGGGGCTCATTAATGTGGGAAGACCCCCTACATGTGGCTGGCACTATTCTATGTGTTGTTGTCATGACTTAAGCACTGATGTTCCTCTCTCTTAACTTCCTGATAACAGATGCAATGTATACTGCTGCTTCAAACTCATGCAACCACATCCTCTCTACTGTGGTGGACTGCACACTACATTATTGGCTGAAATAAAAGCTCCCTGCATTATGTTGCTTTAGTTAGATGTTTTGTCAAAGCTATGAGAAAAGCAATATAGGCCTGTCTACCTCTCTCATCTATCTATCTATCTATCTATCTATCTATCTATCTATCTATCTATCTATCTATCTATTATATATCTATGGAAACTTAATCCAAAAATCTTAAATTCAAAGTATTTCTGACCCCAATTCCTTTAAGTAAAGTATATTATTCAAAATGAGTTATTGCCGTTAATATTTTTACTATGTATGATACATTGTAGGGAGCCGTCCCTGCATTCTCCATTACAAGATGGAGCCTGCATCCGGCAGGCACTGAATGTAAACAAGTTAATGCGCGCAGGCGCTGGGTAACTTTCCATTCCTTGATCTCTGCCTATTTCGTGGTTGCCAGCCTTTATTAGGGGACGGGATTCTTGGCTCGGGGTCTCCGCTCTGGTAAGCTTATGCTCTCCTCTCAAGACGCATTAAAGCTTTACTGCAGAAGGATCCGAATGTCCTGTGTCGTTCTTGCTGGCGAGGCGATTGCGCGGGACAATACATGAATTAAACTTTATAATGAATTTGAACCTATAGAACAAAACAGTAATTATGTTGACAAAAAAATGATGTCCTTGTTTTAGATATCTACTCATCTACTCTGCTTCTTAAAATATATCTTTGATAATAAGTGTAAATTAAAAAATAGTGTATATGTGTTTTGTTTTCTGGAGAAACTAACACACATATACTTAGGGAGTTCTGGGACTTGAATTGACCTACCTGTAAATGTGCTGAGACTTGGAAGCTCTAGTATTATTTGTCTGGGTTCTAATTTCTTACAATCATAAGCAACCTGGCAGTTAGCATGTCAGAGATCTGCTTCAACTGGAGCCTGGCAAAGGTCAAGCTACACCCATGCAGCTGTCTCATGAACTTAAAGCCCCAGTTGCTTTATGAGCATAAGACCCTTTTGATTTTTGAAATACAAAACCAAGACAGGTGTTACGTATTATCTTCCATTTACAGCCGAAGAATAGAAGTTTCTTCTGCAAGGCTAATACATATCTCTGGAATTCTCCACATGCCATCATTCTTGTATACATACAAAGCTGTACCACTATGCACAAAGGCTCATTCCCACAAGTGCCTGTCAGTGTCCCAGTTGAAACAGCAAAATTTTGGTGGGGTGGGTGTGGCTCATACATGAATTATAATGTAACACAAACCTCTGTACATATCTGGGAAATAAACATATTGTTGTATAATAAACTTCAAAGAAAGATATGCCTTATGGGGAAAACAGCAGTTGTAACTCCATGTTGAAAGCTGCTATGATCCACAAGGGTGATGTACAATTCTTCCCCACTCAGCTCTAAGTCACCAGCTCTGTTAAAGTCACACCTCAAGGAACAGGTAAAAGACTAAGGCAGCTCCATAGAGCCCAGTACAAAAATAGTAGAATGGAAGAGCCACAGAAGTCATAATTCTATGAACTAGTTCATCACAAGCATGGGGCCCTTTCCCCCTTTCTTGGTTTCATTCCTCTGCCCAGTCAGTGAATTAGAACTACAGAGACTTAACTGTATCATCTCTTTGTGTCCCTTTCAACTCAGGCTGCAAGATCATAAAGGCATGTAAAGCCTGAGGCTGTTGTTAATGGAGCTGAAGAGTTTGGTGGCAACAAGAAGAGATGTGGCTTCCAGACGCAGAACACTTCTTCCCTTTCCAGACTTTCTTCCCCCAAATCAATATTGTCAAATTAATAAAGCTGTGGCTTTTGACATCACAGCGGATTACAGAAAGACACGCTTGAGTGACAGGCAAACAATAGCAAAGGAATGAGTTTCCACAGATACTTATTTATTTATGAAGAGCATGCAGCATGTAGAATTAATAAACCTGAAGTCATTGCTCTGTTTTGGAGATTTTAACCTGTCATCATCACAGGTTAAATAACTGTCACAGATCTCATACATGGGATAGTTCAAACATAAGATGAACTTCCCACCAATAATGCTCAAAGAGAATGGTTTCCCCCTGTATTAGTACTTTCTTTCTTTCCTCAACATGCCACCCCACACCATCTTAAGATTTTCTATGAATGGATGCTTTTAAACATTCTTGGGTTTGCTGTTTTTCAAAAGTTCACACATACAAACAGAGTCAATGGTGGCTGTGCTGTGTATGAGAAGGCATCTTGACATGAAATGAAACAGGGGTATGAAAAGAAGGTCGATTGTTTGCAAGCTTCCCATTAATATGAAGCTCTTTGTGAATATTTTCAGCTTCCCATTTCTTACTATTATTCTGACTATGTCAGAGAATAATTGTATTTACCCAATCTCTAAAAGCTCCATCTAACCTAGGAATACAACTTGCAGCATTTCTTTTCTCTCCTCCACTAAAATTCTGTCCTATAGTATTTTCTTTCAGCTTTATTTGCTCACATTAATTGGCTTCTTTTCAGTTTCTTGTTTTTCCTTTCTTTCTATTTTTACTTTTCATTCTTTTAAAATTTCATATGTTTGTTTTTAAAGCATGTGTCTGTATCTACCTCTCAGTTTATGTGTTATGTACCCTGTGTGTACATTTCCCAAATGGGAAGCCAAAAGAGGGAGTTGGATCCCCTGGGATAGGAATTGCAGGTAGTTGTGAGCTACTCTGTGTAGATGCTGGGCACTGAACCCAGGTCCGTTGCACAAGTAGCCAGTGTTCTAAACTGTGGAACATCTCCACAGTCCCTAGTTTTTCATTCTTGTTGCAGCTGTTGTTTTTCAATTTGTTCTTATGTTGTCTCTCTCTTGCCCTCTGAAGTTGTACATTTAATAAAGCACTCAACCATTAGTGAAATAGTTTTTCCTTAACAAAAACAGGAGGGACTATTTATCCTATTCTATTGTAGTATGCTATGTATGAGCTGAGATATCACAAAGATAATGTTGAACACTGTAAGCAAGCACCCCCGAAAAGAAGAAGAGCTGCCCAGCAGTGACAATGCTTGCACCCATTACCCCTGGTTGTTTCTTGGGGAGGATTCCATAACTGGTAAGTCATAAATGGCAAGTGTTCATGATAACCCAGGGAGGGAGTGCACAACTCCAAGGACATTGTTTCCTGCTTTTTGCCATCTTTAGGAAGCAAGGTTACTTTATAAACTTATTAAACAGTACTTGAATTAAGCATTGAATAAAACGAAAAAAATCTACTCCCCTGACTTCTGTTCCAAACCTTGCACCCTGACCAGCTGACCCACCAGTCATGCCCTATCTATTTCCACCAAGCCCAGACTTACCTTGGAAAAGAATATTCTTACTGCCTTTCCTTATATATGAAAGCAACTCTGTATTTGAGAAAATTAAAAAGCATTACTATGGAGGTACAATTATTGGCTATTTTCAGTCCATCATTCCTTTCCAGGACAGTGGAAAGGATCCTTAGCAGGATATGGTCAAACAGCAGTGGTCTGCTCTACAACTTCAGCAACAGTGACATTGCTAACACAGTGTAAGAAGTTTGGAATGCACAGTGCTAACTCATGTTTCCCTTAAGAACAGTCTAGATCTGTGAGGCAGCCACTTCCACGTGCAGACCTCCTTCCTATCTGTGAAATCATCATTTTCTCCTAGATGAGAATTATGTTTTTTTCTACAGTGTGAGGGAACCAGAAAGGCACTGAGCATCTGAGAGAAAATGAAAACAATTTAGCTCTGTTGAATGTCACCCTCTGTTGTTGATTTCCACACATCTGTGCATTTCTTCCTATCCAAGGCTTCATTTAAATGTGCTAGTTTCTTACAAAGATTGGGGAAAAAATCACTAATCCATTTCTCTTGCTCACCCATCACATTCATGTCTTCTCAGACTTAGGAACTCTCCTTCAAAAGTCCCCAAGTTGGCTCCCTAACTAAGATATTTGTGAGTTTCTCTTTAACCTTCCAATGATTTGACTTGGAACTGCTCCATTCCTGAAAGAGTGTCACTTTCATGTCACCGTGGGTAGCTACAAAGCAGCCTCCAGGCTCTATTGTGTGGAAAATAATTGGGCTAAAGCCAGAAATCAGCCAATGCAACCTGGAAGCCTAAACCTGATGATGGAGGGCTTCTGTGCTTGCTGCTTACTTGGGAGGCCAAGGCATGTTCCCCTCTAATTTCTGACAATATGATGGGGATACACCACTCATCTTGCTCCTGGTGCAAGTGACAAGCAGGATATATGTCCTGCTGCCTCCCCTTGTCCGTTGTTTATCTTCTTTGACAAAATATCTCACTCCTGTACTGCTGGGAGCCCAGAGGGCATGAATGACCTTTCTCCAGCTGCTCCCAGCTGTCGTAAGTGCCCCTGCCACTCCTGTATCTTGCTGTTGCATCCTTTTGAACTCCTTCTTCCTCTGCCTTGATTTTCCGTTTTGCACTATATCTTTCCCTTCCTCTGAAGTCACCTGCAACTTCATTTTCTTGCCTCACAGAGGGCTGCTGGTTTGTTCTGCAGTTGCCATTCTTTGCTTTGATACCTTTCTTCACCTTCATTTTATAGTTTATTTGTATTTTCCCCATTTGGTTTCTGTCCACATGAACTCAATGAGCTCAGTACCTGACTCTGTAGACTAATATTTCCAGAAAATGTGGCATGATGAAAACACAAGCAACAGAGAAGCACGCTGACTTCTCTTCTCCTCTGCTTGTTCTCAGTGTCCTTGGGCCGGCAGCACGACTCTATGCTTCTTTCTCTCACATATTACTTTCCCTACACTCATCCACTATCTGAGCTCTTTAAATCTCCTACAAGAATCAGGATGTGAGGGAATAGTGACCTGTGATGCTCACCACCACAGAGAGTCTGCAAGTTCAGGCTTTTGAAAGAAACAGCAGGACTATATATTGTGTTTTATATGTCCATTTGGGAAACTTAAGACATATGAGGGCTTTGCAGAAACATCATCAATACCGGAGTGGTGCTCAATCATTTCCAGCGAGACCATTCTTACAACCTGTCACTGTTTTTAGAAAATGGTCCCCAACACCAGTGAAAAACAAATGGGAGCAGGGATGCTGCAGCAAATGCTTCAATATCTTTTGGGGAAGGACTGGATTAAGGAGACTGGCAGGGCCCTAGGTTGGCTGCTTTGTGATGTTTGATAGCATTGTTTTGTAATGTTCGCTTGCTGAAACTAGAGGTATACTTAAAGAAAGATATTTTTTTCTGATATTCAGTGATGGACAGCAAAATCTGGCTTATAATAAATTTTTCCATCAATGTTGGCAGAAACACTTATACGGTGGTGGAACAAAACTTTAATCCCAGTGCTCTGGAGGCAGAGGTAGTTGTGCTTATGTGAATTCAAGGCTATCCAGATACACAAAGATAATTTCAGTCAAGGCTTCATAGTGAGAACTTGACAGACTGACAGACAGACAGACAGACAGACACACACACACACACAAAAAATCACACACACACACACACACATATCACACACACACACACACACACACACACACACACACACACACACACCTGACTATTTTAGGCTCATTTTAACTTTATTTTACATTTTTAAATTTATTTATATGTGTGTGAGAGTGTACATGTTTATCTTGGCATAGGTCTGGAGGTCAGAGGGTGGACAAATTGTGGAAATTAATTGTGTCCTGTACTACATGGGTCTGGGGGATAGATCTTGAATTATTAGGCATAGTAACAAGTGTCCTTAACCACTGAGAAATATGACCAGCCTCAACTCTTTAATTCCTAACATTTATTGGTAAAAGCATCATTTTAGACCAGAAGGATTACATTTTAGATTAAAAATTCCAATCATGGAAGACAAGATAAAATTAGACTTGATCAATTCTGGCAATCAGTGCATAGAGCAATTTTGAACTCTTTTTCTTTTCTCATCTCCCACACACTTTCCATGGGTGTACTTCAATATCTGGAGGTCTGCAGGTAACAAACAAAGGCAGAATCTATCAGGGAACAGATAAAACTCTTGTCATAAATAGGAAAATAAAATATTAGTAGTATTTTTTCATCATGAGTTTTTTATTTGGGGGAGGGGGTGGTTTTGTGTCTTTAATGCATGTACTATGTGAAAATTTATGGAAATTTTTATTATGATCATATAATCAGACATTATATATTCTTGCTAAATAGTGTCAGGCCTTCTCTTTCCACTAGTACTTCCAAGATGAACTCGTTGTGTGAATATCACGTATCAAGTTAGTTAACCTTATGTTGTTATTGAATAAAGACACTATTACATTGTTAGGTTAAGCTTAGCAACTTTGAATAAAGTTAGATGAAGCCATCCATGAGTCATGAAAGCCCTAACATTTCTCTTTGAGCTGATGGAAGGATAGGAAAGACAAAAGCAAGTTCATCTGAGTCAGAACCCTGGAGATCAATGGTACCACTGACACCCTGCATACTGTCAGCAGTTTCTTCCTTAATAGTAATTTTAAAAATTGTCTTAATTACAATAGAATTCTATCACTTTCTCCCCTACCTTCCTGCCTCCTGCATGTTGCTCCCTTTTGATACCTTGTTTTCACCCCTCCTATGCCCATCCCCTCAAGTTGATGACCTCTTTTTCTTTGATTATTATTAGTTTATGCCTGTGTGTGTGAGTGCTTGTCTGTACATGTGTTTGTGCATTTATTTTCTTCCTTTTGTCTCTCTGTCTCCCCCTCTGGATTAAAAATGATGCTGATTTCATGGCTAGGTGATGAAGGAGAAAGAAATGCCTGTTTCACAGATCAAAAGCAAGGCATGGCTCTATAGCAACCCTGGCTGAGTGTCTTGTATTAGAACAGTCTTTAGATATACCCATCATCTCTGACAATCTGTCTTTTGGAGCACTGAGAGTGACAGGCCAGTGCATACATCATTGCATAAATGTAAGAAACACAGAGGTGAGCACGCATGAAGCTCCATTTCCAGAATCTTATTTTGATCTGTTGTGGCTTCTTTGATGGTCTACATCTGTTGCAAAGAGAGGTGTCTTTGATGGGAGTAATAGAAATACTTATCTGTGGGTGTAAGGATAAATATTCAGAATGTTATGAGAATTTTTGCTTGTTTAGTAAAGTAATGGTTGTAGGTTCTTCTCCAATATCCACAACCTCACTAGTCCCAGATTTCCAGAAAAAGTAAGTCAGCAATCAATATGTTGACAGGGTCACCTCCCCAAAAGCTAAGAGACAGCTTCTACCATTAAAAGGGCAATGTGGAGCTCAGATTTGGGTAAACAACATAAACACACAAGTTATAGACATTGTACCTTTAGCCCCAGCTACTCAGAACAGACTGATTCAGGAAGATTTCATGATCCCAGGGTTCAGGGCCAGCCTGGGCAGCACAGAGGAGACCCTGTGTGTTGGGGAAGAGAGAGGGGAGAATGGGATGGCCAGGGAGAGGGAGAGGGGGGGATACATAAAGTCAGTGACATTAAAGATCTTCCTGTAGGAAAAGTACACAGCACTCAACCTAAGACTATGCTGTAGTGGGGCTCAGGAAGTGGGAAAACATCCCTCTGTGTCTTCTACCTGAAAGAAACACCAAGTAAAAAGATCTAGGTCTCCTAAGACAGGACAAAGGATGTATTGGAAGACTAAATGGACTGGGAGAATAGGCTGTCTTTCTGTAAAGTAGCAACATTATGGTTCACATTCACAAGGCTTGGCTAAGAAAGCAGCCAATACTCTATTTGTAGTCCTTCCTATTAAATAGTCTGTAATTTAAAGCAGTGAAGAGTCTCACCTCACTTTGTCATTGCTACCGACATAGCCAGAGAATGGCAGCACTGAGGTTTCTGAAGTCAAGCTCTGGCTGGGTCCTGTGCTTTTGTTGTCTCCTTATACCACACACTCTATATACTTAAATCTCTGTGTTGAGAATCCAGAGAAGTATTTTTTTATCTTCAATTTTCACATTTGTCTATATATATATATATATATAGACAAATATATATATATATATATTTGTCTATGCATGCTTGCATGTGTGGGCATGTATGTGTGTGCACGTGTGTTCATACTTGTGGAGGATCAAAGTTTATGTCAGAAAGTATCCTCCATTGCTCCCATTGCTCTCCCACTTTGTTCCTAAAGGCAGGATCTCCCAATCAAACTCAAAGTTTGCAGATACAACTAGTTTTTCTTGGCCAGCTTGCTCTGGCTATCCCCTATCTATCTGAATTAGTGCCAGAAACCATTGGTCATCCAGCATCTTAGCATATTCTGGAGATTCAAATTCCAGTTTCTACACTTATTTACCCACTGAACCATCTCCCCACCACCGAAGAAATGTTTTCAAGCACCATCAAACTCCACACGGGTTATTTGAAAATAAAACACTGTCATGACACAAATAAGCCATGAGGTCCTTTCACCTGTGAGCAATAACTCATCTTGACCATACATGACACTGACCATACAATGTTTACAGATATGTAGGGGAAAAACACAAATATTGAAATCTTGTCTTACCTTATAACCACAGGCTACATGCCCTAAGTCAATCAGGCATGCCCTGAACACCGGTAGGCCAGAGCTAGTCACTTTGGACACAGAGGAAGTATCATGTGCACCTACACACATCGATCTCACTCTCAGCCACCTACTTGAAATAACCAGGGTTGCGATCCAAAAGTACAGGGCTTTGTGTCTCTGAGAAGCCTCAGAGAAGCTTTGAAAGACTTGAAGAGAAGCGATCTTCACAAAAGAACAAAAAGAAAGAAACTTGAAAGCCAACAGAAGTTCTGAAGAGTGTGGGGGTGTGAGAAGCGTCCTCTGTCTGCAAGGAGCAGTGAGGAGGAAGCTAACTCAAAGCAATCAGAATAGAGGAATGTGCTGAAGACCATGTGGCTTGGTGGTTCTGCTCTGTGGGGAAGCTGCAGGCCTCGGCCAGTGGAAAGAATGCATCTTAGTATGCTCCCCAGGTGTGCCTGCTGGTTAGACTACCCTGACCTTCTCACTGGGTATGAAGGACTAGACCTAGATAGCTGGGGATTTCCACGTCACATACTCTGCTGCTGCTCTTGGAAGACACAGAATGAATTCCTGGTCCTTCTGGCTGAGCAGAAAAGATCCTTTGTGAGGTATACAATAGCTATAAATTCTATTGTGTGGTGAGCTTTGCGAAATTACACGAGGGCAATGGGGCTCTGATACGTCTGTGCAAACCTGGGCAATCGCAGCCCCACAAGTTGGCTCTACACAGTACCTGTGAATTTTAAATTCCAGCATGAACTGCCTTGGGGGTAATGGGGTTTATCTTATATAATACTTACATAATTTTTATTATATTGATAATAATTTTTAAAAATGATAATAACAAACCAAAAGAAAATTGCAGGCACACGCAAAACATCCAGTCTGCTCAATTAGGACAAGATGTCAGGGCATCCCAGCAGGGTGCTGGTGACACAACAGGTACAAGTGACCTGTGCTGTTGAAGTTTATTTGTTTGAACAGTTGAGAATTATCTCCTGACCTATGAAACCCTTGTAACAGGTGTCACTTCTGTCAAAAATCTCATAGCACTTGGTTTGAGAAGATGTCAGAAGTTCACTCAAGCAGAAAGGATACATTTTCTTCTTCATATGAAAAAAATAAATAAAGCCCCCAAAGTGAAAACATGACTGGCTGAAAAGCTGGATTGCTTCCTTGAATGTCTCCATGGGTGAAGGGGTTTTTTTTTAACTATTCCTCCGTTTTCTTGTCTATAAAGGTGGGAAGGAATCAGTGTTCTCTGCTGGCAGAAAGTAGTACTGAGCCCTACAATGTCTTTGTGGAGTTCCTGGGGATCCATACTGCACGTGACATATACTGCCTATGGCATCACCCCTCTGCTTGATCCTGGGCTCTATATTCTTATCTGCTGGACAAGTATCCCTGAGCCCCACTGCTCTTCCAGATGAACAATCCAGCTTATCCTGAGGAGAAATAGAAGCCAAGGCTCCCTCAAAAGCTCAGAGTGACATACATTTCAGTGTGCTTAGCCTAAAGTCACTGACTGTTGTCCTCAACCACGACTGAGATCTGATCAGAGCCTGTATGCAGAAAATGCTATAGGGTAAAAACTGCTAGGATATGAATACAGTCTGGACTGATCATCTGATCTCATAGACTGCCTCTGAACCGTTATTGTCCACCCACCCAAAAGTCACATCCGATTACAAAGAGAGTGCTAGGAAGAAACAAAACACTTCATTTAGATGAAAATACTAGTAATTACAGCTGAGAAACCCATCAAAATAAACACTGGCCCTGGTCACAGCTTTCACAATGGGTATGTAGATGGATAGTGGGTAAAGCATTGACAGTCATGAAGGTTTCCTCTACTCAGGAAAGCACTGTGTGTACTCAGATCCAAGTGTCATTAGTGGTATTTATGAATGTCACATGTGTGGATTCTTACTCTTCAGATCAAGTAAAATAGAAAGAGAGTTGAGAGAGACTTGCTGAGACTCCATGCTGCTTAAAGAAAAAATAATCCTCATTTATATTCCTCAGCCCTTTGCCATGAGGTACCAATGTCCCCAAACAAAAAGAAAGCCTGTGCTTTCTGTTCTGGTAGATTAAAAAGCCCTTTACTTTAACAGCAATCTATCTGTCTACTTTGTTATACACATGGCATCTATTCAGAATGCAGGATGTCAGAGGGAAGAGAATGGAAAAATTGGGGTGAGAATCTAAGAAAAAAAGGTATGGATTTGGGGAGTAATTTAAAGAAGCAAAAAATATAGAAGAAAGAATAGGAAATATGAAAATGGGGGAAACCAAAAAGATATGAAAAAGAGTGGCAGGAATTATGAGAGAGAAAATGTAAGAAAGTGAAGGGAGCTGAATGAAGATAAGGAAACAGCAGCAGCAGACTGGGAGCATCAAGGGAAAGACAAATGGATTCTAATCTGTTCTGGAATGTGAGAAGGTATCAAGGCTCTTCACCATGCTGAGCTAGCTTCTCAGCATTTATAAACTTGGCCAAACTGGTCCACAATTTCCCAATTTATCACTTCATAGCTGTGGTCTTTGCTTGTATTACTCATCACTACCCAGAACCTCACAAAAGGTGCTCTTCTGTCTTGAGAAATTAGGTGACACTAGTCATGTTTTAAAGAGGATTAAGACTTGGACAGCACCTGTTGACTTTGCACAAGGAGAGAAACATCCTTGCTCCTGATAGCTGTGGTGCTCAGCGGCAGGAAAGTAATAAGGAAGGTGTGAGGAGACATGCCGGACGGTGCTTCCAGTGCTCAGCGTGTCTGAGTTCACGCAGAGGTAGGAAAGCACAAGTGATATCAATGTGCCACTCATCTCTGGCTCTGAAAATATTCATTATTGACTCTACAAACGCCCGCTTCGTAATCTAAAGGGGTGACTGCAATTCAATGCAGAGATTCTGACTAAAGTTTAGACTTACATACTTTTTTAATTTTTGAGATTATGATTACATCATTTCCCCCTTTCCTTTCGTCACCTCAAATCTTACCATATATCCCTCCTTTGTGTTCAATTTTATTATTGAAACATTTCTTTAACCTGTTACTCGTACATAAGTTTTCATGGTGGGCCATTTGCTATTGGATAACCAATTGGTGTGCTCTTTTCTCCTGCTCTCAGCATTCCTCAGTTTCCTGTAGTTCTTTCTCTAGGGTTGAGCCCTCCGGAGATTTTCCTCTTCTATTTTATCAATTCTATTATTGTCATCCTTGTTCGGGTCATGTTTAGGCAATTGTGTTGCTGAGTCTTTGTGGGTGTAATTTCTAATATTTCTAGGACACATAGTCTCACAGCAAGCTTCCCATTCCTCTGGCTCTTACAGGCTTTCCATCCCCACTCCCGCAAGGATTCCTGAGGAGTGGGGCTATGAGTTGTGTTGTAAATGTTTCTGTTGGCACTGGGTTCTGCAGCTGTGCATTTTGATCAGTTATAGTTTTCTGTACTGGTCTCTATCAGTTTCTGAAGGATGTTTCCTTGATGAGGAGTGAGAGCAAGTATCTAGGAGTCAAGTTAGCTATAGAGGTTAGAAGCTGGCTTCCTCAGAGCACCAAGCCTGTCTTTCTTCCTGACAGAAATGTGGCCCAGGCTGAGTGGGAGGAGCTGGCCAGAGTTCAACAGAGAAGATTATTCACCAATTCCAATTATGCGTGTGCAGGCTACCCTTCATTGGTGAGGGTAATGGAGAGTTGAATGCATTTACGAGGACAGGGCAGTAAAGCTGAAACAGTTTTATGGGCGTGGTACAGAAATGAGAGGGTAGAAAAGACACTGGGCTAGACAATCCTTTCTGAAAATGTATTTCACATAACTCTGGGATGATTGCTAGGCCCCAAAGGGAGGGAGGGTATGTCAGTAGAGCCATTAGGAATGCTATTAGGTTTTAGGAGATTTTTGCAGCGTTATCGAACTTTTCATATTTTACGTTAGAATGTGGATATTAGCTCTGAATCCAATCCCATTGTCTCCGGCTTTCAGATGCACTTTGGTCTTCCCCCTGCTGTGTCCTGTGTGCTCCCAGGAGCAATCTGGCATCCCAGCGGAAAGTGGCCGACCTAAATGTGACTCTCCAAAGACAAAATTTTATTCTGGGTACTTTATGATGACCCAGATATAGTCTAAAATGTGATAGAGAAATGTATTACTGAAGGTCTCATAATGTGTATTTCAAAGCTTTCTCGCCTGGATCTGACTTAAGAGTCTTATTCTTAGGTCCTCTTCTCCTTTCACTAGGAATAAGAACCACGAGTGGCCAACATTCATTCCATTAACCCACAAAATAAAAAGCCAGAAAACCTGATGGTTCTTGTTTGAGATTTAACATATATACACATTTCATATTTTAAAGCAGAACTTTAATCTTTTTAATCATTGAGTTGATAAGTTACTAACCTTCCAGTTGGTTTTGTGATAAAATAAATCTAAGCAAGCCAGAGACGAGTAAAAGTACAGCTCATGACTTTCAGCAGGAGTGGTTGGGATGCTGGAATACACTTAAGTACTATTCCATGCAAACTGGATCCTTTGCACACACTCTGGGCTCTGGACCTTATGTGTGCTTGGCTCATCCTGTCCCCTGGAAAGGCCTCCTCTAACTGCTGCCTGTGTGATCTATCTTCTATCTCTGAGTACTTCCACCAAATCTTCAGACTGTTTGCTGTGGTTCTTAATGTTGCTCCTGGGTCATGGTTTAAAATTTCTTAGTTCTTACGGCTAGATTATAAAGACCTTCATCATGATTCATGTTTCTCATGGTTTTCCCTTCATCCATAAAGCAGGCACTGAGTATGGCCAGGTTAGACACTTGAGTAACATTTACATAAACTAATGTATCTATCAGTGATGCAAGGATATCAAAGTAACGCACACCAGTGTCCACAACTGGGGTCTTGTCAAAGGACGAGATCTGAGTTTTTGTATCTACAAATCTCTGAAATGCTACTTCCCTCATCACAGTTTTTCATGTGTTCTTTGTCCAATTTAGTCTCAAGTTGTTTTCTAGGCCCCTGCATGCACAGGAATCTACATTCTTTGTTCAGACCAAACCTATAAGGAAGACTGTTGTGGTCCCATTTCATGTGAGAGTTTGTGAGGTAAAGGAACTTGCCCACAAGTGTTATTAATAATTGACAGGCTGGATCCAATGAAGCCTGTCTGATACCCAAGCTCATCCTCTTACACTCTGCTATCTATGGTAAATTAAGCATTTACTGTTATAACTGTCTAATTATACATATCATACATATTTACCCTGTCTCCAGATTTAAATTATCACTAGAAAAACAGGCTATCTTCCTTCTCATTTTCTCTATCTCCCATTCTCATGCACTCATTTATTAATATATTCACATAAATTTAATTGACTTGGAATCTACTATGCTAATCTACTCCCTATAAATGGGTGGTGACACTATGAATGTTAACCATTCCGTAGTCACAAAAGCCAAAGCTGCCCATTTGTTCTTTCCCATCCTTAATGTCAAGGAGCAGCCCTGACTGTGAGAAGTATGAATAAAAAGAAGTATCTCTAACAGACTCCCTCCCACACACTCAAAAACAGCCAGGTAGGCTTTTCCCTTGAAACCATGTGACTTAGAACAACAAAAATCATCCTGGAAACTCCCTTTTTAGTTGCTCTCACTGGCCTAGTCACAGGATCTGAGAAAAACATCAAGAGAACACTTCTCTCAGGCTTTCAGTTATCACTGGGCTTATTCCTCAAGAGCCCAGCCAATCAAAATATTATTCTTAAGAATTATTGGTTCTTACTTCACATGTCTCTCAAGCACATCTGCCCCATTGCTTAAATAATTGATGGGATGTATTTTCTTGTCTAGAATATAAGAATAAAACATTTGCCAGACATCAAACTCAGTTCAGTTACAGCCCTATGTCCAGAATATCTTGGTACAATGTCTTTTACATGGCATGGTTCAGACTGTGTACATACTGAGGCAACATATGTTTGCAGAACATTATTTCTGTAAGGAAACATTTAGGTCATATCAGGATTTCAGTGCAAACCTATTTTAGTCAGGCAATACTTTCACCATTTAATCAAGCAAGAAATTGAGGATAGCTGTTTCTATAACCAATACTTATTTCTATTAGGTATTTCTAGTGTGGCTTAGACATATTTACCAAGCAAAGTAAGTAAAGATTTGACAAATTATATGTGATGAAATCAAACCAAGTATTTCATTGGAATGATGTGGATATCTAATTTGCTTCTGCACAGTTGTCCTTTTAGCTGAAATTATCAGCATTTACATAAAATATTGTCAACTAAACAGCCAGAAGAAATAGATTGAAGTCTTAGTATTTAAATTAATTGCTATTATTTACTGTAATATAATAATTGTCTCCACACTGAAAATGCTCTAGCACCCATTCTTCGCAAAAACTATGGTATTTGAAAATATTCTCAATCTTAGGGTGGTTATTACATACATGTAAAAATTTTAAAGAATTGGTTTTCATAGAGATGTTTTTATTTTTTAACTACAGGGCAGAATAATGCAGTAAAGATCTGGTTACACACTGAATACAATTTATATAGTAAGCTGGACACTTCAGAGGAATGGCCAAAACCTCTTCTATGGAGTTACTTTTACATGACTGAGTTCCTTAGACTTACTTGATTTTGACCCATATTTGTCAAAAATGTCTAAATTATTTTTGTTTGATGAACATTACACCAAGGTGGAAGATAAAATTTTCCGGTGGCAGATGTAACTGAGTTTCAGAGCTTTTAGAATATTGTGAGCTAATAATCAGATAAAAGTAGGTCTCTAAACAGGACTCACTGATGCTGTGGGCATTAAAATTCACTTGCCCTTCACTAAAAATAGGTGTTGCTCATATCACTTAACTGTTTTGAACTTTCTGCTTCTCATCTAAGGGGCATTTTTGTGTTTAGCTACATGTTTACTACTAAATAAGTCATTTACAGTTTAAATATTTTTATGTATATGGATCAGAAGGGAAAGTTTCTGGAAAAAAAAAACACTGTCTTAGAGTAATGCAGCTATTGATGAAAACATGCTGGCATCCATAGCTTCCCATTGTTGCTCAATTGCACAGCCAAGCACATAAGCCATTTGTTTGCTCATCCATTTAGCATTTTTAAACACCTCTTCTGGCTCAGTCTTGGTATTCTATCTGGATATTTCATTTTGCTGGTTCATGCTTCAGTCAACAATGGCAGTGCAACAACAACACATCTAACACACACACACACACACACACACACACCATCATCAACACCACCACCCAAAGATAGGTAAGCCCTGGAAGTAGAGTTAAAATGAGTTACTTGATGACAACATATTTCTAACTCTAGAAACTATATCCTTTTTTGAAAGTGTTCAAAAGCAAATGGTATATTGATTTTCACAGTATATCCTGCACTTTTCACTGATTGGTATCAGGGTTGTGAGGGCCTCTGTTAAGAGAGAGCAAAATTCTTTCTTACATGTAAACAAAATCCACACTTTCAATCAAATTTAATGTACTCCAGCCTATATGTGCCTGGTGGAAGTCAGAATGGTCTGTGGCAGTAGATTTGAAAGCATACATTATAAAAACCTCACCTTTCAGATCTCTTGAAAGCAAAGATTTCCAAAGGTATTGTCTATATGTTCTTTTAAGTCACCTCTGAGGAGGTAGAGGGACATAGGGGATGGAATTTGCATTTCAGAGCTGTAGCTAACATCAGGTTACAGAGATATGATGAATTAAAATATGTCTACATCTGAAGGACAATGAGAGCCCGTAGCTCCAGAGTTCATTTCTTACAATGGAAAGAACAAGGATTTCAGGTATTCACATCTCAAGGTCCCATTTCAGAAGGTCTCCAGCAAGGAGGTAAAATGCAGGTAGAATACTGATAAATTCGCCTGGTCAAAAACTGAGCTGATGTCTCCCTTCCACCAAAATGATAATGGCACAGAATTAAATTAAGTATGGTTGCCCTGCAACCTGCTCAGATAATGAACACATATTGCATACACATTACCAATAAATATAATGCTGTGACAAAATATTTTCATATAATCACTATTTGTCTGGTAAGTATTGTTGCTGGATATTTTCTTGTCCTGCTAAATTCCACTGCTGCTTTAGGCCCAAATAAACACACAGAGAGGCTATATTAATTATTAAACGGTAGGTTGATATCTGGGACTTCTTATTGACTAGCTCTGTCTTAATCCTTAACACATTTCTATAAATCTATGTATTTCCACATAGTCTTGGCTTACTGGAAAATTCCAGACCTGGAATTTCTTTGTGGTCTACATGGTGACCTTTTTCGTGCCCTCTCTGCCTACCTTTCCCAGGATTCTCCTCGTCTCCTAGCCCTGCATATCTTCCTGCCTCCATTGGCCAAACAGTGTTTTATTCATCAACCAATAAGAGAAATACATATACAGGACATCCCCCACCAAAGTATGATATTGATTTACTATACATCCAAGGAACTTTCTCTAGAAATTTGCCTAATGATGATATGCAATGGTGTAGATAGGAAAGGGTTCAAATCATATAAACCAGATTATGAAGGAAGAATACTAAATATGTATGTGAAGGAAAATAGTTTCTTGTTAGTCCAAGAATGGTGAGGAGAAAGCACAGGGGCATCAGAAAGCTAAGCTTCACATGTTAACTCTTTATGTCACCAAGAACAAGGGGAATGGTGCCAGCTTTCTCATAGCAAAACCTGTATGAATTCATCTATGTAAAATGTCATGAGAAATGCTTTGCTAATGAGTAAATCTTATGCTAAGGTTTATGGCTATCTATATAAAATTTTAAGGCACTCACAATGATATTTTCAATTAATCACTAAGCTGAGCCTATGACCTAATGATTGCAAGAGAGACCTGGCATATTACTTTATGTCTGGGTCAACATAAAGTGCCCACTTGACTTCATATTTAGATTTATTATTAATTATCATATTTAATGTTGTATTAGAGACAGCTCTATATATCTGTCTGCCTCTTTGACTTTCAGGTCTTTAAGTGCAGATATTAGAACCTTTTCAGTGATCTAGTCCCAGACCCTAACCCATACTTACATCATTCCTGAGTTACAAGTTTTCAGTTTTACAGTGCTGTGAAAACAATATTCATTCAATAGAAATTGTACTCATAGTTTTGAATTTGATACTTTCCAAGGTGAGCAATTTATATCAATGAGAATCAAAGCTACCAGTTAGCTATGCATTCATAATAGCAAACAATGGATGTTTTACAGTGTACTATGCTGCTAAATTATGCTGTTCAAAACTGTAGGTATATTAGAGGCAGTGTGTACTTAAAATACTTTCCATTTACTATGGGTTTACTAACACAATACCCATTGTTCTCTCTCTCTCTCTCTCTCTACACACACACACACACACACACACACACACGATGTATGTGTGTATCAATGTATTGTGTATTGTGATATATGGAGACATACATGCACTGCCATCCCTCAATTCCCTCTTTCTTTATTTCATATACGTTAGTGCCCCAGGATGGCATTCCAACTTTGGCTCTTGCTATGATTCTCAAGGCTGGTCTCAAGTTACAAGTCTTTAGTGTTCTTTCCTTTAGTCTTCTAAGATGGAACCAGATATTCATACTGCCATGGTGAGCTGCCAAAGTAAACATTTCTAACCTTTATATTCTATATTTTTTTACTAGAAAACAATAATTGATTCTTTGTAGAGGAATCTACATATACAAAGAGAATATAAACTCTGTCTTTACCTGACCAGACATTCCAGCACACACTTAAGGAATGGGTGGTAAAGATGGATCAGCAGTCTTCAAATATTTTCATGAGAATTTCAGCCCAAAGGAGCCACTGTTCATTTGATATCCCTGTCTGGTCAGACAAATAACTCTTACAAAGTCAATCCCTGAGTTCTCTCTTATCTTCATGTGGAGATAAAAAAAAGAATTGTTCCAGTTTTTTTGAGGTTTTTTTTTTGAATGGCAAATTCTGTGATATCTTCCATTTTTAAGATAAATTTATTGATGGTTATTCAAACATTGATACCAAAATGACCAACATGCCATATGAATATGCATATTTTCCCCCAATCCCTTATTTTTTCCCCAATCTCACTTCACTCAACAGTTTGTGGGGATTAAGGAAAGGGTAGGAAAAGCCTAATGAAGCAGAGAAAATGAAAAAAAAAATGGATGGAGATGAAGTGCTAATTCATAATGAGAATTATATAATTCTGTTTATTGTAACTAATATCAGAAAACAGTGAAATAGATGGTTTTAAATGTGCCATAAATTATGAATACATTAAAGAGCAACTCAACCCTTTATGACCTAACATTCTGAGGACCTATGACCCCTCTGACCTACCAAGCACTATAGACCAGGTTGGATTGTTCAACCTTCATCTGATGTCATAAAAAGATTTCTTCTAGCTGCTAAACCTGAGCAAGGGAATAGTAAGGCTTAGGGAACAATCACTTTTACTATCAAGTCAGCCCACGAGCTCCATAATAGGTAAAGGAACTTTTATAAATCAAGCACCAAAGTCCACACCCTTTAAGAGTATAGGGGGATGTGTCATCCTTCTAAATTTTTATGTGTTACAGTCCTTGGAGCAATGATTGAAAATAATCCCATCATAATGACTTGAAATTTTTTAATCCTTTGAACTAATGTGTTTTCCTGTGTACTTAGGGGGTTGTTCTAGAGGAATGTCTAAATACTTCATATTTCCATATACACTAGACTCTTCATTGGTCCCTATGTGCTTCCACCAATGACAATATTTGCTATAAGGTTAAAACTCACTGTATACTTTAGTGATACCAAGAGTTTAAATTATTTATTCCTTACAATGACCAGAGGATGGAACTCTTGTTTGTATTTTTTACAAGTAAAGAAATTTAAGTTTTTCCTATAAATTTAGTCATTGGGTTTATATTCTGTCTGGATTGCAATTTGCATTTTGTTTTTCTGGATTGGAAACTCCTCTGTTAGCCTGAAAAACACACATAAGGCATACATTATAGATGTCAAGCCCCTTTAGATATGTTCATCTTATTTGCCTACTCCCTATATGATGAGGCAAATGATAAGGCACAGCACCCTAAATGTGTTGTGTCCTCACATAAGATACTGAAGTGAACTTCTATGGTAGATCACCTTGTTAACATCAAGAGTTTTGGTATCTGAGGAAATATTCTGTGCCATCAGAGCAATACAAACTTGTTTTGAAGGGAAAAGCATCAGTTGAATGGGTCTCATAAACTATGAAACCAAAGCACCGAGACATTTTAAGGGCGCTCCTCTCAACCTATAAGTACATACTTGAGTATAAGTTGCTGTAATCTGAAATCAGAGCTCAAAGATTTCCAGTTCAACCTGGCTTTCTCTGACACACACCTGGAAAGTGTCTCCGGTCACCTCAGCCTGTGGCAGGGCAGCTTCCCTGATGGAGTGCTTGCTGATGCCACAGAAGACAAGCCTCTTCCTTATAATGCAAATAGCACCAGAGGGACTAAAACAAAGCCCAGCCCCAAATCAGAAGTTTCTAGACTAAGGTATAAAATGCGGTGTCTCCTCTTGTCTGTTATTTCCATTGCTTCATTAAGCTAACAGTTGCCAAAGGAGCACATATTTGCCTGTGTCTCCACACTCTTAATTCTACACTTACTGATTGGACCATGTAGCTAATGTGTTCCTGAGAACTTTAGGAGAGAGCAGGTGGTTGAAACTAAACTCCAATAAACAGGATTTGAAACTTCACAGAAATGCCTGCTGTGGTTTCGTTGTGAAATATCCTCAACAAGTTCATGTGTCTAGACACTTATCACCAGCTAGAGACCCTGAAGGAGAGCTGTGAATCCTTAGGTACTGTGGGTTACCTTGCCCAAGTGGGTCACTATGGTGCCCCTTCAAGTTGATATTTAATTCTAATTCAAGAAAACATTTATATTCTCTGCTTCTTATTCTTATTTAATTTAATGAGCATTAGAGTTTTGCCTGCATGTGTGTCTGTATGAAGGTTTCCGGTATCCTGGTACTAGAGTTACAGACAGCTGTGAGCTGCCATGTGGATGCTAGGAAGATGGGAGATGTCCTTTTGTATATGTTTCTCTTATTGGTTGATGAATAAAACACTGTTAGGCCAATGGGGCAGGAAGATAGGCAGGACTAGGAGATGAGGAGAATTCTAGGAAAGGCAGGAGGAGCTGGCTGGAGTCATGATGCTGCCAAAGGAGTAACACCATGCTGGGTAGGCCACAGTCTTGGGGCAATACATAGATTGATAGAAATTGGTTAATAATTAAGACAGAGCTAGCCAATAAGAAGTTCAAGCCATCAGACAATGGTATTATAACTAATAGAAAGTCCTTGTGTTCATTTGTGGCTGCAGAACCAGGCTGGTGAGAAAGAATGCTCATGACACTGGGAATTGAACGTAGGTTCTCTAGAAGAGTATTCAATGCTCTTAATTGATGAGGCATCTCTCCAGACCCTATCTGCTTCTTGATAAACTATGTCAGAAGCATCAGCCACCAGGGACAACACAACCATGCCTTCATCACCACTAGGAACTGACCACTAGGAGCCAAAGGAAGTCTTCTCCACTTTAAACTTCTGTTGGTCAGGACTTTTGAGAGAACAACAGGACAGCTAGCAGGCCCTTCCAGTCATGGCTACTATAGAAAGAAAGCACAGTGCTTTGTGAAGATGTCTTCCAGGCAGCTACATGTAAAACGCATATAATTAGAGATTTCCACAATTCCAAAATGAGAAGCATTTTCTCCAGGAGAATAAGACTGGAAAATAAAGTTGAGAAAAAAAAATGAACAAGAAAAATATTGTAGAAACATAAAACAAAACAACAACAAAATATGTTTTACAACAGTAGAAAAGCATGAAAATAGCTGAGTGAGCAGACAGAAGGAATACTAAGGCAAAGTGTAGACAGAGATTCCTGTTCCATTTGGTTCCACTGCCGTTTAGTCCCAAATAAACACATAGAGGATTATAATTATTATAAACTGTTTGGCCAATGCCCCAGGCTTCTTATTGGCTAGCTCACTCTTAATTAACCCATATCTATTAAACTATGCATTATTCCGAAGCTTTGGCTTACCTGTAATGCTCCCTCATGTTACTCCTTCAGTAGCTGCATGACCTTCCTCCCCCATCCCCTGGATTCACTCTCTTGAGTTCCTCTTCCCAGAATTCTCCTAGTCTGCTAGCCCTGCCTATACTTCCTGCCTGGCTACTAGCTAATCAGCATTTATTCACCAACCAAAACAGAAACATGTATTCATAGCATACAGAAGGACATCCTCCATCACAAAGGAGAGATGGAAGCATAGAATCAGAGGACGGATGCATGCTTTAATTGAGAAAATACTTTTCCTCCTGTTAATGAGGATATTTTCAGGATTGTAAATCAATACAAACTTGCTGCAGAAAATGCAGTGATACTTATCTCAAGTTTTAAAAAGAAGTATACAATTTGATCAAATAATGTCTATAAGGAATGTTCATCAAGAATATATATATAATTATACATATATTATATAATATATATACATGTACACACACCACACATCAATATATATATATATATATATATATATATATATATATATATATGAAGAGAGAGAGAGAGAGAGAGAGAGAGAGAGAGAGAGAGAGAGAGAGAGCTTCATAGTAATAGAAACAACAGACTTACACTAGAGAGTTAGGAACCTGATGGCAGTTTAGACCACAAAGCTAGGTGCCTCAGCAGTTCCAATCTGACACCTGAAGCCAGAAATCTCTGGACAGCTGCGGCTCCTACTTCATGACAAAAGCTTAGGAGCACTTCTTCTGTTAGGAACAAATCAGACAGCAGCAGCAAGTAGTCGGGCAAGGTGAACTTGGTGACAAGAGGGAGGGACAAGCAACTAAAAGACTAGCAAAAGTTCCTTCCGTTACACCCTTTATGCCTGTGGGTCACCAACTACAAAAACACATTAGAAATATGGATACTTATATTACAACTCATAACAGTAGCAAAATTACTGTTATGAAGTAGCTACAGTTGGGGGTCATCAAAACATGAAGAACTGTATTAAAGGATCACGGTATTAGGAAAGCTGAGAACTACTGCTTTATAAGGGCTATCCCAGAAGGTACCACCCATCAGAAAGGATCTTCTCACAGAGGTCAAGACAATCAGAGCACGTCTTCAGATGAGGCTCCATAATCATATATTTCTAATTTGTGGAAAATTGACATAAAACTATACAGAATGGAGGGGAAATGTTTATTTGGCATACATGTCCCAAGCACATTAAGCAAAGTCAAGACAAGAAGTTGGAGGAAGAAACTGATTCAGAGACCAAGGTGGAATGGTGATTTCCACCATGTGCCCCAATATTTCTTTAGCTTACTTTTATACAACCTAGAAGTTCCTGCATAGGGATGGCACTACCCACACTGAGCTGGGATCTCCTATATTAATCATTAATCAAGAAAATCCTTCACAGACTGCTCCCCAATTTCATGAAGACTTTTTTTTTTCAATTAAGGTTTCTTCTTCCAAATGACTCTAACACATCAAATTGATAAAAAGAAAAACAACAACAAAGAAAAAACCCCACCAACTACCAAATGCTCAAACAGCTTTAGCCTCCTTCCCTGTCCCCTTTATGTGTGGTTGAAATGTGTCAACTGTTAGAGCAGAGCATTGTGCTTGCTGCATATAGAGGAGGAAAGAGCGTTTCCCTGTGGATTTGCTTAGAATCTGATACAGAGTGGAACGGATGATGTACAGCCCTGGACAAGCCCTGCCTTTTCTTCTTCAAATCCAGCCCCAACATTAGCCCTCCTTAGATCTCTTTTCTTTTTATGCACATCCCTCTTACCTTCTGCAAGTGTGTCTCAGAATGTTAGAAGACAGAAACTGCCAGGGGCTGCTGTGCAATGAAAAAAGAACAACTGTGAAGACACAGGTCTGACTGGAGCTGGGGTCAGTGCAGGCCGGGATCACACAGACACACAGTGTTTGAAAATGGCATGTACTCCTTCAAGGTTCATGAAGGCTGCAGGGACTGTCTGAGGTACAACCCCATACTCATTCATATTCTCCCTCTCTTCTCTCTTCTCCTTTCCTCTCTTCCGCACTTTCTCAGAACATACTAGCTGCACTAGCTTGTTTTCTTTGCTTTCCTCCTTGTATCCCTCCCCTGCTCACCACCTCATCCCCACACCTTTCCTTAGCTGCTCCTCCCTTCTTTTTTTTTCTTTCTCTTTTCCATCTTGTCTCTCCACAAGTCTCCTCCCCTCTGTCTCCTTCTGCAATGGCTACTTGTTCCTCTCAGTGCCTTCCCTTCTCCCCTTTGTGTCCTGTCCCTTCCTCTTTGCTCTTTAGATTCTGATCCAAGATGGCAGGTATTTTATTTGGATACAGACAGAATATGCTGCACAAAAACCAAGAACATCTTCCCAAGCTCAGCCTGGGAGCGTGTCTTAGACTTTCTTTTCTCAGAGTTCTCCCTATATTTAGAAGGCATATTCATTTTTGAAAGGCTTCCCTAATTAAAGGAATAGGAACATTAGTATTACATTTCACATATTCCTATTAGCAAATTACTAACCCCTGGGACAGAAGCAGGTCAGAAACATCTCTACTAGAAACTTAATGAACTGCCAGACATGTATAGACTCTGCTTAAATGCTTTTATAGTACCCGTATGCAAATGAGAATCTACACAGCCAAGTTCAGACTAACTGATGAAGTTGCTAAATAAAGTTAAAGATGTACTAAATATTTGTAGTGTTTTTTATTAGGAAAAAATCATCTGAACCATTTAAGCAAAAGTGATTAATTTACCATCACTAACATAGGTATTACGATGACACAGAAAGGGGACATATGTTTTAGATAGTGAATTTTGGAAAATAAAAGGTTCATTAAGGGGTGAATGAAACATTACAGTACATTTAAGGAGAAACTTCAAATATAAGGAGTATCAATAACTGGAGGGAACTGGAAATGCTCGAGGATTGGAAGGCATACAGTGATGGTGAGACAACCAATTTTGTCTTATGTCAGGTTCCTGTAATTGGGAAATTTCTGCAGCATGAATATAGTTAAGTCTTTACCAGTACCAGTTATGCCATTTCTGTGGAACTAGGAGCCAACATCTATCTCTTTTCAACAGAAGGAATTATGGTAAACATTTGTCTGGGATGTCCTCCCTGGAGTTTTTTGTGTGACCAGATTCACTGTGATAATCAGATTAAGCTATGAGTAGGATTTTTTCTCCTAAATTTATCTCCATTTTTCTCTATAAGTAGTTTATAAACATTTTATTTGACCACATCCTATTCAAGTACATGGACTGTTTGAGGGTACATTATTCTAGTGTGAGGTTTTCGAGTCTTTTTATTATATCTTCCTAACCCATACTGAGAGTCTGATTAACACAAGGAAGGCTGCAGGCCAGGATTCTACATGCCACTCTTGACTAATTAAATACCACAACACAACAGCTCTGCTTCCTTTTTGTACCTTCAGAAACCACATAGACCAGGTCCTCCTCCTAAATGGAATACTTGGGGTATTTGTTTGTTTTTGAGTAGTGTGACTATAATTGGCCACCTAGCTTGAAATGCTTCTAAAAATAAACTATCCATTTCACATAAAATACATTTGCTGGACCTCTCAGTGTGTGTGCCTCTCTGATTGATCAATATCTTCTCCTTTATTGGTAAGTTATTTGCCTATTTTTCACCCCCAGCTGTCCTTTCTAAGCTAGGAGCTGTGTTGATGTTCCCACCTGCCACTGCTGACAACCACTTCCAAATCAATTGCTCTGACTAGTTAGCATCTTACCAGACAAAGAGGCACAGGCTTTCCTTCACCATCTCATGCATCATTGGAAACAGCTTTCAGAGTCTCTCAGGTTCTGTCAGTAAACCAGTCTTTTATTTTGTTTTCCTTTATTTTGTTTTGCTTTCTGCCTGTGAGACCACCTGTGACATAACCTCATGCCACTCAGACTAGTCACATATTTAAAAAACTCATCTCTTATTGTGGAAGGTGGCATATGAACAAATGAAGTGAATTATAAACAGCACTATAGGCCGTCATTTCTTTGTGATAGAGGGGACCTTCTGTTTATATACATCCAATTAGCAGGAAAACAGCATCCTCAGAATTATTGTGTTGCTTAACCCAAGATAATGTTTATGCTGTTACACATCTAAGAGTTTCTAGAACTCGTATCTTGTTTATTTATTTAACAAATGGCTCTTATCTAATGCTGAGGAGGCTGCCTTCATGATCAAGGAGCTTTTGAGAAAACATCAAGGTGCAAGCAGCATGGCTGGCACAAAGAACTCCAGACACCAGAGGGAACACAAAAGCATCTAATGTTGGAATGGAGAGCCAACTTAGGAAATACAGCTTCTAAGAACAGACAGATTTACTTTGGATACCTGCCTTCTCTGCTATACGATAGACAAAAACTAAAATGTAAAACATTGAACCCAAGTTTTTGTGACTCACTTGGCAAAATGGATATTTCAAGAGGGAGTTCCATAGAAATGCTATGTAGCACATTCCACAGGAAACAATTACATGGCCACTAAGTTTGGGAAATGACATATGAATCACTTTGTGCATAACATTGCTTGAGAGCAGAAAATGATTATTATATTAAAGATTGAAATATGCAACTAGAATAAGATCACACACACACACACACACACACACACACACACACACACACACACCTGAAGATCTATCTATTATTTTGAATTTTGATTTATCTTTTCCTTGTCTGGAGCGGATACACATTGTAGTATTCTTATGACTATACTTGTTTGTCTCATTCATACATTTTATTTATTGCTATGTACATGCATGTGGGACATTATAAAGGCTGAAGTCTTAGAAGGATGAGTTGGATAGGGCTGAATATGGTACATGTTATTGCAGTTCTTTATTACAGGATTTTTAATCATTTTCCTGCACTGACTGGTTGTAAACCACTTCTGCAGAGTAATAGTAGAACATGGTGCAAAGGGGAGCTCTTCAATAAATATTTGATAGGCATGATCCTTCCCAATTGCTATTTGTTTCATTATCCTTATTTTAATTATTTTCCATTGCCATTCTAGGAAAGATACAGAAGGGGCATTTTTTATTACTATCACCTTTAGCAACTGCCATCTGCCAGGCAAATGTCAACAGTCCCCAGGCTTTGTCCTAGGCCCTGCTCATTTGCATTCTTGAACAGAGGCCTCACCACCCCTCCTTTAGTAGCATCCTGGCCATCCATCCTATCAGAGCTATCACCCAGTAGCCAGAACCAGGACAATTCAAAACAAAGTGAAAACAGCACTTCTGTACCTTTACTTGTGATATTACACCATGCCAATAGCCCAGGGCCTTCTTTGTTAACTCTCAAAACATTTTTCAGCCTTTCAATACCAACAAACTTGAAATAACATAGCAATTAAGAATATACCCATGTCAGGCTCACATCAACTCTTAAGTTTTATCACCTAAAGTCAAGCAATCTTGGGCAAAAAATGATCATTTGTTTCCCTTTCAAATGGGCTGGGTGGGTGGAGAATGCAGTGATCCAATGAGATTGAGTGTTAGAAATAAGGTTTTTGAATACCTGATTAGAATTCAATATTATTTAACACAAGTGATACAAAGCATAAGAAAATATGCTTCCAAAAACCTGTTACTGGCAAATCTGTTATGGTTAATTGCCTCTTCTTGAGAAGGCCCCTAACAGATTAATCACCCCTCTGACATTCCTTGACAACATTGTTTCTTCTACGGTTTCAGCTTCCCTAAGTTTATGTCCTTTCATTTTTGTCTTCAATCTATCTGTGATCTCCAGAAAGCAAGGTCAGTCATATCTATCTGTTTAGTCTTCGTACTGAAAGTTTCTGGCTGTCACTAGTTTTTAATGCTCATTTGTTGCTGTGAAGGATGGAGGCAGGTACATGTGAACAGCAATTTAACACAGAGGGGTAATATGGACTGGGGAAAGAACGTTTTTACAGGGAGTTCAATGCCAGTTTTTTGGATGACTAAGTTCTTGAAAAAATGCACAACACATTTGATCTTGTGATGTGGATTTGGCCTTGTCATCTAGAAAGGCCTTAGCATAGGTGGTTTAATGAAGTGTTTGGAGCAAAAGCTGGCTCGTCCCCTGTTAATCTGTGCATTGTCTAAATGAGTTTAATTACCATGCAAATGACTTGAAGCCCATATGCCCAAGGCCTAAAACATATCAGAGAGTGGTCTAAGAGAAATTCAGTAAACCATAGCTCTCTGTGCAGGAATATTCTTATGAAATACAGGGTATCTATATTACATAAAGTATCTGTGAATATAACAAGAAATTCTGCAGTTCTTCATGAAACTTGACTAAAATACTGAGATCACAGAAGCTTATAAAAATTGTAGTTGAGATATTAACTGATTTCCAAGGCATAATTTATTTTTTTCTTAATCAGCTTCTTCTCTGTAAAGATTTTTTAACAGCCTAAATGTCACAGTTGTATTTTACTATGCTCTGGAATAACTATAAAGCAATTCTGTCATTCACTGTGTTGGGGAAAACATTGAAGAATGGATGTGGAAAAGGACTGATGCAAACAGTCAAGGTCAGCTTACTAGAAATGTGACCCTGGGTGGGTCAATTAATCCTGAGTTTCAGCACCTTCTTCTGCAGGAAACACTGTGGAAGTTTTCCTCTTTTATTTTTGAGACAGAGCTTATTTGTAGCTTTGGATCCTGTCCTGGAACTCACTCTGTAAATCAGCCTGACCTTGAACTCATAGCTCACAGAAATTCACCTGCCTCTGCCTCCCAAGTGCTGGGACTAAAGGTTTGTGCCACCCCACTGCCAGACTATTTTGTTTTGTTTTATGGAACTAGACTAGTCAAGAAGTCACTGTGTAGCCCAGGCTAGCCTTAAACTCATGGCACCCATCCTAGACCATGTCTTACATGCATTGCAATTAGAAGTGTAGGGTACTACCCATCAGACTATGGTTTCAATGTTGATTAGAGGATGGTAAATATTTTCAAAAGCCATGCACATCTAGGCATACTAAAAAATACCTTTTTAAAGTTTTTTTTTTTAAGTTGGAAATTGCATCAGCACTTGCTTTTGCAGAAGAACCAGGTTTGGTCCCTAGGACCTCTATGGTGGCTCACAATTAGCTGTAACTCATCTTCTAGATGATGCAACATCTCTTCTGCTCTTGGTGGACACAAGGCACATGTGAGTTACACAGGCAAAAACACTCATAAATAAGAATCAAACCATCTACTTCCTATTCTTTACCTCTTCCCTAGTATTAGCATGGATATTTTGACATCACATTCTGCTAACATGTACAGTTTAGTTTGCAAATACGTGAACCATGTTGAAGGCAAAAACTAACACATGCTACAACTTAGAGCCCTTCCTTCTTCCCTCTCAGTTGCATAGTTCATTGATGTATACACAGTCCTGACACAAACAAATCTATCTTGTAGGTGTTGAATAAGCCTGTATACAGTAGGATTGAAATGTCATTACTTCATACTCATTTGAACATCTTTCTAAGTGGTGACCAAATTACAATGTAATGAGATGTGACCATCTGTTATCTAGTAAATAAAATGACCCAGCACAATTTAATTTTCACAAATACCTAATCCATTCATGCCAACAATAAGCTGGGAGATGATCACATGAATTCAGATTAGGTTTGTGACACCTTTTTCACTATGATGTGGCTGGAAGAATGTCAAATCTTATGACTTGTGCTCCACTAAGATAAAAGGCTTTCATTCTTTCTTTCTATGAACATTATCAAGAAATATCTCATCTTCTTACATATAAACTTAGGTAAAAGAAAAAAAGATCTTATTTTTTATTGTATGATAATTTGAAATTTCTGGTTCTGTTCCACTTCTTGTGTTGGCTTAGAAAAAGGTGATGCTCTTTATCAACTTAGGGAAATATGGCCCACTGTTCAGGAAACATCTTTCTATGCACCTATCCTTTCATAGGCACATGGCTATCTCATAACCCACCTGTTAATGGGGAGAGATGAAACAATAGGACTGCATGAGTAACAGTGAACAGTGAAAGCATAAGCTTCATGGATGGAACAAGGAGTTTGTGTTGGGCTTCGAATACTTTTACACAATGTCCAAAAAGGACTGATATTTCTGGATGTGTTGGTATACACCTGAAATCCTATGTAGGATGCTGAGATAAGAGGATGGCCATGAGTTGGATGACAGCCTGTACTACATAGTGAGTACCAGAGTAGAAAGTGTTGTATGTGGAGATCCTGTCAAGAAAAAAAAAAGAAAAAAAAAGAAAGAGCCAACAAGTAACAACAAAAAAGAAACATAGAAAGGGACTGAAGACACCATGTCCATGCCCATGTTTGTTCTCTACTAAAAACCTAAAACATGGATTGGATACACAGGGCCAAGGAATCCAGTGACAGTGCAGTAATGTGATTCAGTTAGTTATATGGAAGCATTTTTCCATTCAGTGAGACTAGCATGGATGTTTTGATACTACATTAATTTGGCATCTACAGATGTGTTAGGATTCATCCATAGCTATCCTGTGATGCATATGGCTCCTGGACCAAAGGCTTGACATTTCAGACAATGTGTAAGACTGAAAAAGAAATACATATTTCTTTAAAAGAGAACCCAGGTTTAGTTTAAATATATCCAAGTAAGAATTTCACTGTCTTGTGTATTTTCATACACTGTAAAATGTACTTTAAAGATTTTTTAAAAAGGGTTAGTAGAGAATATTCTAGTGAGAAGTCAAAGATCAGAAGCAGCATTTAAGACCTCCCTGATTTTTGTCCCACAGCAAGTAGTTAATTAATATCACCAGAAACATGAAATGTAGCTAGTATGATGGAGGAACTAAATTTTGGGGATTTGGTTTCTACTAATATGAAGTTAAATAGTCCATGTGGTTATCAAGTAATACTTTATAGATCTAGGGGAGTCAATGTGTTCAGAAAGTAAATATGATTGTTTTTAACACACCATAGTATCATATCTCACATCATATTACAAATATTAAAAGGCATTCTCAGCCCTATGAAGGCAGAGAATACAGAATAGCAGCATTAAAAACAGAACTGTTCTGCTTGTATCGACAAACTTGCTGTCTGATTTGAGTTTAGCTTTTTTATCCCTGTATGACAAATATGTCCCCTCTTCTTCGCCAGGGAGACTGCTACCCTCACTAATTCTTATTTAGTAGTTTTCAAGAAGCCATGCTCCAAATTTTGGCTAATGCTTGCGCATCAAACTTTAGATATTGAATAAAAATTTCTGCTGGTCCCTTGAAAACAGGGCTGTTTTCCTATCTGTATTGATATGAGACATTGATACAGAGAATGCTTTTGTGAAGTGGGATCATGTGGTATTTGTGACTGACTCTTCTAATAGGTTCCTCTCAGCTTTCAAAATAACATGCACATAAAACTGATATGAAATTTCTGTGTCAAAATGAAAACACAGACAACTGCCCTTTTAATAATGATTTGATTGCATCTGATATCTTCCATATTCCAAGAAGCTTTTGATTATATGACAGTTTTTATAGACTTTACAGGAGATCCCACTCCAGACACAGTAAGTGATTTGAGAGAAACTCAGGCTGCAGATAGATGGACAAGGATTAACTATCTGCTTTAGAAATTAGATCCAGGACATTTAAAAGGACAGCTGAATTAAGGTATAAGAAATCAGGTTGGAAGAAAGCAACACATGGCTCCCTGCTATTCCCAGAAAGTGTCAAAAGATGCAGGAAGTTACCAGTCATTGTGTCAATGCCTGCTTTTATACAACAACAACAACAAAAAAAAAAAACTTGATTTTGTATCTTTAACTATAGCTGGGGATTCTCCCAGTAAATGATGTGGGTTATGGAAAGTTTTGCTTTGTAGAAAGGCCAAGGATATGAGTATGGTAAGGAGAGATTAATATTTAACAGTCTTCTCAAGAAGAAAGTATGAAGGCATTCCTAGTGTTTTGAATTTTACAGGTCTTGTTGGCATCTATGGATACATTTGTATAAAATTCACAGAGCAGAGTTGCTGACCAGTGAGAATAAAACTAGTGTGATGTAGAAATGATGTACTGACCACCTCCAGCAAGAAACAAGGTCATCATATTTCTAAACATGGGAAGAATTTTGAAACCTCTTTCAAACCTCTATCAAATTGATCTAGGGAAATCAATGTAGTAATTTGATTGAAATTTAATAAACTGGACCTGGTGGGATTAATAAGAACAAAGTTAGAAATAGTAGCTTTATGCTTTAGAATACAAGGAAGCCAAAATGCCAAATTTGGAAAAAAAAAAAAAAGCACTTTCTGAGACAATAGCTCTGTTTCAGATGCGAGCTTAATTCTATGGAATGCTCATATATATTATAACCAATTACATAAAAGATAAGATCTTGCACCCAGAGCCGTGGTACACCCCTGTAATCCAGGAATCCAGAAAGCAAAGACAGAAAACCGCTGCAAATTCAAGGCCAGCTTGATCTACTAAGCAAATCCCTAGTTACAGAGCCATGTTTCAGAACAACACTGACAAGGTAGATTCTACTTCCAGAGTGTCTGGACTACCCCATAGCCACTAACACTGAACGAATCACCTTCACTTGAGATTAGTTTTCATCTTCTGTATACTACAGCTGGAGTCCCCCTTAACTTTGCTGAGAAGATAACCACTATGTCAACCAAAGGGTTTGATCACACAGAGCTCAGGTTCCATCTCCCCAAGACCTTGGTAGACTTTCCTGCAAATATAAGTAATTCACAACTAAGACTTTCCTAAAAGTCATAGGATTTGATATTCCACAAGAGAATATTGAAAGAAACAGAATGTCTTTGAGATGTTTCGGTTCATATAAGGGTTGTTTCTTTTCTTTTTTTTTTCTTTCTTTTTTTTTTTTTTTTTTTTGGTTTTTCGAGACAGGGTTTCTTTGTGGCTTTGGAGGCTGTGCTGGAACTAGCTCTTGTAGACTAGGCTGGTCTTGAACTCATAGAGATCCACCTGCCACTGCCTCCTGAGTGCTGGGATTAAAGGCGTGTGCCACCAACGCCTGGCATAAGGGTTGTTTCTTGAACAGAATGTATTATCCATCAAGGTTTGCCTAGTCATATAAGAAACTTGAGAGTTTTGCTAAAGCCCAGAGGCCAAGACCTAAATGGATTGACACAGAGTTCACAGAAGGTTCAATGATTCAATGGCATGGTTTTCTGCTTGTATCAGCCAGTTACTGTGCCAAATTAGTATTCACCTATCATTCTCAAAGGGACACATTTGACTTTCAAATATTTCCTCATCACTATAAGCAAAAAATATCATTCTATGCTTCTAGTGTATGACATTGGTGATATAGATTAATTTAAATGAGAAAAAGTAATAACAACAACAACAAAAAGATTGACATCTAAGACCAAATAGGCACATTTTGGGAAAACAATGGTATTTCACACACCATTCCCTATGAAGTATACTCTTGAAAATCCCTGGGTATCAAATGTGATTCTCAAAACTGTCCCAATCCTTATGCTACCAGCCTATGTAAATGTCCTCATATAGAAGTTTCTTGAAGTTTTCTGGAGTTGCGTTAGTATTATTTAGGCTCTTCTAGTATAGTGAGTGGAGGACTACACTGTAATCCCCATGCGAGAAAGGTTTTGTTTATGGTGCTTCTGTTTATGAGGAATTTTCTTTTTAAGTAACTCAAGTCCAATTCCAAAGGAGCAGAACTGAGCCTCTGAGATACGATGAGGCTGCCAAGAAGAATTCGACAGAGACCTTAGGAGCTGAGGAGACAAGCAGGTGCCGCTTGGGCGAGGAGATGCAACTCACCAATGTTGTGCCCAGCAGCGTCTCACCAACACTCTGAACGTTAGCTGAGTTTACCTCTTCCCCTGTGACTGTGCTAGTCACATTCAAGAACATCTGCCACAGGCTTAATGACAGAGCCTATGGGAACCTAATGAGTACCCCCACACCTGTGCAACCCTACCAGACAGCTGGTTTCCGCTCCTCTACTGCCTAACACAGTCCTTCCCCTTGCAGGTGCTCACTGGCCCCACATCCCCACAGGCCCCAACCTGACTCTCAGATCGGGTCTGTGCTTTTGTTAGGATTTCATTTATCTCCATTTGCCTGATGCTGGAAGGCGGTGGGGATGCGAAGTCAAACGTTTTCCAAATTGTGTGGGTTTCACAGTTCACTGTGGGAAGACGTGACTGGTGGAGACTGGGAAAGTCGATCAGAAGAGTATTTGGTCACTGATAAAAGCCCAAGGAGGATGATGAGAAGCGTTGCTTCTCTTTTCTGGCCAAAACTCCACATGAAAATATGGGAATTCACAAAGTCATGGCAATATTTTATAGTTTATTTGTATGTAGGTAAATGGAATCACTTTGATTAAAGCATTTTTCGGGTAAAAATAGCTGCCTATCAAAACAGCGCGCACGCGTGTGCATGAATACACACACACACACACACACACACACATACACACACACACACACACACACACACACACACACACACGACACAATACATAACTAGTAAGTCCATTTTAAAATCTTTGGGAATTCTAATTACATCACATTTTCTATGAAATATGATGGAACTTTAGTAGCTATGGGAACTTTGTCAATTTAGCCTCTCTCTGTTTCCATTTCCTACTTTGCAAAATGAGAATAATATGAACTTAGTGAGGTCACAGCAAAGAAACATATTTTACATACTGTATAAAGAGTACAAAATAGTACCTGACACAAAACAAATGCTTGACAAACATTTTTATTAATCTCATTACAACAAAAAGCCCTTTAAAATTTTTTTCTACAGACTTTGAAAGAACATTTGTTCTTGTTATGTATTTCCAGAGAATAAATCACTCTTTCACTGACAGAAGAGAAGTAAATATCCCATAGATGAGAGGCAACAAATGTCAAAGTAATGATCTCATTTGTTTTATAATCAAGAGATGCAAGACCAAATATTAAAGACACATAACTAAGAGAATGTGAGATTTTGTGCCCATTAATTTTAGTCAGTTCACAAGTCAGAAACATTTTGTATCCTACAATAAATAGTGTGGATGTTTCCCTCTATCCCAGTAGCTTGTATTTAGCAAAAAAACAAACAAACAAAAAAAGCCCACATTTCTGAGGGCCTACATCACCCTATATGATTGTCACTGATCACATGTGTCTACTGAGCACTTGCAGCAAAGCTTGCTCTCAAATAACCCATGCTGTGAATAGGATCTACACACTAGATTCCCACAGGTATTTTATAAATCAGAACATGAAACATTTTAATATGTCTATACCTGTATTTGGTGAAATGATATTTTAGATTCCATAGGTCAGACACATTATTGGAACCAAATTCACCTACATTTTATTTGTTTTAATTTATTGATTAGGAAATTTAAATTATATATGTGACAGCAATTGTATTTGTTTGGGGGAACCAATGCTCTGAACTAATATTTTTCAAGGACTGACTTGTATGAACATCTCACATAGAGCTTGAATGAAAATTGTATTCTTGGGCTTCAGTGACTCTAAGTCTATTAACCGGAAAACTTTTGTTTTCAACAAAAACTGGATGGTAACAGTTACTGGAGCACAAAGTGAACAAGACTAAGTCATCCTATGTTGAAATAGAATACAAAGAAGCAGGTGTGACAAAGCAAGGATCATTATGGAGAACAGCTAGACAAATGGGAAAACCCAAAAGGCAGGGGACAAGTAGACACTCACAGTGTAAAGGCAGGGGACAAGAAAACACGCACAGTGTGCTTTCAGGACAATTTCCCTAACAAACACACTGTTTCCTATAACATAGCATAGTTTTAGAAGGGGGATGCATAAGCCTGCAATGTGGAGGACATTTTAATGGCAAATCATAAATTTTGAAGCTAAGGTTATAAGGCTAAATTGAATAGCATGTTGACAGAATTGTGTTCAGGGGTAAATGGTAAAATCCCTCCTAAGACAGTTATTTTTATTAATACTACGCACTTTCTGGAGATGAGATATATGTGTGGTATAAATCAAATTTGAGGTGAAGACTTATTCCATTTAGCCTGTGCATCCCACTTGTCTCGTGGTCTCACATAGCCCCTATCCACTCAGTGACAAATTCCAGACACTGAGCAACTAAATCACAGTCCTTAGCTACCAGGCACTGCAAGCAGCACAGCTTGTCTCCACCATGTCCAGCACATGAGGCTCTTGCTCGGTTGTCACATTAGAATGATCATTCAACTATAAAGCAGAGACTCTACTATAAACAACTCATTCAACAAAGCCAACTCATTCTCCACCAGCGTCACCCCTGTCTTGGAGAGTCTTGTATCGCCGAGCTCTCTTTTGTCTCCTCACAAGGAGGTGTCTTTACTTCTAGTCATCTTTCGGCACAGTTTGCTCTCTCTATTATGCTATTGTGTTTTCTGTTGTGATTCCCTCATCCAATTCACATTAGCAGCACAGCTGAGAAAAGCATGCTGATTGGATGGACTGTCCAGTCCCACAGTGCATCCTTTCCACAGTGCCTGTTCAAAGCCCTCACTCTTTGCACAAATAAAACTGGCTTGGGACTTTTGTTGGTAGTTTCCAACTTCATTTCATCATCCAAGGCAGTGGTGCATGTCCTCTACCTGCTGATGGTGTCATGCCCTCACAGCATGATATGATGTCCACTACAGGTGTTTCTTGGCAGTGAAACAAAAGTCCTTGGTACAGCAAAGCGTGTTACTAAACCATACCATGTTACATTTTGAAGCTATGTTCCAGGTTATTACCCCAATCTTCAATGTTCTATTATGGAATGCATGGGGATACTGAGGCATATCTGTGCTTCATGTATGTCCTCTGAAAGTGAGAGGATTTGAATTTGGAGACCCAACAGTCACATAAACGCCAGGTGTGTTGGTATACCTATCACCTCTGTACTTAAGCACAGAGATGGGTGGATTTGAGGACTGCAGGGGTCTTGTTAGGGAGCCAGTCTAGCAGAAATGATGGGATCCATATTTGTTGAGGTATCTTATCTCAAAAAATATGGTGAGGAGAGACAGTGAAAGACACCTGATTTTGACCTCTGGGCTCCAGAGATTCACACACTGGAAAGTGGTCCAACATACAAATGTGTTCACACATGTACACATAACACAAACACACACACACACACACACACACACACACACACACACACACACACACACATACACACACACAATAAGAATTGTGAATTTACTGCTATTAAATCAGACATTTTTGAAAGACAAAAACAAAAACAACACTTTAAATAATAAAATTTGTGGGGAAATTGTTGAGTTGGGTTGTTCAGTTAGTTCACTTAGTTCAGTTTGCTATGTAAAACAGCCTGCTCACTAGATATGAACAATACTTTTTAAATTTCTGAAATTATTCTTATAACTCCCAACATTTAGCTCATTTAATATTCAGTAGATTCTTCATCTCCATATAGATGATGAAAGAAAAAAGAACCTAACAACTAGCAAAACCAGAAATGGAATCACTTTACCCAAAATGACAGAATCTGCTACAAGCCAGTTTTAAGCCCTGATCAAATTTTAACTTCTAGGCAGGGAAATATCCTCAGACCTTAGACCTAGACCATCAGTCCTTAATCTTAGGTGAGTGATAGTTCACCCTAGGACACCCTTAGCAATATGGTGAGTTCTGCTCTCTTCAACTCCACATTTGCTGGCAAGCTGGTTACAAGTATGTTTAGGAACCTACTGGCACTGTAGGCATGTAAGTGGTGGCCTCTCAGAGATGGAGAGATTATGGGTCCTCAGGACCCCTTAGCTCCAACTGTGGCCAAAAATGGAATGTGCTTCTTTTTTTGACATGTGAGCTACCAGATTATTTTTTTATTCCTTCAAGTCAGATGGAGTAGTGCCTTCTGTCACGTGGAAACACATCTTAAGGAGTGAATCACAAAGCAATTGACATGAAACACTAAGTTTTGAATGCCTACTCCAATGTCTGATACACTGGTTATCTTGTAATTGTTAGTTCACACTCTTCTTTTCCTGATCTTGTGGATAATGACTATACCCTTATGTTTCTCTGTTTTTATCACGGAGCTTGGAAAGGGCTAAAACATAAAAGACAAACACACACAAATTAAATAAGCATGGAAACTGAACACATACTGACAGATCAACCGGCAAGTTTGGAAGCATATCCAGGAGAAATTAGATGCCAAATGCGGGCTCAGTATCTTCACTTCTGACTGAGTGGGAGGCAGAGATAGGAAGTACTCTCATCCTGGCTCATAGCAGAGAGAAGTCTGTAGCTTAGACCTGACTCATAGCCATCATCATGCTAGACTCACCCCAGTGCCACCTGGTTAACCAAAGGGCCAGAAGTCATCTCCAAAAGAAAGACTTAACAGAGCTGGGGAAGTCAAAAGCAGTTCACTGAAGTTCTTGGCATCTGCCTGAGGGCACAGCTGGAGTTATTAATAATCATTTCTCTCATCAGACTCCAGAAAATGAGCACAGAGTGAGGAGGGGGGAAAACAAGTGTTTTGCTACCTCCTGTTTGAATTAATCTCTTCTGACAACTGCTGATTTGCGTTTGTGATTCGATCCTCCATATGTCTAGCTCTATTGGTCAATTAAGTGCAGAGGGTGACTTGGGGAAGCAGTGATGCTCAGCTTGATTAAGGGAGGAAGCATCATACAGCATTTAGAACCTAGGAAACAGCCTGTGAAGCTTGGCTTCCTTGGAGCCAAGCAGAACACTGTGGTGTCTGATCCTGCAAGGAAGGTTAGGGGACAGTGGACTCTGAGTGCTCAAGGCACTAATCCAGCAAGCTGCATGGCAGAGTCGTCATCTCCGGAGCAATAGTAAATAAGGTCTGGAGATTTATGCAGGGACTTAAATCCGTATGCAAAGTTACCTCACCTGTCAACTGATTCAAATTTTATTCCTCCCATTTTTGCAATTAATAAACCACTTTTGATAAAATGTCATACCTTGGAAAACAGGAAATAGTGGTATTTAATTTAGAGAGCAGAGCTTATGCATTTGAAGAGATCATCTGAAATAGTGATAAGGGAGAAGGGAGCACATGCATTAGAGGTAAACAGCAGAGGAGGGTAGATCTCAGCTCTAAGTGCTGTAATCAAAACACTTCTTAGCTCTGAGTTGTAGCCTGCCTGGTATCTATGGCTTCCTGATAACCATGTCTTTTGTTCTACCTCCCCATTTGATAGAGGGGGGAGCTGTGCACTTCGTACTCTCACAAATAAGAAATCAAACTTGAGCTGATGGCTCAAGGGAATGTTTTGACTGGGATGATGACAGCCCAAAATCTTTTATCAATCTGATACTGAGTACTTCATGTGCCTATTTAAAAGAATAGCTAATAAAAAATGATTGTACACCATTTTAGAAATGCAAGTCCATATCAACGCTGAACAATCATGAAGCAGATGAAAAGCTCATTTCAAAGGAACATTATGTCAAGAAGCAGCTATGCTAGAAGGGTGCAGTTACAGGTTTAACATGCCATAGAATATTAGCAAGTCTGTTTTCCATTATGAAAAGATCTGATTTGCTGCTAATTCCTGTAACTTGCACAAACCCTGGAAGAAATGGAGAAGACTGATATGGGAATAAATGCTTATGTTATAATAAATGAGCAGAGGAAATATTACAGTTGTTTAAAATAAGAAGAGAAACATGAGCTGGACTACCTACCCATCAGGGAAGAATCTTGGATTTATATCACTTTGGAGAAAAGACTGATAGTGTAAGAAAAATTATATTTTAACCTCAATAATATTAGATATTTTGATGATGATGTGGGTTAAATACATGCATAAACATACATTTAAAGCACATATGATAAGATTATAATCTATCCACTTATCACCTATTATCTACCTAAATTTCTATGTATCATCTGTCTATTGACATACCTACCTATCCATCTATGTCTATCTAGTTGTATAATCAACATATTTACCAAACTTAAAAAAATACGCAGGGTAAAATATATGTAATGAAATGAACACTACCACAATAGAAGAAAATCTTTTGTGTACAAAAGTAAACTTCATGCTATCCAATCACTTGTCTATAAGTACTAATTGGTAAGTGCAGTTTTAAAGTTTAGGTCTGAGTTAACCAATATAGTCAAGGACAAGTCTCATTATAATTCAACCGTGTGTGGATGCTGCCAAGAATACCTATTTATTCTCAATCTTACATTAATTTAATGTCTTGACATGAATGCTCTCAGGTCTATCTATTCCATGGTGGTCATTGTATAGATAGAAAAATATCTATCTCTACCCATATTTTAAAAAGTCAACAAATTTTAGGTAAAATGAAAAATATTTATGATCATGAAGAAGCCATGAACACTGTCAGTTGAATGGATTGATCCAGAGAAGGGAGCCATATTTGAGAAAATAATGACAAATTAATCAGGCTATTTCAAAGGCTTTGCTCTCAGTGAACAGGGTTGACTTATTTTAAATAGATTCATGAAATCACTGGGCAGAAGTTTCAAAGCAGAGATTTTGATCCTACTGAAAATATGTATTTTCACAAGTAGAATGACATTTCTAGCAGCTAGTCAGTTTTCTATCTCAAAGGAGTTTGAGAGAAATGGCAAAATTACAGCAATAGGACTTCCTGTGTCAATTAAGACTCACCTTTTTTAATTATATCACATTGTAAAACTTTGACAACTAATTATTTATCTCTTTGAAGCATGCCAAGTCTTGAAAAACATCAGTCCTTTAATAAATTGTATTAAAAGAAATATAAGTTTAATGTATATGTAGTTTTATTTATTCCATAGGAAGCCTTAAGAAAATCAGTAACTGTTAAAAAAGGCATGCGTCCTGCTACAATGACTGTCATATGTGATAGAGTTGAGTGAGGTTTCAACTCTCATTTCTTGACACACTAGATTTTCTTGTTCAAATAATCACTGAATCTTTTGCTGGATGTAATACCTTGGACATAGTATCTTCCAATTTAAGATATAGATAACAATCTACTTGGGCTGTTGGGTTATTATTATTATAAAATTTAGGTGTAACTCTGTTAGAGTTCTTGAAACAGAGTAAGGAGTGTTTCAGCTCAAGTTCTTGTAACAATCATGTAAAACAAAATAGAGCCATTAAGGAAGGGTGCATATCCTTTCAACATCTCTATTACTAAAAGTAAATAAATGTTAACTATTTAATTACATTATTGCATTTATTTACTGAATATTAGATTTGTAGGCCACCCAGATGCTGAACATTGATTCTTATTGTTATTATCACAACAGAAGGTTAAGAATGGAAAATTTAAAGCCCCTTATTTTCTGCTATCACTTAACTCTTACAAAAGCTGCAACCTAACAACACAGGTTAAAGATTAATTCACATGCCTTCTTTCCTTTCTGCAGTGATGTCACTGTGTGACCAATAGTTCAAAGGACATGAATCCATTCTATGTGTAAATATGAGTTTTATAAAAGCGGATGCATGCATTACAAAGCAAACAAACATTCAGAAAATAAAAGTTAAAACAACTAAACTAGGAGCTCTGACAAGATAAAATGAATTTTGAAAGTCAAAATATTTAAACAAATATGAAGAAGGAGCATTATGAGCATTTATTCATCAATTTTCTACTAATGTAGAAGGTTATGTCACTTGTTTGTAATGTGTGGATCTGAACAGAAGTGCTATCTTGGCTGAACTTGAAGATGCCTGCCTTGTCAGTCTGTGTGAATAGTCTAGATGGAAGCCCAGGAAATAGGAGAAGAGGGAAAGAGGGAAAGAGTTACAGGTTGGAATACTTCCATGGGGAAACATTTTCATGTCGCCCCTCCCCTTTTTTTAAAGACAGCCACTAGATTAAAACTTTTCTTCTTAGCGTTAAGTCTCAGAAAATACTGTATCAGGAGCCTAGTGAAAAAAAGCAAGTCACTGGCAATTTTATCCCCCTCTTTCCTTTCCTGATCTTAATGAACACAATAATTGTGACATTTCCTTTAGCCTCTAATAATTAGTGAGTAACTTTCTGAAGAGACTGATCCAAACTCTAATGTAGACAACCTTGGAGAATTCTTATCTCCCTGGGGAAATAAGCCTCGACTATTTCACCTGCAAAACATTTTGGTGATATTTCATTGCTTCAGTGAAGATTTCAAAAAGCATACAAAGTTTGGCTAACACGACAACAAAAAATATGAAAAATTTGTGCTTTCTATTAGAACGGGTCAGTAACTGTGATGTTCTTTCCAAAACACATATCTTAATCCACACAGAACCACAAATCTATATTTTAATGACTTCTGGAACATTTATGTAAGACACTCAAAAATAAAACACTATGTTTGGAATTGTTATCACTTTATCGAAGACAGTGTCTGTCTGCTATTAAATATACTTGTCTTAGATTCCACAAACTGAATTTAGTTTTGCATGCACTACCATCACCACTGTCTCTCCCGAAGAATCAGGGTCGTTTTCCTATCTGCTAATAAAGGGAGAGACTTCTGCTTTTGTCATCAGGAAAATAAAAGCAAACTTCACATCCACACTTGCTCCATACAAGTTGTTTTCTTTTGTGAATACTGTGTAAATATCATGTGTGTAGTCAACTCAATGGCATCTAGAGAGTTTCTTATTTTTAACAATTACAATATAGTTTAATCATGCAATGTAATCAAATAATTGAAACATAAGCTATGTTTGTCATGAAAACTATAAACAGACTTTAAAATTATATAAAATTCTTCAAAAGTAACATCGAACAGATTGGGGTTGGAGAGATGTCTCAACAATTAAGAGACAGTCTACCTAGAGGATGTTTGCTTCCTGACATCCATGTCATACCAGGCAGCTCACAACTGCCTGCAGCAACTGCTCTGGAGGATTTCCTCTGGCCTCCATGAGCAGCCACACGTGAAGCACACATTCACATAGATTCACATGCGTAATATTTAAAAGTAAACAGTGAAAAGTGGAAATGAGCAAAGAAGCTACTAACTACTTCAGGTGTGGGGAGTTAGGTTCCAAGGACATTCCACAATGATTTAAAAAAACATTTACTAATGGTTTAGCAAATCTTTATAAGCAGCATTAATTAGGTCAAATTAAATTAAAAGTAAATTTTGTTTCTAGAAATAAAATTTGAAAAGAATAAGCTTATTAAAATATGCATTCGGGTATATGTCAACCTGCAATATATGCAATTGTAATCACTGTATCAATTTAGCTATGAAAATATTTCATTGAAAATATCGGGAGGACATTATAAATGAATGACACTTATTTTAACTTCTTATATGTTTAAGAAAAATATTTTGCTTAAATTGTGAAAGAAGACAACAAAAGAGAACTTCGCTTAAAATTACAGAGACATTCCCATACATGCAGATTTTCTTTTTCACAGTATCTATGTGTGCTATGTTTGAGTTTGGGTATATGTATCCAAAAGTGTATGTCCAGATGAGGTGCATGTGGGTAGCAAATGTGTTCAGGTCCAGGGTTGATTGGATTATCCCTCGATTGTTTTCTGCCCTCTTTATTGAGGTAGTCATTTAGCTGAAACCTCGCATCTCTGGTATGACTATTTTGGATAACCTACTTATTTTCAGAACTCAGGTGGTCTCCCATAGCTACCTGGTATTTACATGGTTTTGCAGAAGGAATTCTGGTCCTCACGTACATTGGGTATTTAGCAAGTACTTTAACTACTGAGCTAGCTCCCTTGTCTTCCCCTCTGTCTCCTGACAGGTATATTTTAAAGACAGGGAATAATAAGTAAAATAGGAACAGCAGGAATGTTTGTAATAAGATTGATTGTAACTTTCCTTTTTGTCTTTATTTTCCATGCTCCCTGAATTTGTGAGGTGAATGAATATTAACAGTAAAGATATTAAAATATATCGGAGGAAAATGTAAAAAATGTGAAAGAAGTAACATATATGAATTTCATATTATTCCAGTAAGTTGTTTTGCTGGAGACCATGTATGTTGCAGTGTTTTTTGGGCCACCAACCATCCCCCAAATCACAACACAGAGACTTATTATTGGCTATGAATCCTCAGGGCCTTATCTTATGTTTGTCCCATTAGCTCATATAACTTAAATTAACCTGTTTCTCAGGGCCTCGGGGATTTTTACCTTTCTTTCATTCTGTATGTCCTATTTTGCCTAGCTGGATGACCCCTCGTGTCTCCCTCATTTTCTCCCTAGTTTTCTCATCTCACTTGAGCCTAATTTCTCTCCTATTTATTCTCTCAGCCCACCAGCCCCATTTAGCCCTCTACTGCCCTGCTATTGGCTTTTCAGCTTAACAAATGCAGCATAAACAAACATAACACATCTTTGCCTAGGTAAAGTATATTCCAAAATACATGTGCATAAGTATTTTGTGCATAATAAAAATGCATTTAGAGTGTTCTGATGCAATGAGTACTTGGCAAAATCACCAGATTTCATAAAATATCAAACTTTGTGGAAGAAGTGAATGACAAAGACCTAAGAAATCTTAGTTAAGTGTATTAATTGTACAGCTTTCAATGCACTGGCATTCATTATCTAAATAATTGAACTATTTATTTACTACTCTTGAATTTAAGCAGATTATGAATTAAGGCTTTTCTCACTCAAAGCAATTTCACAATATAAGTTCACTGACAGCTCTTGTGAAGTCAGGTTTTGATATTTGTTTATTTTTTATTATTTATTTATTTTTTGCTTTAAAATCTTTGGGGCTACACTGAGTCAAGTGGCTTATTTTTCTTTACTCATTTACTTTTTCTATTAATTCTTATCCTTTTCCTCCTTATCTTCCTCAAACTCTTCCCTCTATATTTTACCACCTGTTTCTATGCAAAACACCTAGACTGGTGCCCCAAACAGCGTACATGATATAAGAATCAGCCAAAGAAAGGAAAATGTGATACTCCATAATGGCTTGAAGATGACCTTTGCATCTTCTTCCTAAAGCAAGTGTATTATTTACCTTTCAAAACTATAGCAATTTTTCTCTGATGATATAAAAAATGTGTGAAAGTTGTCAGAATCAAAATGGAGTTGCTTATATCAAACCTATCAAAGAAAAAAAATACATGACATCAAGGTGTTTATGAAGAAAGGACTGCAGAACATGACTGATTGATAAACATTGTCACTGAAGTTATCTATGGTCCCCAGATTGCACAGTGACTCCTATAGCTTTACAATAAATATCCTTCCTCATGAACTTAAGGTTACCAGTGTCTCCTCAACCTTGAACTAAGACTACTCATGTTTTAAACAAGGGTTAAAGAGCTAAGTGTTTTATGTTACCTTCATTTTTGCCTTAAAAACATACTCTTTGCCCCAGTCCTTGGATATGTCTGCAATTTACTATGGTTTGGTGATTCCTAAGAAGATATCTCTATTTTTCTAAATATTTCCTTCCTGTTCATCCTGTTTGCTTAAGTTGGGAAGGGAAAAACAAACATTTTATTTTGTGTGTTTACAATAACTGGTCTCATTTACATATGCATAGGACATCACTTCCTCTTACAATGCTAGAGGTCCATGTGCCTCTCTCCTTTCTTTCCAGTCAGTCATGCATCCCAAAGCCCAACAGGAACCAGGTAGTGACTAGCTGTCTAGAGGGTACTCACTACAATCCCATGTTCTTTGATGCTAGCACCACTGCAGCAGGCCTTCAAAATTGGCTCTGTCACTTTAAATATAACAGACAATAAATCATCCCTTTGAGACACCCCCCTAAGGAAAATAGTGGGGGAAATAGAAATAGCATTTGAAAGCCCTTTTCTATTACATGCCTCTGGGGAGTTTTTAAAATTGGAGCTCCTTGAAAGTGAATTTTATGCTTTGGGGGGCTTTTAGAAATGCTTCTGGAATTAACCTTGTAATTCTATGACCAAATCTTTCATTTGATCCTTCAGCCCGTGGGCCTTCATTATGCTGCTTTTGTCATCTTAGCTTGCTTCCTGCTGTGTTCCGTCCCTGGGATTCCCTCAACAGACAACCTACTTCTTGCCCTCATGTGGCTTCCATGTTCCTTTCTCACTCCTCTCTGTTGTTCTGGGATCACTTGCTTTGTCTTTCCTCCTGTCTTTCCCCTCCCCTCTTCCTCCTTATTCTCTAATTTTCATCAGTTCTTCTCCAGGTGTTTTGAACTTTAGATACAGCTAAACCTAATTAGGAGCAAGCAGCTGATCTCGAACTTTCTACCTTCCTTTTGCTGTGAGAGAATTTTCCTACATGGGTTGAACACAGCTACCCATGTTCTCTCTCCTTATGGTCACCCAGGTGCTAAGAGAACAAGCAGATGGCAAAGAACTTGGAGTTCCAGTGAGTTGGAAATAACTCTTAATCAAACTCTGGAACAAGTCAAGATAGCTGCAAATTCATTAAGACCAGCTGTAGAAAGACCTAAGATTTCCTGTGGGGGGGGAAAAAGGAAGATCCCAAATCACACCACTTCTTTCTCACACCCCACAATGAGGTATGATCATGCAAGTCCTTATGGCATTATGAGGCTCAGTGAAAAAGTTACTGGTTAGTGGTCTTTATTATTCTTACAAATTAAAAATCTATACAGAACAAAACTCAGTTCATTTTAATACTGAAAACCAAACATCCGTCCTGCAGGCAAATACCACACAAAGGCAACTGCCTCCCGACAAGACACTCCATGTCTTTCCACATCCCTCCATGAAGAAGGGGGGCAGAAATCCAGCTGCATATTGAGCTGATGTCTTGTGATAAATGGGGAGGGCTGAAGGATGAAGCAAAAAGCAGCCTGCAAAGATTATTCTGACACCTTTAGATTTATAGACTTCCCAGGCTCCTTAATGGCCATTCATCTCACCTGGCCTGCTGGAGTCACTGCGGCCACCCTCTGGCTGAGTGCTTATTACCAACTAGGCTGCAATCAAGTTATTGTGGGGAATTTACAGAGTGAGAAATAAAGCTGCCTAAGTCAGTGTTTCTCATAGTGCTTGCTATGGAACATAAATCGCTAGAGAAGCTCTAAAAATGTCCCTTAGGCACATAGGTGCTGTCAACACAGCATGCCCTAAACCCCATAGAGAGCACATTAGCATAATAAAAGCTCTACCTGGAGTTCTGACAGAGAAAGCCCTTTAGATGCCTTTCTTGGGTGAGTCTTCTGCAATTTTGAAAGGCCTGGACACTATAGTGATGAAGCTTGTTGAATCCTTACATGAAGGAAAGCAGTTAAGAAGGCATATTGCAGGTTTATATTAATGATTTCCACTACAGAACCAGGGAGAAACGTACCAGCAGATCATAGTCATTAAGGATGACCCATCAGTGGATGGCAAATTACATACCGGGCAACCAACACAGGAGAAAAATCAAAGAGGTGGAGGTCGTGTTTTATTTTACTTGTAGCATTTTTCAGATTCAGTCCTAACCAAACCTGATTAAAGTAAATCCCTTTTTTACAGCCTGTGGAGTCTATAAGATTATGGTGTTAATGGAAGTGCTATTCGATCCGTCAGTAATGGCGCATGTCGGGACCCTGGCGCCTCTGACAAGTCCATTTTTTTAAGACGTATTTATTGTGTGTGTGTGTGTGTGTGTATGTGTGTGTTTCCTCCCTTCTGTTCTCTGCATTGTGGCGTTTAATTGAACAATTTAAAGTTATTCTTCTTCAAGGGCCATTAATTGATTTTATTTGTGTGTTCTCTAGGGGTCAAGGAAAAGGGGGAAAACCAATAAAATTGCAGTTCTGGTTTTCACTGTCATGGCCTTCCTGCAATTTGTAGCTATTATTGTTTTTGTTTGCTTCTTTTCTCAGTCTCAGTATTTTTTTCTTCTGAGTTTTCACAAGATGTAGCATTATTGGTTTTGTTTTATATCACATATGTAATCAATTCTGATAATAGTTCACTATTAAGAGAATAATTAAATGGCCCATACTGATTAAACATGTTATGTCTAAATTTTTCTTGGGATAAACCCTCTTTGAGGGGGAAAAATCTCAGTGAAATAGTCATAAAAGTATATATTTCTGACAAAGTACAATAGCCTTTCCTCCTCAGAACCTATTAATAAGATGAAGTCTTAAGAATTAATGTGATATATTTATTTACATACAAATGCAGTCTTTAAATGCATGTAAAAATTGGATAAGTAAGAATAAATTGCTGTACAGATTACAAAACTGTATAGTTAACAAATGAAAACTGCAGATTGAGAATCTACCATGGGTAGAAGCAACACACACACACACACACACACACACACACACACACACACACCATGACATATTCTTCTGTGATGCCACTGAACTACATCCCCAGGCCTTCTGTAACAATTTTAGAATTTTTATATTGGGAAGTAGCTAATTCTCACAATTATCCTCCAGTACAGATATTACAAAAATCACTTAATTGGCAAAACAAGAAACTCTGGGATTAGAAATAGTCTACCAATAATATTGGTTGGAATAAAAGTGATTTGCTCCACTGCTGCTAGTTCTCTACCACTTAGATATACTCTTGTTTAAAATGATAGATTGTAGCACCCTTTAATTTGTTAGAGTTGTAAATGAAATAAAGCTATTTAAAAGTACATCATTTTGTTACTATTATTTTATTATTTTCTGCTATTATCTTAATCATTATCTTAATCTGTTATCTTAATCATTCTCTCCCTAGATTATATTTCAAACAGTGATTGGCTGATATAATAAGATACCTAGCCCTTCACTATTACACTGTCTCTACTTTGACCTGTGCTTTCCTTTTTGGCCGTTGTGCTGACAAGCTTGACATATATCAGGAGAAAGGGACAGAACAATTGAGCCTCATTTTCTACTCTAACAAAGACTGAGCAAACCTTCACTATCCTCTTGGCCAACTTTATCTTCCTTCTTATGACATATTTTCCTGGTTACTAATTTCTCATCCCTTTCCCAATTCCCTAAATGAAGTCCCTAAATACTTTGAAGGTAAGAAATGACCTTAAAGTTAAGTCAACTGAATCCTCAACACATGCTACCAAACATGCCATTAGCTTCCGGCTCCTGATTATCTTCCAATGAATGCTTTAAAAAAAACTGAGACTTTGAGGTTGATACTGAGGTGGCAAGAAGAGACAAGGGGTTATTATGTAAGGGAGACAATTCAGTTGGCTTATTCTACTTTCAACGCTGAGAGGAGAAAGTGACAAATTCCAAATTTATTCCCAGTGTATCAACCGGAAATCCTCAAGTAAAAGGTACCTGTAATTGAGAATGGGTCAATAAATTGGAAACTTACAGGGCAACCTTCTTGTGAAGAAGTTTGTTTTATTCTGTCTGGGTTAGACAGTGAGAGAAAAACACTATGTCATCACTCATCTCACATCTAGAGTAATCTCCACACCCTTAGAGTCTTGAGACAGCACAGCTGAATGTGGAAAATAGAGGCTAGGATGTGAAGAAAATCCACACTAAAATTTTATTTTATCTTTTGGTTATTCAGCATGACATCTTTTCGTGTTTGAAATTCAAAATTTATTATTGAATTTTGTTGAAAGCCTCTTTTCCTTTTCTTCTATGTAGACGGCCAGCTTCTGCAATGATCATATTTTCTTCCCCTTTGACAATTGAACTTGTTTCATGTTATTATATGTTCAGGGATTCCTTTCATTACTCCCATTTCTGGACAGATTTTTATCAGTAAAATACTCCAAGGGATTATCATTGTCCCCCAGGTGTGAAGCTGGGGCTGGCAAATAAGGATGGTTCCAAGAGTTCTCCATCAGCACAGTAGGTAGTCCCCAATATATGAGGAAAGAACATGTTCACTTCCCAGGAATTACTTAGGAATTAAGAAGAAGAACATGTTTATACTGTGGATGATAAGCAGTCCATGCTTTGGTATATGGGATTACATTTCTCATTGGTTAGCTATGTGCTCTTCTAGAGATGTCCAAAAGCATTGAAAGCACTCTGAAACACAGGCTACACTCTGAATCTCCTCCTAGGAATTACTTCAGGTCAGGTTCATCTCTCTAGCTCTAATTTCTTCAACACATGGCATATTAGACAGGCTTAATAAGTATTTTCTAGCCTTACATTACAATGGGTGAGAAGACATTTATTTCTTAGTAAGGAGCAGTACAAACTCTGGTGGGAGCACAATATGGGTAAAGTGGGACCAAAAAGACAGTCAGACTAAGAGGCTGGTCAGGATCAAGAAATGGAGAAAATTTATGTTTATCTTTATGGTTAATTCAGACTCTGAAAAATCAAGTTTTTATATGAAAATTTATTTTTAATCCTCTAAACAAGCATACTAAAAAAAGTTTAGGGTGTAGCCTGCAATTTGGAGATCAAGCACACATCACAGTAGTTTATTTGTAGAAATAAATATGTAGTTTCATGAGTAGCTTTAAGGCTAAACATTTTTCACTTTAGGAACGGCCATAACTGTACCTTGCTGCGATACCCATGCTGTAAGCATATGGGTTCAAGAGAAGCTAAACATGTCACCAAAAAAAGCCACGGACCTATACTACCAGATAGGATGTGAACACTTAGTGTGCTTTCTCCATTCGTATGAGTAGCATAACATCTTGCTGCTCATTAGTTAAACTTACAACAGAGAGGATTCTTTCCAACACAGGGATCCTGAAAATGCATCTCTGCTTCTGCTGCTGCTTATAAACTCACACTGAGTCAGAAAGAATGGCTGTAACAATGGGCGATTGCCTTAACAAACCAAGAGTCTTCACTCATCTTCTTCCAATGTTCTTCTGAGGGATCAAAAGTAGGTTACAATCTCCACAGAAACAACCTTGACTCAGCAAAAGGACATACAAGAGCAGGGCCACGGCTGGGATGGTCTGGTTCCAGTTTCTTCTCACATAGGGGTTTTAGGCAGCATTTCTTTGCCTTATATCATTGTAATTTCCACCAACACCCACTTTTATGTTACAGTTATACAAAATTGCCTCTTTCTTCTAGAATTCTTTGTATAAAGAAATGACATATCAAATACATTTTACATCTACCTGAAATGTCAAGAATTTCATTGAATAGTATCTACTTACTTAAATTGACAGTTTGTGTTGTGTGTTGTACCTCTGTGTGAGAGAGGCACAGAGGTATGTGAAGTATATGTCCAGGTTTATATGTACATGTAAGTGAACTTGTATATGCACAATTGGAGGCAGGTATCTTCTATTGCTCCCCATTCTTTATTCTTTAGACAGGGCCTTTCATCAAATCAGAAGCTCAGTGGTTGACTTGACTGGCCATCCAGCAAGCCCCTGGCATCCAACTGTCTCTGTTACATAGTGCTAGACTTAAAAGCATGTAGAAGTCAGCTTTTTATACGGGGAGGGGGGTGAGGACTTGCACTCATGGACTCATGCTTGTACAACAAGCACTTCACCTATTGAGCTATTTTCCTTCCCTGTGAATAGTCTTTTTGTTTTGAATGTAGTCTTCCTAATAATCACATTTACATCATATTGAACATTCTTAATTATTCTTCCTCACTCTACTTATTCCTTGGATGAAAGAAATCATGTGATATATTTGTTAATAGGTACATGTTTTCTTAAAATTGTGTGAGAGATCCCCCTGGTGTGTTTAATTCAGCCTCTTTCTATGTTAGTTCCTCATTAACTAATTTCAAATCATCTTACCCTATCTAGTCCAGCAAAGTCAGAGATAATTTTCCCCAGTATTTTCCAGCATATAAAATTACATTATGTTCTTTCAAACTAATATATTGTTATGAACTCAAACATGCACAAACTCAGCAAAATTAAACCTCTTCAATAATGGAGTGGGCGCTGTGTTGTCTATGTCCCACCTTCACTCTGCTGCTGTAAGCAAAATTCAGGCAACATTGCTTGTAGCTAAATCAATATTAACTATATTAATAAAAGCAAAATGAACACATGTGCCTGGATCTTTCTCTCTCCATCACTCTAGGTCTTAACCTCCTCTCCTATCTCAGCTTTCATCTCCAGTGACTGTCACAGGTACTGTGCTCCGGCCTCTGAGATAGCCAATGTGAAGTCACAATATGTGGGGGACCAGGTTTGAAGGAATTGCACCATGGATCCATAAGGCTTGTCAAGGTCTGGAAACAGTGCAAGTCGGATGATTATATTTGCATTGCATAGTTGGCAGAGCCTGTCACAACATTGTTGGAACCAGCAGCTGCACTCTGCTGAGAGCTAATTCTACCTGATCTACTTAATATTATAATGAATTTAATCTTCTCCACATTTACAAGAAGCCAAAGAGCATGGTTTCTGGCTAACTCATATTTGCAGACAGAAGACAAGAGACCCCTCTGGTGGTAGGAATTAATTTAGAGCAGGTGCTGACAGCTCTGCCCAGTCCTTCAGTTTAGGGTTTCTCCATCTTCCAGGCAGCAGGTTTCAGTATGGCCTGAAAATTTTACTAAAGAATGATAGGAACATAGTGCTGAACTTGGATGTTGTGATGGACTGAAATGCTCCCCATCCTTTTACTGCAATTCTTGTCTTGAAACCCTAACAGTTGGGCCTATGACCATATCACCCTGAACATACCCCATATAATCTGAAACCTTCCTCATTGGGACTTTAAATGTGATTTTATTTGGAGACTGGTGTATTATGGAGCTGTGCACATTAAAAGGAAGCTGTGAATCTTAATTCAGACTGACTGGAGTCCTCAAAAGAGAAACTGCACACACACACACACACACACACACACACACACACACACACACACCCCATAAAGTTTATGAAAACACAAAGCGAAGGTAACCACCTGGAAGCCAGGGAGGCTTCAGGAGAAATACAACCTGCCTATACCTTGATTTGGAACTTCTGGTTGCCAGAATCCAAAGAAATACATTTCCATTGATAAAGCCACCAGCCTGTGATAGTTTATTATTGAAGCTTTAACAAATTAATGCAGGTAAACATACTGTAACAGCATAAAAGGCTGTCCTCTAGAGAATAGACCACACTCAGGAAAAGAGTGTATCTCTAACAAAAGGCAGCTGTTTGCATTAAAAGCTTGTCATTTAACACAAAGTTATTCCTATTGGGACAGGATGTTCCTTCCCCCTTGACCATACCACCCCTGTGTGCCTTTGTTCAAAATCAAGTCAATTGCCTTTCAGTGAAGTTCTCTACTAGGTGAAGGAAGCCATTGTGTTCTGTGCTTCTTTCTTCAATCATTCCTTGAGTCATACTTGCATGGCACTTCCAGAGCCCACATATGCCACTCGTCTTCCTGATCATATGCCGTGCTTGCTCCATTTTGAACCCTTTCAACTGCACCCTTTTTTCCTTAAAAATGAGATCTGATTAAAGTGACTGTTGGATGGTAACAGATAAAGACCTTCAGGGTTATTGCCTTTCTTGTCTTCCATGCCAGATTTTATAACATTTATCATTAGAAAGGATGAGACAAATCTATCTTAAAGACTGATTGAGAAAGGCCATGAAGTAGGTTTCCAAATGGAAGAGTGAGTGAGTGAGAGAGCTTTCACTTTAGGTATATTCAGAAGACTTATTATTAATGTTATCAAATAATTATTTCAGGATGTTTTACTTTTGTGGCATATACATGATATACATTTAGGTTTGTGTAATTTTAGAACTATTAACACAGTAAACACTTACCCATCATAAACACTCTCAAATCCAAACAAAGAAAACCCAACCAGAAACCTATATACAATAATGGTTTTCTAGGATTAAGTTTCCATAGCACACTAGACATGAAGGTTACTGTAAATATCCATTAGATTTAAATATGCCACTCAATTGAGTCTGCAATTTGCAGTTCACTAAAAACATGGTCAGAAATGATGAAGCCCTGAGGCACTATTGCATGAACAGAGTTACAAAAACTAGAGGGAAGCAGTATGTACTTTTGGTTTCTTTTTGCAGCAATCCCTAGTATAAGGCAGTGTCTAACTTCAAAGCCTCATACTTGCTCAACAGTTAGTGAAAACAGGGCATGACTACACTCCTTTCCCTGCAGCACCATGCCTCTCTAAACACTGAATGCTAATGTCATCTGAAATGGAAACAGGACACAGGTACAATGCAATCTCTCTTTCTGGCTTTAAAAAGCTTTCCAATATTATAAACATTAAAAATACTAGAGGTTGAAATGAAGCTATACCTCAGTGGTTAATGTGCTTGAGGACAAGTTTGGGACCTCAGAACCTATGTAAATGTTAGATCACTGTGGTGGTCTACTTGCATTCCTAGCCTTTAGATGATAAAATGGGGATCAGAGAAAGATGGATAGTAAGACTAGCCATATAAGGCAGATCAGAAGTTTTATCTCAGTGAATAAGGTGGAAAAGCAAGCCAGGATAATTCTAGACATTGACCTGGACCTACATATGCATCCCACTTTTGTGAACAGCTCCCTAGCCATGCATGTGTACCATGACAACATGCACTACACACACACACACACACACACACACACACACACACACACAGGAGAGAGAGAGAGAGAGAGAGAGAGAGAGAGAGAGAGAGAGAGAGAGAGAGAGAGAGAGAGAGAGAGAGAGAGAGAGGGAGGGAGGGAGGGAGGGGAGGGAGGGAGGGAGAGGGAGGGAGGGAGGAGGGAGGGGGGAGGGGGGAGGGAGGGGGGGAGGCGGTTAGTAAAATAACGATACATGGTAAAGGGATGAAGTAGGATAATTTTACTGGGGAGAAATCACTTATATGAGAAACCAATAACCCAGGGTCAGGGTTCTGAACATCCGATCTCAGCTGCCCTCCAAGACCTTACTGGAACCCAGAGAGAGCGAGCCTGCCTTCCTCTCAGACCTAAATCCCACAGGCTCATGTACTCACCTGTGACCACGCCCATTTGGGCGTGGGTACCTAGAAGCGCCACGGATACCTAGCGCCACACACACACACACACACACACACACACACACGGAAGCGCCACGGATACCTAGCGCCACACACACACACACACACACACCACACACACACACACACACACACACACACACACACACGGAAAAAGATGAAAAAAAATCCCAGAAGTTGAGACTAGGCTATGTTTGGTCAGAGCAGAATAATTTGAGGGCTAAAGAAGCAGGAGAAATGTCATTCATCAATCTTTTTAACTGCTGGAAAAGAATAAGTACTGTTTTACTCTCTCCTAATCCTACTTTCTCAGCCTAACAAGAGTCTCCATGGAGAATTAGAATGGGTGTATATGAATACTTGCTTAGAATTGTAATAACAATATGTAATGCCTTTAAAATTCTATCCTAAAAGAGACATGTTTGTTTATGTTGTTGCTTGAATGGTCTCCTTTTAATCCAAATTACTTTGCATTCAGCACTTTATCTTCCAGAAGGTACTGTCATAAAAAGACAGACCACTTAATGGAAAAAAGATAATAAACTAATGAGGGAACCATAATTATTCCACAAATGAAGGGGAAGATGGAATGGTTTCCAAAGAGAGATGTAGGTGCATCACAATATTTTTACTAGAAACTCAAAGCATATTGCTTTGAGTTTAGGGGTCTAGGGGACAAGGTTGGTTAGTGTGTTGTTATGGATAATCTCAGGGCATTACAAGGTCATCCTTGGCTAGTGCATTATTAAGGATAATCTTGGGAAATTACATACATTGTTTTCTTCTCTAGAGGAGGAACAGCAGGCCAAAGAAGGTAAAGGGGCCTTTCTTCCTCAAGACAGGTGGCTTTTCTGCCATATGGCAGTTGATACTGTTGGGAGGCCATCATGTAGAACTTCTGGAAGGAAGTGTATATGCCTGACACCTGTCACACAGTCAAACATGAAGTTGGCACACTTACACTTAAATTAGAATGATTTAGCCTTCATTAACCACTTCCTGTGTTGATGAAGTTAAAGAGAGTCATTTACAAAATTGGAGTGTGAGGAGTGACTAGATTTTAGTATTGGTGGGGTGTTTGTGTGGTGAATGGGTCTTTCTGTAAGATGCTTACACACTGTGAGGTTTGGATTCTGTTCATCTGGAGACTGTGAACCTGAAGTCAAGGATACCTCATGTTACAGTGTTTTGAGTGGAAAAGCAAACCAACTGTCAACTGGCAGGTTTTCTTTATATAAATAAAAAAGAAGAGCCTATGATTTATGGGGCAAATAAATATTGTGTCTGAACAGCTGGCAAGCATGAGTGAGAGTCCAAAACCAGTTGTATGCTATCTGCAACCTCCCACACATACATTGAGAGCTGAAACTCAATAAATGGATGATTACAGAGGTTATGAGAAAAGTAGAAATAAATACACTGAAGATTAAAGAACACCTGATATGAAAGATAACTTGGTTTTTCATAGACTAGTCCATTTCACAGGAGGATGTATACAATGTTGGCTAAAATGATGGGCTCTAAAGACAGATGACCTGGCTACCTACAGTTTCATGTATGTCAGGTATGAGCTGTAGGTCTGAAACAAATCAGCAACATAGGCTGAGCCTTGGTTTCTTTATCTGTAGGACAGGAATGAAGTGTTGACTGTGTTCAAACTTAGGTACAGAGAAGACCCCTGCTTTCCTCCTTCTGTAGCACTTAGCACAGTTCCTACCACTGATGTGTGTTTAGTAAATCTTGAATATTAATATAAATGATAATATCCATGGTTTGGCACATTCTGAATCATGATACTACTGTTTCTTTTTTCAGTTCAAAGATCACTGTTATTCTCAAGCTAGAATAATACTAGCTACTTAAGGTACCCTCTTTGAACATTGGTTATAGAAAACGTAATTGTCTAAGAGACTTCAACACTATAAAGAAAATATTTCTATGGAAATGCAGTCGTGATTATGGAGTCATTTCGTGGTTGCCTTATTTAGTAGATCTTACATATGATTTTAAGATTGTGCACGAGAAATCTGTTTTGTTTGTTCAGTCCTAATTCCCAGTGTGTGCAACCCTGTTTGACATGATGCTTTAGCCTATATGGATGTGAAAACTGCATCCTTGGTGTGGAGGGGGGGTTGGGGGAAGGTGAGGTAAGGTTAGGAGATGCATCTTAAGTCCCAAAGAATGTTTGCTGTGAAAAAATGTGCACATATCCTTGTGCGTATTGATCAATTTAACAAAGCACAATAAGAAAACCACACTTATCAAATGAGTTTTAATTAGTGGCTTACTACTCCCATATATTCTCTGCCAGAACTGTATTACTTACCTCCAATGCCTACCACATGCATAGACTGACAAAGCAAAATCTTAAATAATATATACTAAAGCAGCAATTTGTGAGTGTGCATGCCTTGGCATGAGTACATGTGTGCACATGTGTATAGTTTTTAGGTTTCCTTTACAAAGTTCATTTCTTCAGGATCAGGACTTACCCTGATTATACCACTTTGATGAAATTCATTGTGATATTCTCTATAAATAGGTGCTACCCAATTTAACTCTTAGAGATAAAGAAATTAAAGTTTTTTTGTGGTGTGGTGTGTGTGTGTGTGTGTGTGTGTGTGTGTGTGTGTGTGTGTGTGTGTGTGTTTTATTCCAGGCTGCACATTCTAGGATGAAAAAAACCACATGTGAACTTCTACTCAATGTCTCTTGCTAATAATCAGATCATCCTGGATTTAACCCCACTGTGCCTTCTGCCTAGACAAGTGCTGTTATGTAGCTATACATGAAAATCACTTCTACATTTTCTTTCATGAGAATTACTATTTATTTCACCTTCCCACTAAGTAAAGACATATGTAATTATGTAGCAAGAACAACTCTTCCATAGTAAAATACAATTGTTAGATTCAGCAAAGGCCAAGTTTACTCTTAAATTTTTATTTTGTCTCCTCAGCAAAGCTGGCTTTACCAAAAGCACATTGCCATTACTATTCACAAACTCTGTTCCAACATCTGCCCTTCAGGATGGGTTTTTTGAGGTATGAAAAATTTGGTTCTTGATGTTTTAATACAGAAATTACAATTTCTCTATGTTAGGAGAATGCCATTTTTGTTTGTTTTGAGGTTTTCTGGGGGTGGGGATCTGTGTATGTAAACATGCTTGGCCTTTTGATGTAAGTCAGGAGGGTCTTGCTTCTCTTTTAATTATGTTAAAATGTGGAATTCAGTGTTTCAGAAAATCAACCTAAACTTTTGCTCATGGGGGGATTGTGTTAAACCTCAGTCAGATAGTAAAATCTTCATTTTTAAAAAATAGAAGAGTAAAATTGAAATGTGTTTTCTGAAACTAGCCACATAGCCAAAATTTTCACAGTGAAAATAATAAAACGAAGAAAATCCACAATATCACTGAAAGGCAGTGGTTCTCTTCCTAACACTGTAACCCTTTAATACAGTTCCTCATGTTCTGGTGACCCCCAACCATAAATTTATATCATTGCTACTTCAAAACTGTAATTTTGCTGCTATTATGAATCATAATGTGAATATCTGATAAGCATGGTATCCAATAAGTGATCCCCAAAGGTGTCACTACACACAGATTGAGAAACACTGATGAAAAGGAAATTTGGCTTTTACCATCAATATTTGAAAGTCCCATCAATTTCTCATTTTAAGAATTAATGATCCTCTACAAGATAAAATAGACAATTGAATGATTAGCTTAGTTTAATTCATCAGCATTAGTAAAAAATTAAAGCAGAAAGCATAGTGTGAGGTTAAACATACTTACAACAATTATACCTTCCCATTTTGACAACATTCTATATCCTAAGTCCTATGCTAAGGAAGTTATTTTTTTTAAAAAAAACTCATTTGTGCTACATTGTAAGTGTTGTACATATCAACTGTTGCAGATAAAGACATTCAAAGATTAGCAAGAGGAGTAGTGTCACCTGCAGAGTCTGCATAGGACAGCCTATCACACTGACTCCAGGGCATGAACCACTCAGGCTTATCATCTCAGCATTTGGGTCAGAGGCCAAGCAGGGATTGCAGCAGTCTTTAGTGAAATGAGCAAAGTAAGCCAAAGAATAAGATACCCAAAGGATATTTTTTTTCAGTAAGAAGAAGTATTTTTTCGTGGTTTTTCACGACAGGGATTTTCTGTGTAGTCCTGGCTTTACTGCAACTCTTTCTGTAGATCAGATTCAGAGAGCAGCCTGTCTCTGCCTTCCAAATGCTGAGATTAAAGGATTGCACTACCAATACACATCTTTTTATCTAAGTGTTTTGTTTTCAAAATAATGAAGGTAACATGTTAATTTAGTGTTATCCTGTTTTAAAAAACATATTTGGGAAAAATCTCAACAACAGCAAGCATTTAAAAATTTACTTTTTTTGCTCATGTATTTGTTTTTAATTTAGAAACAATCTTATTTTACATATCAATCACCCCATTCCCTCACCTTCCCATTCTCCCATGTCCCGCACCAACCCCTCCAACACACCTCCCACCCACTTGCCAAGGATAGTGAGGCTGTCCACTGTGGATTATCAAAGTCTGTCACATCTTTTGGGGGAGGGCCTAGGCCCTCTTTCTTGTATCTGGGCTGCAATAGTATCCCTCCATAGGGAATGGGCACCCAAAGTCCATCTGTGCACTAGGGAAAACACTGGCTCCACTGTTAGAGGTCCCATAGCCTTCCCAGGCCTCCTTGCTGGCTGAATGCTCCCACATTCAGAGGGCTTGGTTCTGTCAAATGCTGGTTCCCCAGCTTTATAACTAGTCTCTCTGTGCTCTCACTAGGTCAGGTCAACTGTTTCTGTGTGTTTCTCCAGCACTGTGTTGGCTTCTTTGCTTATCCCTCCTCCATCTCTACAACTGAATTCCAGGAGTATGGCTCAGTGTTTACCTGTGGGTTCCTGCTTCTAAAAAAATTACTTTTATCAACTAAAATAAGATAACATTCAAGTTGCATCTCTATATTGGATAAATCTGAATTGATGTCTAAACAAAGAGTCCCTTATTTGATGCTCAGAATAATTGTTGAAGACAAAGGAGAAATCACCTTTCTAAGTAAAGGCATGTATATAGGAATCTGAGGCAAAAAAAGACATTAAAGTCATACATCCAAATAATTCAGACAGTTCATAGAAAAAGCTAATTTCCTGATTGAATAATAGCTAAATTGTTCAAGGTAAGCAATGTGGTCAGTCTCTGAAACTGATTAGAAAGAGGAAACAGTATTTCACTTTTAGCCTTGATACCTGTTGTTTTGACTGATATTCTTGGGGATTTATCTTAAGTGAATATTGTCAATAGTATAGTGGTTTAGGTTGAGTAAAAATCCACCTTCCCATTTGTGCTTGTCCTTAAAACCATGTTCTTTCTCTGATTTGGGGTTTGACACAAAGTTACTGTGTGTTCTTTCCTGTCTCCACTTTTAAAAGAAGAGTTATCTATTTTGTTTTATGTGCTAAAATCATATGCCCACATGTATGTTTATGTATTACATCTGTGTCTTGTGGAAGGCCAGAAGGTGATGTCAGGTTCCCCAAAACTAGAGTGAAGAATGGTTTTGAGTTGCCATGTAGTCTCTTGAAACAGAACCCCATCTTCTGTAAAGCAAGAAGTGCTCTTAATCTTTGACCCAGCTCTCCAGGCCCTGGAAAATGGGAGCTTTTTAAAAGTAATTAAAAGTGTCACTTGAAGAAGTGTTTATACAGCTGTGAAGAGCTGAATCTCAGTATTGCTGAGATTTTGAAGAAAACCAGAGACATTCTACACTAAACAATCGATAGGCTATGTGTCTTTTATATTTTTATCTGGGTAAAGAATGTGTCTGCAAGGCCTTCAAGTTTTTCTTCTTTGTTTTTTATTTTTATTTTTCCTTTCCTATAGCAAAGGACAATTTGTGGTAGCAATATGAGAAACATAAGCAGATGGGGGGTTCCAATCTCACTGTTAGTTTTAGCAAATTTGCTACTTACTATATCTTTTTCTATAAGGAGAAGATTATATTATAATTTTAAATATTATGCTCTAAAGAGCCAAGAGAGCAAGTTTTAAAGTGAGTTGTGCAAGAAGTTACTCTTGAAAAATTATTTACTTAGTATATCACTTTAATGAAGAGATACTCCCAGTGACTTACTGATAGTCTAGACAGTGAGAAGTTTTCTATTGAGAAATTAGAGATTACAGTTCTGTCAAACACTTGACTGCATTTTCCCAGACAACTAAAAGAGTGCAAGTGGAGAAATACATACATACTCTCACACACACACACATTCATGCACATCACACATATGTGCACATGTTTCTATATACACATGTACACAAAATAAACACACACTCATGTACAGAAACATGCAATATATGTGTGTGAATATATATATTTGAATATATATATATATATATATATATATATATATATATATTCAAACAGACACACTTTTCTTTTTGCTGCAGGCAAAAGAGGATTGCCATGCTTAGTTCTTCTAGGGGTTCCAAACTGCAATAGGAAACATTTTAAAACTTTCCTGAAATGAGTATGAAGTCCCTAAAATATACATTTTAAAGTTTCTTAAACCAGCAACAACCCTTTGAGTTCTTTTAAGCTTCAGAGAAGAATGGGATAAAGATCTTGGTTTTTAGCTCTAAGTTCACCTAGTGTCATTAGTCCACGCATCCATTAGGGAGGACTGTGTTACTGGAGAAATTAATATGGCTCATAACCATCAAAGTGGTGTAGAGATTTTAAAAGCCAGGCTAGGTGTGTCTCGGAATAATGGAAGACCTGCAGTAAAGGAGTTTATCCCCTTTCTTCTCTTGGTGGAACCTGATAGGTCAGCTTCCTGTTTTCGGTTTCCATTAACAACAACATCCTTCCCCACACAGACGCAGCACACACTTCATGTCTTCATTTCTGTCCTCATGCAATCTGTCATACCATCATTAACCACATCACTTATGGAGCACATTATCAAATGTATTTACCCCCCGATCATTGCTTCTGAGATACAAGGGAGGAATAGCTGCAAAACAGCCCCTGTCCCTGATCCTTAGGGATCATGGTGGAAGAGGGGGCAGACAGATTGTAAATGCCAGAAAACAGGGTGTTTGGTATGAAACTGCATCTTCTAAAAATGACCAAGTAGCAACGTCCTTGAAGTCTCCTCATCATGGTGGTTTGAACAAGACCTGAATGAGGACTACATTAATAGATATAACAACATAGAAGAGAGGAAGCTAATAATACCTCAACCCTAGATAAAGACCTATAAGCAATTAAGAAATTCTGAATTCAAGAGAAATTATCCTCAGGGAAGAGTTCCAGATTGGTCCTCAAATATCAAATGACCATGGCTGACATCAAAATCATACAAGTAACATTTATGGACTGAGCATGTTGTATAAATAAATTTAGAAATGTACACACACACACACTATATATATATATATATATATATATATATATATAGAGAGAGAGAGAGAGAGAGAGATCTTAAAGAGAGATTTAACAACAATTAAAGGAGCAGAGATGATGACTATGAAAGAAACCAAAGTACATAATACATGGAAAGCACTGAAGGGTGGAAAGGGAAAGGGGAAGCGATGTGACTGTATTTTAATTTCAAAAAATAAAATAGTAGAAACTAAAAGAATAAAACTTATAGACATTGACTGATGAAACAAAGTTACACATTGGGTAAATATATTCTGTAATTTTAAAACAACCAGTTTAACTAAAGTGTCATAGATTTAATGATATAATTGCTAGTGCCAATGGGATCCCTACTCAAATTAAACATAAGGTCGTTCTAGGGCTCGCTCCCCAGTCAATCTCTTAACAACTGATTCCCAGGTGGAATAGCCATGGCCTTATGGGCTTTTCCATTCATTCATCTCTTCAAGCTAAACAAGAGATGAATTATTTCCCAAAATAGTCTATAATCATGCATGCATATGAAACGAAAATTGAGTGTTCTGTTTTAACATCAAGGCTTTGAGCAAAACCAGATTGCATTTTTTCCTTGATCTGTAAGAAATTTCAGCTATTCATTTATCTCTTTGAGAAATACAGCAGATCTAGAAACTTTGATTAAGAAAGTCAAAGGAAAATTTTCCTTTTGATTAAATGAAACATTGATTTGGAAGATTATGGTGCCTGGATCTAATCCTACAGTGGTACATTCTTAATCTTGAATGTTTCTTCAATACTTCTCCAGATTATTTATATTAATTTTATTCTATTTCTTCTGATAATCTCCCCTTCTGTTTTAATTGTAATTTCTAATTTCTTAATACCTATTTACTTCTCTCCAAAAATATATCTGTTCTTCTCTTTTCCTACAAGTTCTTTTATAGCCCTTCCTGTTTATGTTTCCTTAGCAATTTCAGGGAGCCTTTTTTCATTTCTCATATTGTACATGTCCTTTTAGGACCTGGGTCTTCGGTGACCTTTTGCACACAAGTCAATTTTTAAATTACTAACTTCTAATTGAAATTAAATCATAAATTATTTATTGATTTATTTATCTAATATTGACTGAGAAAGTATTAAGTGCCATGCACTGGGGAAGGTATTGAGAACCTGATTATAAACCTAACAAACCTAGTCTCAGTTTCCATGGAGTCCAACTTGAGTCAATATTTCTGTTTGTCTTCTTCCCCAGGTGCTTTATGGGCAGCTCAGTAGCCTCCCTTGTTTTTTTTAGGGAAATAAAGAGATGTTCTTCACAGGAAAATGCTTGGAGACATCTACTAAGTGGATACATTTCACTACATGGCTGAAGAGCTAGTTAAGGTGTTATAAACAAATCAGTGTATTGATGTTTAGTGCAGATGGCATTATTCCCCAAGTGGTTATTTGGATGAAAATGGCCCCCATGGGTTTGTTATGTTTGGATATATGTTTCCCTGAAGATGGAATCAATTGGATTAAGAACTGTGGACTTGATGGAGGAGCAGTGTCACTGGGGGCAGTCTTTGAGGCTTCTCAGTATTGTCTGCCTCTTGCTTCCAGATCAAGATGTGAACTCTCAACAGTTCATGCCACAATGTGCTTGCTCTGCCACCATCACATTTTCTGAAATTATAAGACCACTTAAATGCTTTCTTTTTTTTCCTTGGTCAAGCTGTTTAGTCACAGCAATAGAAAAGTAACTAAGACATGCCATTTTATTAAAGGTATTCATATAATAAAAGTGTGATTTAAAGTTGTATGTTTATATTTCTTTGACCCATGTTTAAAAAAAATATCTGTTCTGTGTGTTTGATCCTTGGGGGTACCATAAACCAAGACCCAGTCCCTACATCACAGAAGACAGGCAAGTTGAGTACATTGCAGAACAAGGCTATCTCTTGATCGATAATCTGTAGATGACAACAGACCTAAAAAGATCCAAAAAGGAAGGTCAGGCTTTGTTTTTGAGAACACTTGCTGCTCTTTCAATAGACCTGGCTTTAATTCTCAGTAACTTCCTGGTGGTTCACAACTATCTGTGACTCCAGTTTCATGCCATCCAGTGCACCAAGCATATGTGAGGGCACAAAGCATATGAATTGTACATATACATATATGCAGGCAGAGCACTCAGACATGTAAAGTTAATCAGGTCATTCTTGCTCAGCATCACATAAATCTTAGTACCTGATTCTCCAGATTCCAGTGGGAGATTTGGATTTAAATTAATCTCCAGGTTAGCATTACCAGTTGTGTGGAAAAACTGCACTAAAACTGGCTTAGCATTAAAAGAAGTTGAAATCATTTCTTAGAAATATGCATAAATAAATATTTCCAAAGCAACTGAGATCACTGTTGTGACTTTCCTAGTACACCTTTTCTAGTATTTCTGTTTCTCAGACTTCCTTCTACCAGGGGTTTTTAGGATTAGTTTATTTTTGGAGAGTGGAGTATTTCAGGTAGTTACAGTAGAAGTGAAGATGGCACAAATGAGCTTGGCCATTTGGCTGCAATCTTAGTGGAGTTTTCTATGTCTAATCACTGGCTTCCCTGGCACACATGGATATGTACATATGTGTTTGGGTTTACATATCTGTTTGTAAATACAGATATATTCATATAGATATATTTAATGAGGTTGTGCCACAAGGGGTGAAGATGCCAATCCCCCAGGAACCAAACACCTAGTTTTGAAAGGCTTCATTTTCTTTTGGTTTAGTTTTCCTGCTTAAACATGTCTATTATCTTTTATTATCAGCAAAATTAATTTATACAAATACATTTTTTAAAAGAAAATCTAGTACATCCACACTAAGCTGTCTTATCCACCCTTGACAACCCTTCCTCTTATGTTTTTAGTATTTGTTCTCTGGTAGGAGGATGTTCCTTTCTATTGAGAAATTGATGGGCTTAATTGAAGAATCAATTCAGAGCAGTGTCCTGGGACAAGGTGAAGAAATATCCTGCCGAAACTGGTAATATGATCACTTAATCAACCTACAAAGTTTTCAAGGAATGTACAACTCATTTTCCCCTCAATTTTAATTTTAATCTATCTTTTGGAGAGTGTATTTTAAGGTCAAAGCATATGAAAGTTAAAGACATGTGTGAAAGATGCAGAATACTGAATGAGCTGAGACTAATCTTGATATAATATTCTTTACAAGTAGGTTACAAAAATCTAATACAAAGGGACTCTGCTTTGTTATTTTTGTTTGGTTGTTTTTTTTTCCACTTAGAACACATATTGAGTTTAAGGAAAGCCAGGGCTGTTACACAAAGAAACCCTGCCTCAAAAAATAAAATAATGTAAAAAGAAAGAAATTAAAATATATATAAATTTATCAAAAGACAGCGGATGTATCCACATTTGACAACAGTATTAATCATTAACTAGTGTGTTAAATAGGGGCTAATAGGACCCTTTGGCTCCAGTAAGAATAATTTGTCCTTCTAACATAAAAATGCTGCTAAGGAAGGTGCTTTTAATACTGTAAGCTGTCCTAAGTGTCACATTCTTAGCTGTATTTAATCTATTTCATATTCAATATGAAATGATTTGATGGAAAAATTCTGAGCCATTGTTATCAGAGCAATATTTAATGATATTAATTTGAAAGACATAAGAACACTTTTTCTAAGAATCTGTTTTTAGTTCAGACTAAACAGGAGACATAAAACTGCCAAGGGTGGGGAAAGTCTTTACTGAATACGGAATGATGCCATTACTGAGAACAGAGCTGGGCTTCTCCAAGTAAAGAACTGAGCAGCAGTCTCCTGTAGACCCCTTCAGAGTCCAGTTCTTTAGAATTCATGTTGTGGAAATAGGCAGTAAATGATTTGCATGTTGTTATGGAGCCTCAAGGATCTAGAACTGAGCTGAGATTCTGGGGACCCTCACCTGGATGGTATACACGATCAGATTCTGGATTAAGTGATCAAGTGGGAGGGTATTCTTATTTATCATTTGTATATTAGTTATTGATTCATATGAGAAAGAGAGAGAGAGGGAGAGAGAGAGAGAGAGAGAGAGAGAGAGAGAGAGAGAGAGAGAGAGAGAGAGAGACAAGAACTAGGCAATGTCACATGTCACAATTTGGGCTTTATTGTTTCTGATGCTGTACATATAATTTTAGGATAAATTATTTTTTCGAATTCTCAATAATTCTTAACAAATTATTAAGACATGTCCGTGGGTCCCTAAATAGGAATCTTTCTTTGTATTTTCAATATAAAAATAGCTAGAATGATTATTGCTTTTGGACTGTAGTAAAAATTCCAGCATTTGAATGAGTCAAAATTAAACAACGGACACACTCCAAATGCTGTTATGAGAAGGGTTATTTTTGTCTGGGTGTGCTATGCATTACAAATGCATTAATTCAAGAAAATTATGCTTCTTGGTACTCTGAGATCAATTAAATTTTATTTTGAGACAATTGGTCAAGAGAAGCCAGAGGTACCCTACCAATGTTAATTAACCTAAAGGGACTACATTTATTAGTTCTATATTAATTTTATCCAATCTAGTCAGGTATTTATAATTATTATTTTATTTGCTGTTTTATTTATTTCTTAGAGACAGTCTCTCTCTCTCTCTCTCTCTCTCTCTCTCTATATATATATATATATATATATTATATATAGTCTGGCTCACCTATGCTGGCTTTGAACTCCCAGAAATCTCCTTGGTTCTGGGGTTACAGGTGTGAGCTATCACACCTGGAATACATGTACCATATAAATTAAAAGCAACCATGAAATTTAAAAATCATAAATAACACAGATAGGAAGATAAAGAAAAATTAACACACTTCAGTGCATACTTTGCTTGACTCTGCTGTTTTTAATAGAGAAGGAATAAATTTGGTAGGAAACATGGAAAATGGTGGGGCTATGACTTCCTACAGAGGTTTTTGTGAGGTTAGGTGAGAATAAAAACTTGGATGCATGGAGCTTTCTATGACTGTAGGGACATCTCTTCCTAGACTTCTTTTGCTTAAAATTCTATTCAAAGTCTCCTGTGTTGCAGAGTCCTGGTGCCTCTGCAAAGAAAGACCTGGTTGCTTAAAGGAGGAATTATTTTTCTGGATGGTTGGCACAGGCAGGCTTATAAGGGCTAAGAAGCAGGAAGAGATTCAAGACAGGCTCTTACTTACGAACAAAGATAGGGACAATAACTGAAGCTTCCTCAAAGGATAGCTGACAAATATTTGAACAGGGTTGGAACAGGCTTGGCAGGTTGACAAGCTGCCAATAGTGCTTCTCAAATCCCAGTCACGAACCATGAGTGATTATATAATTTTGTTTACTTCTTCTTCTTCTACCACATTTTCATGTCATGCCCAACACCTACTAATGTGACCTTATATGTGTCCCATATTTTAGCATGGCAACAAGGAAAATCCCTCTGACTTTCAAAGGGAAACTTGTGTCTCGGTCCTGAGTTCTGTGAGACCTTGGAGGCAAGTTCAACCAGGTCCAACTTTGGGGATGAGAATCAGACAAAAGCAGTGACTCTTAAGACTGAAGTAGGAAGAACAAGGAGTGGAAATTAACGACTTAGGAGCCATTAAGGGGGGAGGGATATAGTAGACAAACTGGAGCATTGGGCTGAGAGCTCATGTGACACCATTCTCTGAGGTCTCAGACTGAGAAGAGAGAGAGAGGGGGAGAGAGACACAGATAGAGATAGACAGACAGACAGACAGACAGACAGAGAAAGAGGACTTACATGGATGCCACAATGTCTGTCTCACTTCAGACAGAGATGCAGAATGCAGGAAGTAGGTGGAGCAGAAGACCAGGAGTGACAGCAGCAGTGTACTACAGTTATTCCACTGGTGCTCACTTGCTGGCACTCTGGCTAGCACTTCACACATGTATTCTCACTTCATCCCCAGAGCTGCCCTCGAAGGGACATGCTACTCCTAACCATATGAAGCTGAGGGGAACCCAGAGTTCAAAGAGGATAACAGCTACCATTAGCAGCTTGTGATTGGTTGATAAGGAAGTGCTGTGCTGACCCCCGGCCACTGGTTTTAGCCACTATTGCACTATGTCTCATCATGGGGGTGGAAGGAAGCCAGAGGCAAGGGAGCTCAGGAGTGAGAGGCACAGTCTGCAAAGAGCAGAGAGTGGTGATGGTGGTGCTGTTTTTCCATGTTTTTCTTGTGATTTTGTGATAATTTGGGTGAGCTCAAGGCCAATCTCAAGTGACAGAAAAATACAGTGAGAAAAATAACATTCCTTTAATAAGTGAAGGAGGAGCCATTCCCAGACCAATAACATAATGACATTTTTATTGTTCCATTTTCCTACACTTCTCAGGGATTCTAAGATTGATTATGATTTTTATTACTTTCTTAATGAGATATTGCATTTGTGCTGATTTTAATTACTTCCCTGGAATAGTTTTTGAAAATGTGCTAGAATGAGTTTTAGCCACAGGTTGTAATCACAAAACTGAAAGATTGAGACTGGTGTGAAAAGAGAAGGGATGCCTTGATGAAGCCGGCATGGCCCTTCAGCAGTCCCTGTGCTGTCCAACTGGGAAACTGGGCATTTTATCTTCTTGAGAAATAACAGTTCCTCACAGTGTTACCAAGAGTGATACACACTCTGAACTCTGTCCTCTACCACATCTTTTCTCATTTCCAAAGAACATAACAACATAACATAGTAACATTTTTGCAGGGCAAGGTAACCTGTTCTTATACCCAAATGGAAAACACTATAAACAATAGTGACATTTTTTTAATTTCTTTAAATCTGATTTGTTTTTCTTAATCCCTCAAATTTGCTCTACTGCTTCACTAGAAAACTACTGTTATCAAAATTTCCCAAGTGGGGTAGGATAATGAAGTGTCTCCTTTAACTATCCCAGGGGAAAAATAAGGGCACACAGTTCTTGAGTGATTTCCTTCTAATTGGTAGACTTCATCAGTTAATACCTTAACCTTATAATTGAAGGACATTCTTTTAGTCTTTCAACCACATGGCCGGAGGAGAACTACCATAAACTTACATGTCTTTATCAACCCTGAAGGAGGGTGGAAACAAAGGCCATACTGTCCAAAAGAAATGAGAAGTGAGTGGGAAGAGTGATGGAAGATGCTAGTAAGGGTGTTGGAGCAGGGTGCAGAGCAGGAGCTCAAATTCTTAGCCTGGATCTCAAGACAGAGTTGACTGGGGATGTGTGGCTGCATCTCCTGGAGTGATGGATGTGAGTGGTTCACCCCTTAATGACAGGTTCTTTAGTGAGGCCCTGGACTCATGTTAATTAGGAAGGATAAAGGGAAGTAGAGTCATGAAGCTCTGATATGGAGAGATCATAGCTTTTCTTGGATCTGAAAGATTATCCTTTGGGATTGAGGTACCCAAAGAAGGCTGGAATCACCCTCAGAACACTTGATTTCCTGCATGGCTTCTCGGAAAGATTAGGTGGAACCAGCAAGGGACATTTTATTTTGAAGAACTTTGTCAGGCAATGGTAACAGTGGCTGCAGGACTACTTAATTTTACATCCCGCCTTGGCATATTTCGTGATCACTAGTGGAAGAATGAAGATAGAATTCTAAAACACATAGCAGATGTCAGCTACCAAATGGGAAAACTGATGATCTTAAAGAGCTCAGGTCCAACATATGGTCATTGGATTTTTAAAGAAAAAAAGTGTTATTTTTTGCTATTGTTTTTGTTGGTTAAGACAAAAACCAAACAAACAAAAAACTGAACCAAAACACATGGTGCTGAGATCTAATGCACAGACTCCTGTGATTTGAAGTAGACAGTACAGGAGTGGTTTGGGTGGACTTTCAGGTTGTCCATTCTGCTACATTGTCATATTCATTGTTAGTTGAACCTTAACTAGAGGAATGAGGAGGCTGGACAATCTCCTTCTAACGTTTCAAAGGGTGAAACACAAGTGCTTATTTTCAAAAATCCATATGAACAAGCACATTATTGAATATAATACTAATTTTTATGGTCTTTGTTGCTGTTTTTACATTTTATAAGGTATGTTCAATAAAAACTATTGATGAATGATAATGAGAAAGTTACTTAGTGAAATTTAATAAGTAATATTTAACAAATTCCGTGGTAATACACAGTAAAAAGAGGTCACTTCGCTGAAAATAAATGAGAATTGCATTTAACTGAACCCAACTTACGTAAATGGAGAAACTGAGACCTAAAGAAATAGAGACACTTACCAAAGGTCACTCAGGTGTTCATGATTACAATGGGACCAGAACCCAGATCTTCTGAATGAATCTTTGTGGTTTTGTTGTTATTATTTGTTTTTTTTTATTTTAATCAATATCATCCACTAGTTAGACCACCCAAAATGACTCAATAGAGGATAAGAGAGATGAAGATGAGGGACAATAGATTTAAAACATAAGGTGTTCTCTGCCTATTGTTTTTGTGCTGTACAGAATATGTACAGGCTAAAGAAAAATGTATGACAGTGAAAGATATCAAATAGGGAAATAATGTATTTTATTTATTGTTACCTTCAAACAAATTCTCTGAAGTGCTTCGTGTATCTGCAATGGGTGGCTTATGTACTACTGAATTTCTGCTAATGTACTATTTATTGTTCCATCAGACCACAGAAAACCATATTGGAAGCGATTTTAACTATTTCATAAATACTAGCACCAAGGCCCAATAGATAAAAATATATTAAAAAACATGTTAGCAAGGAGGCTGACTCTGGGGAATAGGAATACTGAACTTTATTCTTGATCTATATCCTAGTTTCTTGGAAATCAGCAGTATCAGTTTGACAGCAAGCTGCTTCTGGGAATAACAAGGAGTTGAAAGAAAAGGGAAGGGAGATCAGAAAGACATATAAAGCTAAGCAAAGATTCTACTTTATTTTGCTTTGAGATCATGTTTCTATAGAGTTGAAAAACTGAGAACAGCCTTTGATAGACTCATTAATTCCCACAGAATTTGTGATCAGTTCATTAGCAGCGAAGGTGCAGAGAACCATAATGCACCATATCAATCCTGATGAATATTAAGAGAGAAGCTAATGACTATCCCAGTTAGTACAGATGCCATGAGAGCTGACAGTGGAACCTGCGCCCTTTACTCTTATTGTGATTCTGATCCAAATGTCATTAAGGAGAGTCTAGTTCAGGTCAATAGGTGGCCATGAATTCTAACTCCTGTCAATTCCAATAATGGCTTTAGATAGGCACCATGCTACTTATCTCTACTGGAATGAAAATATAGATTTTTACTTTCATCTTTTTTGAGCACTTTAAGGCTTTTCCTTAATCTTTCTGTATCTTCACTTAGACTCAGCTGCACAGTACCTAGGCACGCCTGTTAGGTGAGGCCGAGGAAGAGTTTGGAGCTAAATTTTCATAGTGGCTCTAACAATTGTATCCACAGCCATTCATCCTTGTATTTGCTCTCATGCAAGTTTAATTGATTCGCTTTGTAATTGTTTCAATACTACCCCGGCAGCTATGGAATGAATTGGATAAAAGTGGGAATGAATAGACATTAGAAGGAAAGGGCATTATTTTGACAGTATTTTCAAAATTAATACATGTAACAGCTGTTTTTAAGACAAAACAATAGTTTAAGCACACTTAATTATGATGTAACATGATTAGGATATGAAACTATTTACTGAGTTACATTTAATTTTAAAAAGAAGACAAAAGCATTTTAGTAGGTAAACGTATAGAATGATAATATTTAAAAAATCTTTTGCAAAGACATAACATCCTAGATTTGACATCAACAAGTAAAACTAAATGGATCACAAAACAAACCTAAAGTCCTAATCTGGGAAAGGGGATGGTAGGTAGAAGACATAATATTACAAATTAAAGAGAAATAAATGAAGTCAGGGAGAGAAGGCATTGAGGATACATTACATACACCTGTGAAACTGCCAAAGGAAAAAAATCACTCAATAAAAATGTATAGGAAATTCAACAATTTAGTAGGGAAACAATCCCAATTTCAACTTATTTCTTAAATATGTAGTTGCTAAAATACTATTTATTATATGAATCTAGGTAATTCAATATTTGTATGACTAGACCACAAATACTTTAGAATCCTATTGTTGCTCTAAAACACGGTGACTAAACAAAAGATTTTTAAAAGATGTATTTTTAAATTAATATGTGTATATGTATGTGTGTGGGTGCATTTGAGTACAGAGCCTATTGGAAGCCAGGAGAAGGTTTTGGATCCCTTAGAGCTGGAGTTGTAGGCAATTGTGAGCCAACCAATGTGGTGTTGTGACCTGAACTCAGGACCCTGGAAAGAGCACTGGGTGCTCTATGCACTGCGACATCCCTCTAGTTCCCAGTGAGTACATTTTTAAGCTAAGAATCCCATGACAGTCACTGTGGTGTAACTCAGGAATTAGGGATTCAAATGTGAATAATTACCTGTGAATTGTCTATGCTTCATTTATAAGCTGTATCAGTTAAAATAAGGTACTTTAAAAATAGGAGTCATCTATTAATAAGAACTGGCTTTGTAATGAGAACAAGATGTTATTTAACATAGGCCTCTTGATAAAAGCTGCTATCCTTGCTCCAAGGCATATCTCTTATACAATGAGAAATTTCATTTTTCATTTAAGACACTCTGACTGCTGCTAAGCAAGTTAAAGGCTAGCTATCAAAGTACAAGTATTATTTAATTTAACTCTACTCTGATATCAATCAAATTTAACTGTTGTCTTTTCAAAGAAAAGTTAACCTTTATTGGACTAATGTGATATTTTTAATGCAGTTTCTTTTCCTATCCAAGGCAACAAGAGAGCCAAAGTGGTACAATTAATATGCTTGCACTAGCAATGTAGTTTCAGTTGTTTTAATTATCATATGTTCTGCTACATCATAAAATGTAACCACAGCTCAGGTTACAAAATGGCTCCTTTATGGATACCCTACATAAGTTAACTAAGTGCTGACTCCATGCACTAAAATAAAAAAAAATAAACAAAAAACATGTGATTGTGACAGAGTCCTAGTGACAATGCTGCAATGTACAGGATGCTGAATGGGCAGCATTGACATATGCTTGATTCCTCCATAGAACAGAGTTTAAGAGACTTTGCCTTGGAATCAGATGACCTGTGTTCAGCCACACCCACTATTTATAGACTATTTGACTTCAGAAGTTATGCTACTTTGCTAATCTTCTGTTCCTACTCATACATATTTTAGTAAGTGTAACATCTGGTTCATAGCATTGTTGAGAAAAATCACTTGTGATGATATATACAAGTGTCCTAATGTAGTGCTTGAGATTATTTAAGCAGTCTCTGAATATGTTAAATATGATCAATATTCATCATTTTATATAGGTCACATGTTTAGAACAAGTAAATCAGTAAGGGGCTCTCCAAACTTGCTTAAAATGCAAGTTTATGGAGACATTCCAATCACTTGGATAAGATCTGCAAGAATTTAAATTGATACATAAAAACAAACTACATAAACTTGCCAAATAATACACACACACACACACACACACACACACACACACAGTACCTTAAATCCATACATGAAATCATCAGATTACAAAGAGTATGGTTTCATCATTCTTGAAGTCTCTGGAAAACTTTCTTTGAAAACTTCTCTATTTCTTATGCCAGAAATTGATGTAGTTTCTCTTAGTACAAATTGACTAAGACCAAATGCATGGGCAATGCTAGATATGGCTCAGTATCCAAGCAGGTGTATTTCCAACTTATGATCCTAATGTAGTCCCCACACTGAAGAGCTGATACTAAATATCTGGAATATATCCCACACAAACACAAGAACTGTTGCCCAGAAAGTCATTGAATTCATCCTAAATATGTTGTCTTTGTCTATAATTACCACCACCACTTGGAAACACACTAAAATGTTTTATGGATAGTTATCTAAATATTCCATACCATTCTGATGAGGAGTGGAAGTAATTTTGCTAAGAAAAAAATGATACTATTAAGAAGTCTTGAGACATATGTATATTCCTAAAAACAGATCAAGAAAACTAAAATGGGGATTAACATAAGGGAGAGGAGCCTGATGAATTCCAGTTCTGCATGGATTATAGTTTCAGTTGGACAGTAATTGGCTAGAAAGAAGCAATTGATAGCATTCAAATAGACATTCACATAAAATATTTCTGTTTCCTTTTAACATAGTAAAGAATGATGTGAATGTGTAATTATGAGAAACCATGAGAAACTGCCCTCTTTCTTTGGGTAATGGGTAGATATGAGAGGATTTTCTGAAAAGTATATTTTTCATCCTTTGGAAGCATAACTCACGCTCTATAACAAAATCAAATACCTCTCATCCTGCTCTAAAGTAAATACTGACGTAAGACACAAAGGCAGTGTCTGGAGACTCTAAATGCCTCATACTTTGATTAAAAATGCTTTTGTCAATTACAGATTGATTTTGTAGCTCATTACAGTGATGGATGTTGGGACTGGCGGAGGTGGTATTTTACCACTTGGCCTGAGGGTATGCTCAAGTTAGGAGAAGACGTGAAATTACAATTATTTTCTAGCACTCTTCCATGTGCCTAAACTGCCTCTATGAATGCCTCTGGGATAATATAAAATAATGGCATCAGATGAAATGGGCAAAAAGAAAAGTACACCAGCCCCTTCAGAAGGAAAACTTTAAATAAATATTTCCCGATGACCTGCTGAAATTCTTGTCACATGGTAAGTCACACTGAGCTGTATCAAATATGTTTGGAAGGAAGATAGAGTGTTTAGCAGAGACTGCAGCTAGGAATATGCAAATGTCTCTGTGTGTTCTACTATGACTATTACAACAGATATCTATATAGTGTACACAGGCACGTTCATTCATTCATTTATAAATGCATTTCCACCTTAAATGGTGGAGGTTGCTTGTAGCTGTGGGGACATTAGGGGATGTAGGCAAGAGCTGCAGGAGGAAAAAAATCAATATCCAGTGTGTTTAAAAAACATAAAGGAAATTCATCTCACTTTTTGATATATTTATATTGTGCTCCAAGGAGGCCTATGCTTCTGAAGTCACTGTGGTTTCTTGCCCAAATACACCTGATTTGTTCCCAAGGCATTATTTAATGGTAGCTGACATCGCTGTAACAGTCATGTTGCCAAAGCACAATAACCTTCTGATAAACAATATGCAAATCTTCCATGTGACAGGCCTACCACCTGTAACAAAATGAGGACAATGCTTCCATGAATTAAACCCACTCACAGAAGAAAATCAGTATTCAATGTTAAGAAAGAACTCCCTATGACACTGATGCATGCCAGTAGATGTTAGAATAAAAACAGTCATGTCCAATAGATGATGATGAGGATTTCATATACCCTGACTACAGCAGTATTAGACATAAGTCTATATAATTGCATTTTATAATAGCCCAGCATGAACACAACCCTATTTATGGGCTACTTGTGTTGTGATCTATGTCTTCTGTGCTGGTTGTTAGACTCCCAATACTGTGAAGTGGAACTACAGTGACAGAAATTCAGTACTTCATATAACAAAATGTCACAAATTGTAAGTTAGAGTAAGGTAACAACACACAGATGTGGGGCATAGAAACTGATCTATGCCTGCAATCCAAGCGGAAATGAGCATTGGAGCATCAGGATAACATGGGGATCATTTGAGAAACCTATTACACTTGGCATCAAGGACCATGCTGAAGTCTCATTGTTCTTCTCTTTTTTATTGCAGCACTGGTAAAGAAAGAGAAGAAAAGGGGCCCTTAAAATCTGAGAAAGATATGCACTTGCTACCAATGCCTTCCAAAGTGGGCAATGGACAATAAATCGCCAACTTTGTTGACATATAGGTTAACAAAAATCCCACATTTAGATATTTAAAATTAGCTATGACTCAAATCCCTAAAATTTTATGCCTTCCAATGGCTTATTTTTCTACTAGAGATTGCAGTATAAATGTGCTATACAGTAGTCTTTGCCATAAACATCCCAGGACAAGTTCTGCTGAGGGAATAAAATTTGAAAAGAGAAATAACACTGTCAGCAATAAAAAGTGCTTAGAACAGCAACAATGACAGCCATCTTAATGGTCCCAGGCTCCTGGCTCCTGTAATACATGATGTCTTCCCAACAGGCATACATGATCCTAACTACCATCTACAGACAAGACACAAATATCATTAGGAAAATGAAATAAGTAGCTACCCACTTTAACATTAAACATAGGAAGGGAAAGCTCAGTTCCTTGCCTCACAGGTTTCTAAAGCCAAAAGTCCTAGCCCTTCTCTGCCAAAAAATAAGGAATGGAAAGAGTGATACTGAGTGTTGGTTCTTGTTCCACCTACTATGACATTATCAGAGTATCTGTAGCATCCTGGCATCCCTTCTCCTCTATTAATATCTTTTTTTTCATTTTTTTAAAATTCGAATTAGAAACAAGATTGATTTACATGAAAATCCAAGTCCCCTTCTCCCTCCCGTCCTCCCCTACCACCTCCCCAACTAAAAACCTACCTATCACATATCCTTTCTGCTCCCCCTGGATGGTGAGGCCTTCCATAGGGTGTCATCAGAGTCTATCATATTTGGGATAGGGCCTAGGCCCACCCCTGTGTGTCTTGGATCAGGGAGTATTCCTCTATGTGGAAGGGGCTCCCAAAGTCCGCACCTATGCTAGGGATAAGTACTGAACTACTACAGGGACTATGCTAGGGATAAGTACTGAACTACTACAGGAAGGTCCAGTAGATTTCCGAGGTTTCCTCACTGAAACCCATGTTCCTGGAGTCTGGATCAGTCCCATCTTGGTATCCCAGCTATCAGTTTGGGGAGCAAGAGTTCCTAGATGCTCAGGTCAGCTGTTTCTGTGGGTTTCACCAGCCTGGTCTGGACCACTTTACTCTTCACTCGTCCTTTTCTGCATCTAGATTCCAGTTCAGTTTGGTGGTTAGTTGTGGGTGTCTGCTTCTACTTCCACCAGCTGTTGGATGAGGGCTATCGGGTGGCATATAAGTCAGTCATCAATCTCATTATCAGGGGAGGGCATTTAAGGTAGATTGTTAACTGGTGTCATTTTTGTAGATCTCCAGACATTTCCCTAGTGCCTGATTTCTCTGTAAACCTAAAATGTCTCCCTCTATTATGGTATCTCTATTCTTGTTATCTTCTATTCTTCCCCTGACTTTCCAAAACACCAAACAATCCAATTAAAATGTGGGGTACAGAACTAGATAGACAATTCTCAATAGAGGAATCTCAATTGGCTGAAAGACACTTAAGAAAGTGTTCAACATCCTTAGCCATCGGGGAAATGCAAATCAAAACTCTGAGATACCATCTTACTCCTGTAAGAATGGCTAAAATAAAAAACAACAATGACAGTCTATGCTGGAGAGGATGTGGGGAAAGGGGAGCACTCTTCCACAGCTGATGGGAGTGCCAACTTGTACAGCCACATTGGAAATCAGTATGGCAACTCCTCAAGAAAATGGGAATCAGTCTACTACAACATCCAACAATTCTACTCTTAGGCATATACCCAAAAGATGCACATTCATACAACAAGGACATCTGTTCAACGATGTTCATAGCACCATTATTTATAATAGCCAGAAACTGGAAGCAGCCTAGATGCCCCTCAGCTGAAGAATGGATAGATAAAATGTGGTATATTTACACAATGGAGTACTACTCAGCAGAAAACAAAACAAAACAAAACAAAAAAACAAAAAAACAATGGAATCTTGAAATTTGCAGGAAAATGGATGGAACTAGAAGAAACCATTCTGAGTGAGGTAACCCAATCACAAAAAGACAAACATGTTATGTACTCACTCATATTCGGATTTTATACCTAGAGTAAAGGATTACCATAGAGTAAAGCCTACCATCCACACTGCTAGAGAAGCTAGTAAACAAGGAGGACCCTATGAGAAACATACATGGTCCCCTGGAGAAGGGGAAACAGGCCTAGATCCCCTGAGCAAATTGGGAGCACGGAAAGAGGGGGGAGGGAGCTAGGAGAATGAGAAGGGGAGAAGAGGAGGAATGCAGAGGACATGAGGGAGCAGAATGTTTGAGTCAGGGAAAGAACAGAAGATAACAAGAATGGAGATATCGATTAATATCTTATTGCGAGTTTCACAAGACTTTCACACTCTGCCCTCCAGGACTCAGCTTCCATGCATCTGGGAGCATAGGTTTTTAACCATAGGGAGCATTCTCAGGGGGAACTCTGCAGTTTTCTTACCATTCCCACTTTGGCTTTTGTTTTCTTAAATGCAAGGCCATACAACTTTAGTTTTTGACCATAGCCATATGAAAATACAAGCTGAACAAATGTGAGTCACTATTTTTCATGAAAGGTTAACCTAACACGTTACTGAATCCACTGATCCACTGACTTATTATCTTTGAAACTTGCCTCTACTATAGCACCTTCCAGGTGATATTTAATTGCAGTTTACTGCTATTTCTGTTTCATACTCTGTGGTGAAAAGATTCTTAGACCCTCTTATTGTAGAAATGTAGAATCTCTAACAAATGACCAGTTAATAATAACTACATAATAAATATAATATTCATGAATTGTTATCTTTTAGAAGAAATCTCTAATTTCCTGGAAAAGCACATAACCAATCTTTTAATTATGTACATAAAGAAAAAAATATAACTTGGTCTTAACTTATTTATTCAAAATATAGATAATATTTTAGTTTTATATTTAAAATGTTTTAAAGCACCTCATTATATAAAGAAAATAAACAAATAGAAACTTAAAACCTATGGAAAGGATGCAGCAGTGTTTATGGAGATGGTCACCACAGCACAAAAACAAGAGCTGAAATGACATAGCCTGGTGCATTGGAGCACACACACAATTTGGCTGAACCGAAGTGTATAATGAAAAACCAAAATCTCTCAGACTCCTGCCATTCTTTTGCTAGCCATGAATCTAAGATAACTGCTCCAGTACAAGATTTATGCCTCAGAAGACTAAGCCCATCACAAAACTTCCTTAAAAATAGTGTCTGCCATTTCAGTAATGGCTGTACAGGTAATGAAAAGACTCAGATTATAGTTGAACACACCTGTGTAATTGCTGCATACCAGAAGCTCACACACACCATTTTTTTCTCCTCTGATATATACCCTAAAGCTTGAATCAGAAATAAAAATGACAACTATCACAAGTTCCTGGTGAATTTCTACTCAGTGAAATACCTGTATGTTGATTGGTACCAATGAATTATTCGCTTGGGTCATGTCAACTTCAAGGCAATCTGACATCATATAGCAAGACTGATGGACTATATTACTTTGATATAATGTGTGACTGCCCAACTTACATTATTAATGCATTAGTGAGAGAAGAAAAAATCTATTGAAAAGTTATTAAGGAATGCATCACACACCAAACAAAATCAAACAAAACCTGATATAAGAATGAAAAAGAACTATCTGAATCAGAGTGTATAAACTAATGTCAATATACCACAATTTCAAAATTACTTTTGAAAACCAGGTCATATTGTAAAATGATATAAATTAAGAAGGAGAGTGCAAAGCTAAGATCAGCACCATCTGAAGCTCTTGCAGTCATCTATAGCCTTGTGTGAGTTTATTAACTACTTATGTGTATTACAGAACTTAGCAGTTAAGAGTACTCTATGAAATCTGTCAAACTCCTAGCCTTTACCATTTACATGTCATTAAATGTGAAAAGAAAGTTTCTATCTCAGTATTTTCATTGTCAGAATGATGCGTAGTGCCAACTTTTTCGTGGTCGTAAGTACTATCACACAAAATGTCCATAACGGGCCAAGGGTAACAAAATGGGATGCTATCATCAATGCTGGTAATGTAAATGTTATTTATAAGGTACTCTAAAGCAGTTAAAAAAACCAATTAAACATTGCTTTACTTTTATTATACCTGAAAAAATTTAAATATGATCATAAATAGTCTTATATCCTTAGATATAGAAATTCCTAATCCCTCTGTCTCCTACTCTTACACTATGATATGATTTTTCTAGAATAATGAATTAAATAAAAGAACACAAATATATCCGATTGATCATATTACCATATTATGGAATGAGACCATAGTTATTGGTTAACCAATAAAATAGCCCTTTCATGTTCACTACTGTTTTAGTTTAGGGAAGGAATAATTCCTTCATATTAATTATCTCCTGGCCACCAATATACTGTTATGACATAGTCTTAGGGAACTGTTTTTCTTTCTGCAAATCTGGTTGAAAAAAAAATCTGCTTTCTAATGAAATAAAGAGAACTAATATAATAATACTATATTTTAAAATTATTTTCAACTGCTGCAATAAAATGTAGTATGTATGGAGAGTTCTTTTGAAGCTATAAATAAAGGCTAAACAAATATTTCACTTGCTCACTGGACCTTTCCACAGAAATAAGGGTGGCACTATTTATTCTTTGCCATTCTCTCCTCTCTCATTATTGCCTTGTTAATTATTCCCAAGATCACTTACTTTTACTTGCTATTTTTTAAGTTGATGAGATCATTAAATTTATCAGCTATCCAAATACATTTGAAGTTTATTAAGAATATATGCTGTCATTGAACTGGAAATAGAAGAGGAATAGAACTCACTTTTAAAGAAATTAAAGTAATAAAGGAAAATTGATACCACTTTACTTTAAGTACCCATTAACCAGAGCATGGGAGAGAAAGTCAAAATGGAAATCTCAGAGAAATAAATGTGTAAAACACATTCTGTTCACATGCAAGCAACAGGCCAGCAGTTAGTCAGCCAAGGATACACATCAAAAGAACTTCAAAGGGTGTTGCTTAAAGTCTATTACATTTAAAGAGGGATCTTATTGAAATTCCAATCTATGTGAAGATCTCATTGACATGATTGAGGTACTACCATTTATTGATAAATCTTAATTCATTTTCTCATTTAGCAACTGCAAGTCATTGGATTGGGTGTGACACAAAAATTACTGTGTAAAATGATCTGATTCATGACAACATTTTTATTCCTTCTAAATTGGGTTGACACAAACTCTGTTAAACTGTGGACATCATTCTTGCTGTCTTGAAGAACTGCTAGTTGCTTCCTAAATTGTTAAAATTTGTTCCATTTAAATGTGTTGGCCAATTGCTGGAGTTAATGATGATGAATGGGATAATATTTAAATTTTTAATAAACTGGTTGTGCTGTAGTCATAGGCACAGATTTTCTATCTAGATGTTGGGGACTGAGTTGTCTGGGGGGAAAGAGTTCTTTCACTGAAAATAATTTCCTATTGTATACAAAGGCACCTATTCCTTGTTTAAAGTTGTTTCTTTCATCCACTGTTATCATAAACCATATTTTTATCAATGGAAATATTAAGAAAGTGTCACATTAGCACCCATTGTATATCCTTATTAACTTGTTTTTCTTTTCTTTTTTTTTTTAATTTAGAAACATTTATCCCTAGTGCACCTATGGACTTTGGGAGCTCATTCCCTATTGAGGGATACTATTTCAGCCTTATTAACTTCTTATATCACCCAATGGTTTTGTAAATCAAGAGAAACTGGAAATGTGTGGTACTGCCTGATCCACAAGTGTAAGTCCCAGATGGATATGTTAGAGCTAAGGAAACAGACCGTGTAATCAAAGGACAATCAGAACTGAAGTAAGCTAGACCTACATTGACAATCTTTATGAGGGTGACCTGTATAAATGACTAACAAGGACAAAATAAACTTATTTCATAACAAATTTCCTTTCTTCCATTGAAATTTTCAGTTTTCTTTAATTTCAGAATCTACAATGCTGTTGAGTGAAATAGGATGAGATTTCATTTATACAAGAGAACACACTTAAATTCTGTCAGAACCTTGAACAGGGTTTGATTATGGACTGTTGTAAATGAAGAATATCAAATCATTCAAAGAGACAGAACATTTACCTCAATATCTGCACCTGTATAACAAAGCTAGTTCATATGATGTGTTCATCACATTTATAGTAATTTTCTTTGTTCATCAAGAGAAAGGATGTCTGGAACTGGGGATAGAACCAAGCCCTATGTATTATGATTCTTCTATATATAAATTGTTTAATTAAAAATGATGCACAAGGAGTGGTATATCTGGGTCATACATAGACTATTTTTTGAGGATTCTCCATAATTTTCCAGAGTGGTTGCTCCAATTTTTGTTCCCACAAACAATGAAGGAAACACAAAAAAATAAAAACATGGTAAGATATGCATGTTTCAAAAAGTGGTACTCATAAGCTATAGACAACCAACAGTTGTCAAATTGAACTTAATGCCCACTCATTAGGAAGGAAATCATGCCTGGAAGCCTGAGCTACTGAGTTCATGGACCATAGTAGAAAAGAATCTACTACCACTAATTTGTTATACCAGCATAGTTTATTACTACATTCTCAATCTTAAGTTTGTAGCTAATACTGTTATCTTACACTGTGGATCTACTAACAAGCAACATAAGGGATGGTTGAATACAGGCACTGAAGTTTGTTTATAAGAGACAAACTAATAGCTGAGATAATTATTCAGTCATTAGTATATGGATAGCATATACATTGTGACTACATTGTAGAAAAGGATGGTTGATATTTGCCATCTGGATAGAGTGGGATAGCACATATTTATATCATGCTGTTCACAATAGTAGACAATGTACAACAAGGAAGATGTTTATTGAGCCTTACAATATCTACACAGAGAGAGCACTAATCTACTACCTTCCAACAGAGACATAGGAAATTTCACAACACCCCACTCCTAAATGAACAGGTTGTCAGTAATTGCTGAATGATGGAGAATTATTTTCTTAAGGACCAGATTCTTGAAACGTTATTCCATTCCAAATGATCAGCCTTAAACACATTATGCACAAACAACACTGACTGTTCTCAGCACAGAGTTCTTTTCCTATTTCTTGCCTGTCCTCCTTGGACACTGAAGAAAACATAAGAAACTTAGCTCAAAACCCTGCAGCTGGAGTGTGAAGCAAATTAGGTTGGAAACAGCCTATTTAACTGACAGTTGAGGGTCAAGAATAAATAGAAGATATTTTCCTTGATATTGCAACTCCTGTTCAGGATCCAACAAATCTGAAGGAGAACCACAGCAGCAATGTGCTTATCTTACTCCCTAGAAGAACTCATTTAGCAATTCTACTCCAGTGTTACTTAAACTTAGTCTTAGAGAGTCAACACAAGGAATCAAGGATCAGCCATACAAGTATGTTTTGTGGTTACTGTTTGCCATTGTCCTTGCTTCAGTTCTAAATAAAGACTTTGTTCTTTGAATTGCCCAAACCAGTCTTTTCCCCTAAGTAAAGAGCACTCAATAAATGTGGTCATGTAAAAGAATAATTTATGATGGTTGGGATTAGAAACAAATACCAAACCCCAGGCTGGAATTAGGTCAAGAACAACTTTGATGTATAACATGTTATAGCATATGAGATATAAAGCATTACCTTTTACATTTTACCTTTTACACACACACACACACACACACACACACACACACACACACACACACACACACAGAGTATTTCTTCAGAAATTTGTTTGCAAATGAGTATTTCAATTCTCCATTCTGTTTCAATTCATCTAAACTAATGAAAAAAGTATTAGTTACATCTGATAATTACATTTTTACTGAATATATTTGAATAGGAGACATGAATGATTGAAGGAAATGTACCCTATTTTAGATGAGAGGTCAAATCATCAAAGTTTAATGCCAAGAGAAAATTTGAATATATTGCTATTTTTATTCTACAACATCTATGATATGTTTTTTGTTTCTCTAACAAGACTCCAGACATATAAGGAAAAAATTGTAATTTATTTCAAATTTTTGTAATTTTTATTGGTGTCAGATAAATTTGTATGGTGGCTGATTGTATTTAATCCATTATCTTTATACTTGAGCAAAAGTTATATTTTAAATATTTAATATTTTATAGTATTTGAAAAATAGAGGTATACACATAAATTTTATTTATATTTATGCAATTGTAATAATTATACTGTTTGATTTATTTAGACATTTATCATACCTATGAAAATAACCCAGAAGTGGGAATAGAAGGGTGATATTTATAAGAAGTCCCTCAGTTTTTATGCACTTAAAATAAATGTCAATATTTTCTTTTTATTAACATTTTCTTTCAGGATTTATTTGTAGTATTGTAAGGACTTACAATTTCTAGTCACTTAATAGCATACTATTGTTGTTAATATAACTCAATCCACTTATTTATCTATTTTAAATTTATATACAACATATATATATATGTATATATATATATGTATATATATGCCATAGGATAAATATGTACACATATCTAAGTATAGGAAGAATTTTGTTAGTATTTTGCTTTCTTTTTCTCTTCTTTTCTTTTTATATTGGAGTAGATATTTTGAGTAATGGGATATAACAGGAATATGCAGTGCTAATATCCTACTTTTCAAAATAAGAAAATTAGGAAGAAGCTATAAATTCAGCTTTTTAAAATCTAAACCATATTGGAAAAAATACACATTTTATACTCAACACCAATAAGTCTTTAACTAATAGATATAAACTCTGAGCTCTAAGTCTGATAAGACACATAAAGTTTTCACAGGTAAATAAACGAGCAATGACATGGATATTAGTGGAACTGATAAATATTAATTGATAATTAAGCTGTTGAGGGTAATGATAAAGTTTTGAAATCATGACTTTCCCCTCAGGAGGGCCAGCCCATCAAAATCAGTTAATATCAAAATGAGATATGTCCTTAAAAATGAAAAGCAGCTTAGGCTTATGAAAACTCATAATAATTTAACTAATCACTACCAAAGTGCTTCAAATTTAGACATACTACTTGAATTTGCCTTATCATAAAAGGGAGTTCTATGTATTACCAAAACCTATCATTTCCATATTATGAAAATGCTGAAGTCTTATATATCGTTTTCTAAAATAAAGTTACTTATTTTAACTCACATCTTGTTTTAACAAAAAGACCCAGTCTGTGTTATTATTTTCCTTTTACTGTTTGATCATAATCTTCATCAGTACCATGAATTACTGAGATGAAACCAACACTTTCTTCAGAACTTTAAACAGATTTTCCTTAAGTACTTGTGACATTGGTGTATTTTATGTCTCCTTGTGGGCGAAAGTGTTCTGGGGATATTCCTAAAAGTTCTCTGTCAATTTCTCTCTTTTCCTTGTTATACCTTATACATATCCTAGTATCTTAATTGTCTCTGATATTTGCTGCATTTATTCTATAGTGCATTTCTACAGCTCTCCTTCACCTATAATGTTTTCACATAGAAGATAAATGGTGATTCTTTGCTAGTAATCACCTACCTCACATCTATTAGAAAGGGTCAGGACTCGGAAGCACTTCCATGAACCAAGTGTCTATTATCACCAACAATTGGAGCTATACATTAAACAAAAGTAAAGAGTCTGTATTGATTTAATTTTGTACTGAGGTTTCATGCAATGAAAGTGCCTCTCAGAAGTTAGAAATGAAATATCCAATAGCATTCTGCTAATGAGGAACTCAGTCATTTGGAGACCTTTGCCAATGACTGCAGTAAGGATTCTCTACTGATTAAAGAGCTGCAGTGAAGAAAAGGGATAAGTAGATGCAAACTCAGGACCACCTGATTGTATCAACAAACATCAATGTATTGAAGGGATTTCCAGAGATATTTTCTATGCAACAAAACAAACATTTACTCTAGTTATTGGAAATTCACTATATATAAAACATCACAGAGAATTAGAAAAGAAGTCAACCTCATGCATATTTGCTTATCATATGGTAAAGCTTACATTTTAATGTAACCCAAAGTACAATTGTGTATCGTGCAACACTAAGAGAAACAATTCCTAATTCTCAAAATGCATGGCACCTTTGGGCTTGAATTCCAAGATACAACAATGTTTGATGAAAATAGCATGCTCATTTTAATTATGATATTTATTGGATGTATGACTTAAAAAGGGAGGAAGAGGAAGTCAGAATACCTTCCAGAGAAATATATACAGAAAAGGACCCTCTTGCCAGTGACAATAAGTTGAAGAAGTCAGAGGACAATAAAATGGGTTTTTTATTTGAAAGGTATTTCATAATAGGAGGCGGAAGGTAATGTCCCAGCAATTAAACCACCTGAGAATCAACGCCAAAAGGAGTCATGGCTCTTCATTTTCTTCTGTATGAAGCTCAGTTTATGTGAATAGTCTTTGGTTTGGAGCCTGGAAACAAAAGACACCATAACCCCACCTCTGTCCAGGTTTAAAATATGTCTAGGAGAAGGACAATGGCTCATCAGAGTGCCTCACCTCAGCCTGAAGCTGTCACTAATGACACACAAACAGAAACTGCAAAAATCCTTTGTGTTATTGAAGCTGGGCCTTTGTAACCTCTGGCTTCCAATTAGAATAACAAGCAGATCCACGCTGTGGTGAAGGGTGAAGAAACTTGATGCAGGTATTCTGCTCACAGGGCAGAAGAGGAGTGAAAGAAAAGAGAGGACAAACCAGGCACATGGAACTTAAGATGGTGTAGTGGCTGGATTGGGACAGACAGCTGGCTAGGGGTCATTATGAACTGCTCTATCCACTGTAGCTGAAGAAAAATGCACAAAATTTCTTGGAAATTGTAAACATGTCAGTTCTGCTGTTTTGTTTTTTAATCCATCCCCTTTGTAGCTAATCTATCTTACACCTTCACTCTTTTATATCAGATACTGGCATTTTCATGAATGTTGCAGTCATCTCAATATGCAATGTATAAATTATTCTCTTATTCTAAAATGATTGAAATCCCCCACATCTATAACTACCCTAGAAGTTAATAAACCCCAGAGGTTAATGAAGTTACAGTGAAGTATGAATGAAAGAAGGACCTGACCCAAAGGGTGTACAAAACCTATAACTCCACTTTGAGGATACAAGTTATTGCAGGCAGTCCCACTAAGTCATGAAAGTACAGAAAAAAAAGGACTGAATGAACTAAGGATAAAATGATGTTTTAGAGTTTAGTGTAGAAAGCAGAGCTCAGGTACTTCTAAAATCAGGGGTTTTCTGCATTTATGAGAGCTTGCCATGTACCTCTTTCACTATGTTTGAACTTCTGTGTGATATCTACCATTTTTTTCAACCAAACGTTAGGCAGCTGACCAGCATTTTCCTTTTCATGTCAGAATAGACACATTGCAAACTTTTGTAACCTGGTAATATTTTCAATTCTTTGAGACTGTATGTTTCAACATTGCTAATAACTGCACAGGATTCAAACTCAGTGAATTGCCTCAGCTTTCACGATCCATAAATTTACAGGATGTATATTGGACATATATTGCCCTTCTTACATCTTCAACCTGTGTTACTCATGGTTTCACCTCTTTTTACTCAGCCAAGATAGTCTTCTTTTAAAAGTCAAAATCAGAAAGCAGAACCCATATTTGTGAGTTTGTACTATAATCTAAAATGGTGACTTCATGTTCTCAGGAGTTTATTAATTAGAGAGTCAGGAGTTCAGTACTTGTTGATTTCTTTCAGGTATTTATGAAGACCATCCATCACATATAGTGAGTAGACAGTAAATGATGTGAATCTGGACTTTAGAAAAGACGAAGCTAGGGGAAATGATTGAAATTTGGAATTCTTTGGCATTTATAGGGACACATTAGGCAGACAACAAATGGCATCCAAACAAGATCTCCAAAGTATTTCAGAATTTAGGTTAATAAATATTTATTAAGGACTGCCCATATTCCAGACTCTAGGGTATGCAGCTTCAAATTTTTAATTTTACAGAATCCTTATGTAAACCCTATATAAACTTTGATGTTATAATTGCATCCAGAAGAAATGGAGGTTTGAAGGTGTGAATCTTTTTTTCTCAAGCAACTTTAACTATTCAATTTGCAGAATATTTAGAACAGTTTGTAAACAGTCACTTTGGTAATGCCACAATTTGCTAATCCTTTTTACCTCTTGATAACTGTCTTAGAATAAAGGCAAAATTCATGTCCATGATTTTGTAGATGGTCTTCCACAGAAAGTATTGCTGATAGATTGTCTGACTGTTTTTGAGTGGACCTATTTACCCAACGACATTCATACAGGAATATTCACAATATGTCAAGAATATCCTGCCTGTCCACAAGTGATTTAAAGTACATTGTGGGACTCTAATCTCTCTCAGCTACAAGTACCTGACTGCAAGTGTGTCATGGACTATAGATTTTTTAGAAGATAATTACCTGATAGAGTTTGGCTTTTGGCTTGTGCAAAGGATGATGGCATGGGGGTGTATATGTAACATTTCTTTTTGTTATGACACAATAACTGATTGAGGAATTTTAAGGAGAATTGTTTATTGTGGCTCATGGTTTTGAGATACAGGCCTTCATGGTTGGCATAGAAAGCCAGCTAGTCACTTTCTGTCTGCCAGTAAAGCAGGGGGAATTGAGTGCTGCTGCTCAGAGCACTTTCTATTCTTCCTTTTTTGATTGATATGGAATGCCTGCCCATAGATGTTGACAAAGTCGTTCAGAGTGGAATGTTCCTGTTCTGTTAAACCCCCCTGGATATGCCCTCATCGACTTGCTCAGCAATGTGATCTCTTAGATCTAAAATCCGGTCAAGATGACAATGGAGATTAACCTTCACAAGTTTATCCTTTGTCATCTCAGCACACAGACATGCCCCTTTAAATCACCACACCAAGCAAAGGTTAGGCAGTGCATTCAAAAGAGAATGCACCATTCTTACTCCTTTCCAGAATTGCAATCATACATACAGAATATGAACTGTATTCTCTCCTCTCCTGTCCTCCCCTCTCCTCTCCTCTCCATCCCACCCCTTCCCTCCACTCCTCTCCCTTCTCCTCCCCTCTCTTTTCCTCTTTTCTCTTTTTCTCTCCTTCCTTCCTTCCTTCCTCCCTCCCTCCTCTCTCTCTCTCCATCCTGTCCCTCCCTTCTATCCTCCCTCCCCTCAATTTCTCTCTCTGTGTTTTTTCAAGAAATGATTCCTCTGTAGCTTTGGACCCTGTCCTAGAACTCACTCTTAGACCAGGCTGGCCTCAAACTCACAGAGATAAGCTTCCCTTTGTCTCCCAAGTGCTGGGATTAAAGGCATGTGCCACCACCACCCCACTTTAAAGTCTCTTAAATTAAGCAGGGTTGTGCTGGTGCATGCCTTTAATCCTAGCACTCAGATAGCAGAGGCAGGCAGATCTCTGTGAGTTCAGGCCTGCCTGGTCTACAAAGTGAGTTCTAGGACAGCTAAGGTTACACAGAGAAACCCTATCTCAAAAAAGAAAGAAGAAAGATAGAAAGAAAGAAGAAAGATAGAAAGAAAGAAAGAAAGAAAGAAAGAAAGAAAGAAAGAAAGAAAGAAAGAAAGAAAGGTCTCTAACATTTGAGATACACCTTATCATCTCTTCTGAATTTCAGAAACTCTGCTTGGGCATAAGGGAGCCTCCAGTGTCAACCTCTTCATCTACTCTATATTTTTCATTATTTGTGGAACTAGACATATGACAATTTCCTAATTATTTTCTAATTCCAGTCTCTATGAAACTCTTTTCCCCTACTAGACTCTAATTCAATCAAGAATAGGATCTTGCCTTGAGTTCAATGTAACCACTACTAGGTGGTCCATGTTAGGAAGTGCTTCAGGCATGACCAGTGACTTTTGCATAGTGTACAAAGGCCTTGCAAGAGATAGCCATGTACTGTTCATCAAGATCAACAACTTTCCCAAACTTTAGGGAACAGACAGAATTATAGAATGCTGCTGTGGTTTCAATATGTATTTCCTAATATCAGTATGTTGAACAGTTAAGCATTAATTCAGTATTGGGAGATGGAATTTATAAGAGGTGGATGGTATCCTGCCCTGACCTTTCTCATGGATTTTCCTCCTTGTATCTGGACCTTTAGGGGGTGGTCCACAAATATCTCAGCCTGCAAATATCCATAGCTAAAGTAAATATATCTTAAACCCTCTGAGTAATTCCTCAAGCATTTACATGTTCTGTGGAAGGCATTACACTAGCTGTTTATCTAAGAGAAATCATTCCATGCCAAGCCATTTCCACATTGCCTTTCCCATATCCATCCCACTGTCATTCCTATAGTTTAAATTCATGCCTTCTTTGCCATGGAGTTTCTCTGGTTCCAATATCGTCCTTCATCAAATTCACTCTCCATATGGCTGCAGTTATGTTTTTTCCCAGTTATGATTTTAAAAATAACATAACCATTGTCTTCAAAGATTCAGTGGTGTGACAGCTGATGGGACACAGAGAATGAGACTCAGAACATAACCATAGAGCGTGTGTCTATGGCCATGATAATTCTTGCCACAGAGTACATGCACAAAATTTTTTCACTCCCTCCCTGTGGTGGTTTGAATAATAATGGCCCCATGCATGGGACCAACCTAGGCCCACTACATATATGTGGCAGTTGTATAGCTTTGTCAACTTGAGCAACTCCTAATGGTGGGAGCAGGGACTGTCCCTATTGTTTTGGCTGGCTTCCAGGAACCTATTCTTCATACTGGGTTTTCTTGCCCAGCCTTAGTACAAGCTTAGTCCTAACTCAACACTATATGCCATGCTTTGTCAATATCTATTGGAGGCCTTCCCCTTTCTGAACATAAACGGAGAAGGAAAGGATGGGAGGAGGGTAGGGAAACTAGAAGAAGGAGGGGAGCCTTCGGTTGGGATGTAAAAAATACATTTAATTAATAAAAAATGTATTTTGAGGTCTCAGAAACTCAAGCCTGACCAGAGTGTCACTGTCACTTCCTACTGCCAGATATAGAACTCTCAACTACTTCTCAGCACCATATCTAACTGAATGCCATTATGCTTCCTGCCATAACAATAATGGAATAAACTTTTGAATTGTAAGCCAGTCCCAATTAAATGTTCTCCTTCATAAGAGTTGCTGTGGTCACGGTGCCTCTTCACAGCAATAGAAACTCTAACTAGGACAACCCATCTATAAATATTGCTTCCTGAAACTTGTCTTTAAGTCTTTGACTATGAATTCTTTTACATTGGTTTACTCTGCTCTCTTCTTACCCTTCCTTATTGGAAAGAAAAAAAAAACATTAAAACATCCACTGAAGCCACAAAACACCATTCTAATTTCATTTCTGGTAAGGCTGTCTTGATGCCTATGAGTGGAATTAATTACACTCTACTTCTTGCATCTATAGTGTTTTTTTATTTTTATTTTTTGTTAAATATGACCATCACAGCCACTCTTTTTACTTCAAAGATAATTTCTGAGAGGTTGTATTCTCTGGATAGATCACTAGCTTCTTGAAGGCAACAGCTGCAACTCATTCATCTCAGAAGCCCATACATATGCCCAGGATAGTGCTGGACATATAATAGGCCCTCAGAAAATGCTTGCTGAATTAAACTTAATTTAAATGATGCATAATAGAAATATAATATTTCCTATACAGAACTGACAAAAGTCATTCTAGGAACAAATGAATGACATATCTATTCCTAAAATGAGATGCTTCAACAACTGTCATGCAAACGGAAGTAATTAGGTCTGCTAGAGTTTCTAACTTCACTTCTGTACTTTCAGAAATGACTTCAGAAGAGATTTCAATTTTGTCCAGAAATTCTGCTTTTCCTCCAGTAAGAAGACAGAAAAATATATTAAGCCTCTGAAGTTTGGGTAACTTATTCTCATGGAGGAATATATCTGGCAATTCTTGCAGCAACTTTTAGGTGGGTTATAGACATTTTGACATGAAATATATCTTGGAAGACATGTCTATCCCCAGGGTATCATTCTTGATATGTAGTGGCAGAATGTTGCTTAGAATTTGTGTTGTGAAGACTGGCTCAGAAGTTTGCATGTCATATCTCACTAAATGACTAATAATCTTCAAACCCCTGGTGTTCTAACACTTGACTTTCCCTGGGACCATGTGTCATTATCCTGCTACTCCACAGAAGCTAGGATAGCAGTTTGGCCAAATACATGAAATACATGAAATAGAACTATAATTCAGATTTTTTTTTTTTTTGGTTTTTCGAGACAGGGTTTCTCTATGTAGCTTTGGAGCCTATCCTGGCACTCGCTCTGGAGACCAGGCTGGGCTCGAACTCACAGAGATGCTCCTGCCTCTGCCTCATGAGTGCTGCGATTAAAGGCGTGTGCCACCAATTCATGGCTCACCAATTTTCTTTTTTTAGTAATAATTAAAACATTAAGATGAGTTAATACATTTCACTCTCGGCAAATTATTGTTTATCATGCAAATATACACTTGTGGGTTTCATTTGTTTTCTTTTGTGATGATTGACATAAGGCCTAGGACACTTTTATGGTAGGTTTATTTTCTGTCATTGAGCTATGGCCCAGTATACTCAATATATATATATACTCTCTCTCTCTCTCTCTCTCTCTCTCTCTCTCTCTCTATATATATATATATATATATATATGTATATATATATATATATATATTATGTGTGTCTGTAGAAATATGTTTATGAAAGATTATTTGTAACTCTACTTTATATTGAATTTTTATCTCTTTAATGGCAGAGTTGATATCTTCATTTAGTTTTTGCTTTAGCTTTGTATTTATAGTTAGGACTAGCAAATACACTCAGATCTATCCATAGAAGAGCAGGCTCTCTGTAAAAGCTAGGTCCTATTTAATTTCACTATCATCTCATGTATAAAAAAAATTACACCAGACTAATGTTTATCAAATTCTGGTAGGAGGGGATGCTAAGAAGGCACTCTTTTCAAATCAAGATCATGGGTAGATACAGCAGTGAGTCCAGGAATAGTCCATGTCTCTGGGTTCTCAATCTGGTGGTTTTTCACATGTACTGAAGAATGTAAAAAGAGTATGGACATATGCCAAGGCAAATAAGCAATGCAACATCAAAGGGATGTGTGTGGAAGGAATTAGATGAGAACTGGGAATAGAAAAAAAAAAGCCAATGAGAAAAGCAATAAAAGCAAGCCATTCTCAGGTGGTCTTAGCTGTAAAGTGCAATCTTGCTGGTCCATCCACTAGTGGTACTTGAATGCCAGTAGAGGGTGATTAAAGGAAAAGAGTTTCAGATTCTAAAGAACCCAAACGGAAGATATAATAGATTTTAAATCCTAAAGTGAATTTGAAATCTGCCTTTCTCTTTTCTTTCTTTCATTTTTTTAAGCACAGAGGGAATTTGATTGAGTGAACATCTTAGCTTGTAGCCCAGTAGAGAGTTCACAAGGCCCTGAGATAAACCTTCCTCTTGCTTCTACCCAGGCCTTTGAGAGTCCCACAGGCTCAGCGGCTGACAGGAGAGGCAGCTGGAATATGAAGAGTGGTGCCAAGGCTGTCAGCACTGGTCTAGTCATGGAGACTTGTGTTCATTCACTGTCTTGGCTTAAGGGGCCTTGGTGGGAAATGGCGATTCGCAGGGTGAATTTCAATAGGATCTTCAAATCTCCCAGAGAGTTTTCTTTGCCAAGGAAATTTCCCACTGTCAAACACTGTAGATTGACACTCTGCAGATACACAGCTAATATAGTTGCTTCTTCTTTATCCTGTATCACATCTAGGGTCTTATTTCCAGGTGTGTAAGTGTGTGTGTGTGTGTGTGTGTGTGTGTGTGTGTGTGTGTGTGTGTGTGTTCGCGCATATATAGCTACATATTGGATATTATTTTGATTCATCTTTCTTTTATAACTAGTGTCAACCTTTAATTAAAATGTATTGGACAGTGGCACCATACAGAAATATTGTTTGTGTAGGTTTTACAAAGTAAGATGAATTTAAGGAAACATCAAGCTTCAAGAGGTCCTGTTTCCAGAGCAACCAATTTAGGTCCAGTTTGGAGGATGGAGATGGGGACAAGGTATCACCTAGACATGATTTCTTCAACTATAAAGCTTTGGAGGGAATTGAGTTCCACTGTCTTAGTGATTTTAAGACAAAACAGGCAAAGGATAGTGGGTATACACATGTGAGTATAGACTCATCCTGAACAAAACCAAGACTAAGTCACCAAGAAGCACAGAGGGTGTTCCAAAGAGGTTCACAGAGTGAAAACATATGATACTTTGAAAATATATGGGAAAATGGATACAAGAAGGATCAGTTCTATGGCATGGAGTGAACTATCTCATTTCTCCACTCAAAGATGATGCAATTGTCTTTCAAAAGAATAGGGTTGATTAACTCTGAAGCAGCGATAGTTTCTTGGAGGAGAAACTGGACAAATGGAATACCCACCCCTATATAGAATTAAAAAGACAAGAAGAGCAAACATAGTAGTATTAGGCCATTGAAAATTCCTTCAGGAGATGAAATATGAGAGGTGGAGTGATTCCCTGAGTTTTCCCAGTGAACATGTCCCATATAAGAGGAAAGAAAGCACCAGGTTATTCCATACTCTAGAGTGTTGCTATCAGTTGAGAAATCATCTCTCAAAAATTTATCCCTTTATGGCAGCAGAAAAGAAATCCCTTTCACTCTCCCCTCAAAGAAATCCATGGCTGAGGAGTACTGAGTCCCTCCAAGTCCGTCACTGAGTAGAGCCTGTCATGCCTTTCTCTGCTTAAACTACATGTCTGTATCTTGGGACTTCATAGAAATATACTTAGAAGCATGCACAGAGGTTTGACTTTTTAGTCCCACTTTTATGGGCAAAAACAAATATGTCAACTAGTTTCCAAAAGGCTGCTTTTTTAAGATGGAAAATTTTTTTAATATATAATCAATATAAAAATAATAGTGGGATAGTAATGTTTTCAAACCAAGCCTCAAATATGTGGTGCTTTAAAAAAATAAAAAATAAAAAAACTTGTAGCCTCTCTCAGCATGGGCTGGTCGCTTTTTGAGCTTAGTAGCTGCAGCATTGGGCAGTGGAGGGAGGGACTGTGAGGATCTGCTGCTCAGGGTCTGCAGTGAAAAGAAAACAAGGACTAGCATTTCTCTCCCCTGAAATGTTCCTCACACCAGCCATAACACTACGTCAACATTATACATAGATGATCTTCTTCAAGTCACAGCAGGATATAATTTACCATCTCATTAGGAGTTCCTCCTCATCCAATTTGGTTGCTGTGAATTTAAGTATATGCAATACAAACCTCAAATTTTAAGTTTAGAATATAAATATGTATGGGTGTATGAATATAAAGTTTTTTTATAAAAAATCTACATTATTTACTTTTCGTTGCTTTTGCTTTTGTGATCAGATAATTACCTTACTTTCTACGTTAAATCTTTGCTGGAACAAGCAAGATGAAGCATAAATAACAAAAGACTTTCTGGCATGTCTTGTTTTCCCTTTACAGCCACAAAATTAATACAAAATCCAGGTTCACTTAAAGAAACATTTCAATAGGAATATGGGTGATCTATTTAATTACAGGGAATTTTTTTAACTCAAGTATACTTATGACTCTTGCTATTGAGTCATATAGTAATAATGTGAAAAATTACAAAGAGAAAATTTGAATCAGTGGATAGTGAATGGGCAAAGTACTACAAGCAGGCTCATGGCTAGAATGCCAGCTGCATAGTGCAAAGGGGGAGAACACCTTTGGTGCTAATGATTTTTGTTTTAGTGATCTTTTCCAATGCTCAATTCAATTTTTTTCTACTACCTCAACATTTAACACCTACATATAACTAGCTAATGTGATAAACCCACATCTGTTTACTATGTTAATGAGAAAAGAACAGAAAAGCTCATTTGGGGGCTGTAACTTTTTTCCTTGGTCTCAAATCTCAGAAGATATGCTAAGAGTTTTTGTTGTAAAGCTACTTTCTTTACCTTTGAAAAGATATGAAAAGTGATGCTAGATGAGAGCTTTGGGTCAAGAAGACTAGCAGTTATGTTAATGCAGGTCAGAAACAGAAAGCTTGGAGGAAAACTTCTATAAGTGTGTGTGTGTGTGTGTGTGTGTGTGTGTGTGTGTGTGTGTGTGTGTGTGTACTCATTTTTCCCTGTTGTGTTTGTTTCACCAAATATTCATTAGTATATCAAATCATTAGTATATCAAATACATGCTATTTCTTTGTGGGATGCACATGTGTTAAGGCCAAAATAGTTTCTTTGCTTTATTTTTCTTTATTGAATACTAAGAGAACCAAAAGTGAATATTTTGTATTGATATATTAATAACTCTTTATTTTAAAACAGATTGTAAAACTAAAGCCAGAAATTTTTTGTAAATTAGTTAATGTTCAAATAATTTTTAACAAAATATGATTAATCATGTTTACTATCCAATGAGCTCCTGTGGAATGTGTGTGTGTGTGTGTGTGTGTGTGTGTGTGTGTTCTGAGGGTTATACTCCTCCTGGCAGGATTCACTTGACACCTCCAAGTAAAACTATAATATTTGTAAAAGCCCGAATTCCAAAGCAAATTGTATCATAGCTTCTGTGACAGGAGCATCTCTTGTCTCGGTGAAATTTTGGCTATTCTTAAGCTACTCGTAAAGGAAAGCAAAACACTAAAGGAAAGACGGATATTGCCAACTAAGGCAGAGGTTCTCAACCTGTAAGACATGACCCTTTGAGGACTGCATATCAGATAACCTGCTTATCAGATGTTTGCATTATAATTAATAACAGTAACAAACTTATAGCTATGAAATAATAGTAGAAATAATTTTATGGTTGGGGCTCACCACTACCTGAAGAAGTGTGTTAAAGAGTAGCAGCATTAGGAAGGCTGAGAACCACTGAAACAGGTAAAGAAGAAAGAAAATATTGAATTGTAGGAGAATAATATTGGTAGAACCACAATGACTTGTGATGGGAGTGGATCCTGCCACTGGATCTGTAGCCCTCTGAACTAGGGAAGATTTCAGAGGAACTTGTAGGTAAATTGGAAATTAGCAAGTCAGATAACTATTTCTAGTTTCTATTGTATAATTAAATGAATGTTCTGTAACAAGCTTTCACTCACTAGACTTACTCATTCTGATCACTTCTCTGTTTCAATACACACACACAAACACACACACACACACACACACACACACACACACACACACACACACACACACTACTGCCACAATGGGTGAGTTATTCAGTTCAGTTTGCCTTCACCATAGAATCTTGGTCCATGGGTCTTAGAAGGACCAGGAACTTTTTATTACAATTGTCAATCCTGTATGGGTGATCTTTTTTGAAAATTACTGTTCTGTGCTGTACAGCGATGCTTCAGTCAATGACAGGATACATAAAGAATGACAACCCCATAATATTATTACAGAGCTGAAAAACTTCCTATCACCTGGTGAAATTCTAACCATCATAACATCATAGTACAGCACATCCCTCATGTGTATATGAAGATGCTGATGTAAATAAGCATAATGCCCTACCCATCTCATGAAAGTTAAATTATGTGCAGGTCATAATAGCAGATAATAGCAACAATGACTGCTCTCTGATTATATGTTGATGATAATAAAAATTTTAGTGTCATATTAACATGCATTTCTTATACTTAACACCAAAAAATTTACTGTTGGACAATATGACATGTTATGCCAACAGCAGCCTCACATATTTCATGCTCAACCCATCTCTTGATTGAATCTCAAAGCAGTGTCAGATGCTGAACTACACAATCAAGGTTGGTGTGGGTACCCTCTATGGATGTTCAGAAAATTTTGATATTGGAGAACAACACACCTCTCAGGGCATATTCTTGTTGTTAAAGCTATGCACCACTACACACAATCCTCTTTTTTGTTAAAACTTGACTGAAGCAAGAATGCAAGCACCTGGACCAGAAGGGTCAGACAGGAGAAAGAGAGGTGCTCCATGCTTTCTGAGGCCCTTCTGTGAGTTATGCAAAAGATCTTTCACTACATTCGCCCAACATCCTTCATCCCTTTGAAAATACCAATCTGTTTATCTCCACAGGAGGTTAAGAGCACAGCCTCCAGAACTAGACATCTATAATAAAAACAATATACAAGTGACTACAGCCTCTCTATGTTTGTGTTTTCTCTTTGCAAAACTTGATACTCTAGTGGGGGTCATAGAGAGGTTAACTAACGGAAAGGAAATATTCGGAACTGTGTCCACCACAGGGATATTTATTTTATGATTATTACCGAACAGGGGAAACTGAGAGCTGCTAGTCAAACATGATTCATCTTTCTTAACTAAGTACCTAAAGTGGGACACCAAATACCTTATCTGAAATCGAAGGTTCTTTTCATGACACCAGTTAATAGTTAAACAAAAATAAATGTATATGTTTTTCTCATTTTCATGTCCTGCTTCTATATGCAGAGCTTTAAGCACTCACAGGGTACTCAATCGACACTATTGGAATACAGATTATTTAGTTAAAAAAAAAATATATATATATATATATAATATATATATATATATATATATTGGTTTTTCGAGACAAGGTTTCTCTGTGTAGCTTTGGAGCCTATCCTGGTACTCGCTCTGGAGACCAGGCTGGCCTTGAACTCACAGAGATCCGCCTGCCTCTGCCTCCCAAATGCTGATTTTAAAGGCGTGCGCCACCAATGCCCGGCTTAAGTTAAATATTTTACGTTTTTTTTTTTTTTTTCACCTACAACTGTCCAAAGCATCAGAAAGGATTTTTTATCCTTCACTGGACACTATGAGTCAGGACAGAAAGCAGCCCCTTCTGCCACTGTATTCACTAGCTGTTTCCAGTCATCCAAGCTGCATATAGGAAATTCAGTCCACGGATTGCACAAGAACATTCATTTATGTACCAACAACAACAACAAAAAGCAGAATACAGCAAGAGGAATTTGGGAGGAGCAAAATGAGGGTTGTCAAACTAACAGTGACAAATGTGATACAATTGTTTTCCAAAAGCTTGGAGCCAAGGGGTCTTCCTTTCCCCCTCCCCTTAATCCCCACCACTGCCACCCAGCCTGCACAGAGAGAAGGTGGTTAATGGAGGAAAGCCCCATGAATAAGCTGTGACAGCCTTACATTCAGAAACTGATGTCATTTCCCTAAATACTGTTTGTAAAATGGTAATTATCTGCCAAGCAATGACAGCTGGCACTTAGCAAAGACACACAGAGACACAGAAAGGGAGAGAATGAGAATAAAGGGTCCCTGCGTGATGTACCAAAGGGCTGAAAGAGAGAAGGAAAGATAATCAGAAAATAAAATGATTACCAGTGTGTGATGGGGTGAAAATTGCTTTGGGCATTTTTTTCTTCTGAGAATATAAAATTGAAGTGAAAGATGAAACTGGAGCTCCATGGCATGCACTCCAGTAGAAAAAGGGGTTTAAAGAGATGTTAGGGAGAAGGTCACCGAGGGTTCTGGGCTGTGACAAATCACTATGAGACCAGGTAGGCCTTCGCCTCTCATACAGTGGCCAAGCAGCACCCGAATACTAGGTAACATACTCAATGTTAGGTCCCATGCCTCTTAGCCTGAAATACAAGAGAGTGGCTTAAGTCTCATTTCCTATCATTTATAGTAATAGCTATTTATGGGTCAACATGGGTGGATTCTGATGCCCAGTGACTCTAAAGAACATGAATCCAGATGTTGGGATGCTATTTTGCAGGTAGAATAATATTATATAATATATATATATATATATATATAATATATATAATATAGTCAGATTTGTGTAAACAGGATCAGCCCTGTTACATGGGACAGGTAATTGTTTCCAGGAAAGGTTTTAGGATGGAGTGTTCCCTGCCTTTCCCCAAGCAATAAGAGCTTCTCTCAGTACAATACAGTGTCACCCTCTGTCCAGAGGTTTATTCTTCTTCTCCTTGCTTCTCTCTTTAATGGGTGTGACAAGTCTATATGGCATATGTAGATTAGTGTTCAAGCTCATGACAGTTATGATGAAGTCAGAGCAGGATGCTGGCCATCTTTCTCTGTTGCTCTGTGTTTTGAGGCAAGGTCACTCAGTTAACAACAGGTCACTGGTCTGTTTAGCTAAGTTGGTTGGTGAGTAAGCAATCACTCCCATTGCTGGAGTTACAAGCATGCGTAACTATGTCTGTTTTTTTTTTTTTATGTAGATGCTGAAGATTCAAACTTATGTCTCCATGCTTGTTGAGTAAGCACATTTCCCACTGAGACGTCTCAATAGATTATGACACAGAGTTTTCAAGTTATCCTTCCTAATTGCCCTGTACACTGGGGAATTTCCTACTCAGTCTTTATAGTTACATTACTGTAATTCCTTCTATGAATATATTTGTTTATATGATATATGTTTATACATATGCATATACATCTGTATAGACATATATACATATGTGTGTATCTATTTATGTATTGTTTCCTACCTGCTTCTGACCACACACCCCCATACACATACCACTTGTTTAATTTCTCTGGTGGAATCCTATTGAACTCCTAAGTCCCCAGCAACTCAAGATGTGACATTATTTGGAAATGGGATCATTTCAAATTAAATTACTTAAGTTGACGCTATTAGAGTAGGCGCTAATCCGATATAATGGGTGTCCTTGTAGAAAGATAAAGTTTGGAAAAAAATTCCCTCCACACAGACAGTACTGGAAAATGAATGCAGAGAAGGCATTAACACTGCCAGGCCAAGGAACACCAGGGATGGACAGAAAAGCCACACAGTGCAGGATAGACAAAGAATAGACAAAGGATAGACAAAGAAACATTCTTCCATAACCATCAGAAGAACACCTCCACTGACACAGTTATTGAATGCCTAAGTTCTAAAATACTTAGACAATGATTTCCTGTTTATTACCCAGTCTGTGGCATGCTGTTATAGCAATCCTAGAAAATAAGAAACACCTTAACAAGAAAATTCAGAAACTGAATTGAGGGACTTTAAGGAAGAGAAACATTGCAAAATGCTCCAGAAATTACAGAAATCTCCATATGTTTATTGTACAAACATCCCCATTTGTACTTAATTAATGGGTTTATAACTTGATGGCATTACTGGGAAGTGGGACCTATATAGGTAAAGTTATTACTTGAAGTGTCCTGGAAGGGTATATCTTGAATGCAGCCCTTTATCTCTTATTCCGTTTGTCACTGTCATGTAATAAACAAGCTTTCCCTTCCATGCATCACTCCTTGATACTTTGCCCCAACCTAGGTCCAGAAACAGAGGAAAGTGGGCCTGGAATAAAACCATTGAAACAGCGATCTGAGACAAATAATGTTTTTTCCAATCTGTTTACAAGGAAAGATCATAATCACCACTGAGTTTCATTCCCTTGTATAATAAAGTGAATAACAGTTCTATGAATGGAATAAGAATAAATAGTATATGTTCCACAAACAGTTTATTACTTTGTAGACCTATAAAAGGAATTCTGATGGACTTTCCAATGGTCTTTCTAAAGTTTTGTGAGTTAAGTCATGTTATTTCTCCTATAGAGTCTTTTCTTTAATGTTTTTGGAAATGTTTCTATGTTTATACAGAGTCCAAGATGCTGACTGTGATATATGATTCATACTTGCCCTATATGTTTCTTCACTAGTAAGAGAATTTTTTTTTAATGATGTAGTTTCAAAGTTGTATATTCACAAAAAAGTAACTTCAGAATAGCGGGAAGTACCTATTCAAACACAGTGATTCTTAGGGTGTATATGGGTCATAATGGTCAAGCTGTTTAACTTGACTAGAATTTGTTTCTCCATTTCTAAGATAAATAATGGAACAGTGTCTCTTTTATAGACCATTGTAGAAATGGGCTGAGATTACACACACACACACACACACACACACACACACACACACACACACACACACACACACGTTTGTTATAATCTCTAAAATCTCTAAAGTGGTTGGGAGATAAATATAACTTTTTAAAGTAATATAGTCTTTTAATTTATGTAAATACTGGATCAGAAGTGTCATTGAATTCCACTTAGTTTACATCCTGTTTAGGAAGTTATACTTTATCTGGGTGTGTTCAACTAATAATGTTTATACTACTTTAAAGCTGAGCCAGTACAAAAGTTAAATATATGAAACACTTTTGGGGATCCAGTGGTTTATGGATGTCTTTGTTGTGCATTGCCTAGCACTTATACAGCCTGCTCACATCAGTCCTTCCCTTACTGTAGCACTTAAAAAAGAAAAGATCATATTTTGGTATACCTTATTTCCTAGGTTATAGTTAAAGACTCCTAATTTATTGTTTTTGGTAGACAACACCATGATCTAAAATTATGTTCCTAAATGGATATCTGGGAAAGTCGTATAGTCTCAGTCAGTTCTGCTTTAGTTCTAATAATGCAAATGAAAATTTAAGATGGAAAACAAATGGTTTGACTGAAGATATTATTTGAATACGATAAATATAACATGTTTTTGAAATTAGTCCATTACTAAAACTGTTGACTATTCATAAGTAAAATCCCCTAAGCACTTGGAGCATTATTTACTGTTTGTATATTAATTTATATATTTCCCCTGGGTCTAATGGAACTCATTTATGATAAAGAACTTTACACACATCAACTTTCTATGCTATGAATTGTTTTGAAATTAGAAGGAAGAGACAGACGTGTTGGAATTGTGCAGCATAAAGCTGGCTGGTAAGAAATAGAGTTATAGATTTCAGGATGTAAATGGTTGTCATCAGAACAAGATTACAAGTATCATGTTCACCGGGAAATGCAGCTTTTTTTTTTTCCCCGCATTTTTCCACAGAATCAATGACTTCAGAGCTGGAGTTAAGTTAAAACAACTCAGTTGCTGATAGACTCTGCTCCTTAAATGTAGAGAATGGGATTTCACAACATCCAGCATTGACCATCGGGGAAAATGACAAAAGATCATATAAATCAATTCAGCTTTTCTCAAGCTTGGTCACCCTTGTTCACAACTTTTGCTATATCGATCTACCATTTTTACTGATATTTAAAGTTTTTCTTCCAAAAGGACTTTGGCTTAATTGTATTTATTTTAATTGTAGATTATACTATCACTGTACATTGACGATAAAATCAACTTTCTATAAATAAATCATCTTTTGAAAATTCTGCAAAACATGAGTACTATCATCTATGAAAACTCTGAAAGCCAGGCCCATATTGCATATACTCATTTTAAAGAAATTACTAAGTGGGGCACATACATACATGCAGTCAAAATACTCAACTACTAAAAATAAGTAAATAAAACAATAAAATTAAATAAATCAAAACTGTTACCAACTGTTTATAGAGTTGTTACAAGCCTACTCCAGGCTCCTTTGCTGTAATGAAACCTCCGGAAAGGGAAACAAGGTTTCATCTAGAATTGGTGCTATAGGAAACCATGATGTACTTTTGCCATCTTGAGTCATTTCACAAACTAGCAAAGGAAAACGATGTAACATTTTACCATTTCAAATTCTACATGTTCAAGTGTTTTTGCTTTTGATATTTGCTCAATATGTTGAATGCATAGAATTTCAAGACAGCCATATAGATGTTTTACACTTAAAGGCAAACGGAGGTCAGTGGTTGGAATCAAAGTTTGTTCCCCAAGAAGAAAGACTTCCTGGGATTTGCATTAAAGGTGACGCCCTGGCACTCTCTCTGGAGACCAGTCTGGCCTCGAACTCACAGAGATCTGCCTGCCTCTGTCTCCCAAGCACTGGGATTAACAGCGTGTGCCACCAATGCCCGGCTCAAGATTCTGTTCTTACTAAGAACCATAGAATTGAGACAGGCTCTAAGCAGAGCCAGATGTCCTCTTCTTCATTCCTGGCCCAGTCTATCCCACCAAAGTGATTCTATTTCATTATTTTCTATTAAAAAGTGCGAAAAATTTAAAATATCAACCCTATTTGGGAAAAAGATTTCAGACACTGTGAAATTTAAAACATTTAATACAACAAGGTTCTCAGTAATGACATAAGAAGACAGTGCTGGGGGCAGGGGAGATGGGTTACTGGTTAAGACCCTGAGCACTTAGGTGTTCTTGATGAGGACCCAGGTTAGTTTCTCAGCACCTACATGGTGGTTCACAACTGCCTGTAAGTCCAATTTCAGGGGAAAATACGCTTCTGGCCTCCAAGGATTCCTGATACACACAAGGTGCACATGTATACATGCAGGAAAAGACATTAAATAAATAAATAATAAATATATAAATAAAATTTAAACAGAAAGCTATTATAGCTGATTATCACAGCCAAAAGAACAAGGAATTGCAACAGTTGCTCCATTTGATTTTGAACTTTTGCTTGTATATTTTTAATGTAAAGCTGCCAGACCTATGGGGATGGTGTATGGGGGGATGGGCTGGGGGTAGTGAGGGGAAATGGGAGGAAGGGTGGAAGGAAGAATTCTGGTTGGAATGCAAAATAAAATTTTAAAAACAAATTTAATAAAAAGCTGATAACATATAGATAGTATATACTTTTCACTGAATGTGGAAGAGACATTAGCATGACGTATCAGCTGGCTTTTTATGTCACTGAATTTCTCAGCTTTTCTGTGTGTGGACGGCAGATTCAATTTCTTCATTAAACAATGTCCTTAACGGGCTACATCTTCTTGTTTGAACTTCCTTCTTCTACAGATGGGTAGCTCTCATGGTTACTAGCTTTAGTCTTGCTTTTCATCTTTCCAGATCCTCCTCCACTACCTTCAGGTCTTCTTTGTCAGCACAATCAGTAATCAATGCTTCATAGACATTTTTCAGGGATTTGAAATTCTTTACTATTCTTTAATGTATATTTTTGATAGTGGGTAAAAGACACTGGTATTCTGATTTGCTTCCTCTGCACTGTGTGCTTGACACAAGCCTAGTGTTGTGACCTCCAGTGTCTCATTCATCAATGAGATATCTGAGGCCTTGTAAAGGTGTCTCATAGGCAAAAGGAGTTGTAACTATTTATTAAACTCTTTGCAAAGGCATGGAAATGATAAATGAGAATAATGTGTATTCGCAATGGTGCCTGGCTGTGGTTATCTTCTCATTCCTGGCTACTCTTCATTGAGATGGTATTTTATTTGAAAAATTTACCCAGTTCCAATGGGTCTAATCAGAATAAGGGGAATAAAGCTATCTCTAGCAATTCTAAACAAGTGGTGACTTTCCATCCCCAATTAGGTTTATATACCCTTATTCCTTTCTATCAAATTGGCTTTGCTTTCCTATTATTCTCCCTTTTATTTTATTTTCCTTTGAGTCAGGTAAGATTGTCATGTGATTACAGATGCATCTGTATTCTCTCCCATGAGAGGTGAGCCTAGATTCAGCCTGTCACTCTAGAAATCACAAGCATAGGTCTCTGATTTCTAGCAATGATGTCTGCAGGGTATATAATATCAAACATTATACCCATTGATACCAGAGGCATTAATTAAATAATTCCTATAATAGCATAGTTTGTATCTACTTATATAAATATAAATAAAAAAGTTTAAGCTATATTCATATTGGATAAGAAACAATAGTCAAATTACAAAACATCTAATTTAAATTCGTATTCTGTATTTATGTATTATAATTTTAGAAAATTGCTTAGCAACTCTGTCCCTCTGTTCTCATTTCCCAAATTTGGGGAATACTTAAACCACTTATTGTGAAGGAATGACTGTTATAAAACTATATTGTACTGAAAACTGCAAGTTAACATTCCCAAAGCCACAGCTGTACATGTCCTGCATTCATGTTGTGTTTTTCATCAAATACTTACTGGAACAAGGGACAAGAAAAAAAATACAGTTATCTACATAAATCAGCTAGAGTTTAACATTTCAATACACTCCCATCGTGTTTAAATAAAAGCAGTGATTTAATATGCTAGGTCTTGATATTAGGAACAAATTAAAGAGTGGAAATATGCTTTTTGTATGAGTATTGCCATTCTTTGATCACAAAATGGTATTTACTCTTTCAAAATGAATACGGGTTCATCACAGCAAATCAATAGAAGAAATTATTATTCTTGATGTGCATATAATAACTTAATATAGAATATACTTCCAGCCCTAAGAAATGTAGGCTAAACTTAAAAACAAATTAAAGTCTCAGAATACAAAAATTTCTCTAAAATCCATACTTTTTGCTCAATAAAAATCTTAATAATTTTAAGCATTTTAAAAATGGCAGTCCATAGACACATTATTAGATTTTTCAGGAAAGTCCTAGGTAAATTTCTGCTATGTACATTGATTGCTTGAAGTGTCACATAAATCATGCCATTTTATTTGCATGACACATTTTTTTTACTTGCTGCATTTTAGTTGTAGATGACTTACAAGGAAGTAATGTGTAACAGATTCTGCTACTTCTGACTCCACACCACCTCAATTTTCCTGAGCAAGGACTTTTGTTTGCTTATGGCGCAGTGTTCCTATCAGAGTTAGTCATATAAGAAGTAATGGGGGGGGGAAGTTGAAGTGTTTGGCCAGTGTGTTATTTCTATTTATACTTTATTAATCTCCAGAAGCAATAAAGACTACTACATTCACGTGGTATCAGTCCTTAATTAGCAAAAATATGAAATTTGAGGGTTTCTAGTGAGAATGTCTTCTACTTTCATAAGAAGTGGCGCTAATTCTATTTAATAAACTTTACGTGTGGTGGGTCATCAGAAAGAATCTCAGAGTGATGCCATCGGGAAGCTGAATTCAGATGTTTTAAATTGGGAGCATTGAATTATTTATTACAGGTGCTACAAGTCTTCTCCAGTTTATAAATAAATCAAAGGCTCTACAGTAGAAAAATCTGTAGTTAATTAGGAGGGACAGAAGAATTGCTAAATATATGGGACACCGAATTTTTTTCATATTCTTTTTTGAGTTTTTTCTATCTTAGAAAGACCACTGAGATCAGACAAAGCCAAGAGTCAACAAAAATACAACAAAACTGAAGAACTAGTTGCAGGATTGAGGCATGTCCTATAGGATAGAAATGAGGTGCATTTTAGGATCTGTCCAGTCATCTAGACCTGGGTTTCTTTTTTTCAGTTGTCACCTTTCCTCTATGGCATTGTAAGTGAGAGTCATAAGCCTTGATCTTCTGCAGCCTACAATCAAGTGAAAGACACAGAAAAGAAAGGTGTAAGACAACAAATAAATCTCTATGTAACTAAAAAGGAATACTATAGAAGTGAAAATGTTTATGCTATGTTAGACAGTAAAGGACAATACCACTCTGAAGATAGAGATTAAAAGTAGGCACCTTCAGAAGGTAACTTTGCAAGTCATCTTAAATGACAAAAATGAGGCAGATGCAAAACCTATGAGAGCTTTCCAGACAGAAACCATAAAGTCCGGGATGACTGTAAACTAACAAGAGCTTCATGTGCTTGAAGAAGGGATGGTGAGGCTATTTGTTCACTGTTGGCAAGGAAAGAAGCAGTGGCTCTCAATGAAATTGGATGCATACTCAAAATTATAGGTGATTTTAAGCTCCGGTTAGAAATGGAAAGCTACTTGTGGTAGTTGAGTAGGCTAGGACTATGAATAGTCTGTGAAGGACTGAGTAAATACAGCTGGGTGAGTTGAGAGAGAATGAGCAGGAGCAAGCTCCTACAATCAGTCCAGCTGACAAAGAGCAGGTCTCTTCTCACCTTAGATTCTTCCCTCCCTAACATTCTTTTTCCTCTGAAAAGGCATATCCTATCTGAGGCATTGACATAGGCCTCCAAGGACTCATTTGACTTCAAGAGAATCCAATGCTCTATTATCAGAAGATTCAGTATCAGTATACTGAACATGGGATTACTGTGAGAGCTGGGAATATTCCTTGAAATAAACAGAGTAAACATAACCACTGCAGCTCTGGGAAGTGAGACTGCAGTAAAATAAAGAAGCAGTGTAAATACCAATTTTAGAAATCAGAGATGATGGCAATCTTATATAAATAATGTAATCTAAAACAGGTGTCTCCCATGATTCTTGCCAGCCATGGTTTCTAAAAGCTCTTACAGGGAAGGATTGTGAAATCAAAACTTGGATAGAAATGACAAAGTTCTGAGAATGCCAGATGCATGTGTGTGTTTTCTTTTAGTATAACAAAGTCTCTGGGTACTTACAAAAAAAAAAAAAAAAGATTTATCTAGCTCACAGTTTCAGTGAACTGGGGAAAAACCTCAAATATGGGCTCAGTTCTGGTAAGGTAGGCAAAGTGGTTTATTTCAAAATGGTGGCAACCAGTGAGAGACGAAGAACTCTCATTTTAGATAGAAATATAATGTATGATTCAGGGATCAGGATTGCCCTTGTTATCACAAGCCTCTTTCTGGAACCAATTCAGTGTTCCACATAGATACTTGAAGTTTTCAGAGAAAAATATCCCCAGCAACCTCAGAATCCTCCACTAGCTTCCATCCTACTGCCTCCCTCCATCAAGCGGACATGTTTCCAACACATAAATCTTTAAGACCAAGTTATAACCAAACCAAAGTTGCCCCCCGCCCCACCACCAAAGCCACATCTATGTCTCTTGTGCTGTGTTCTCCAGATATTTCTGTTTTTTGAATACAGTGCAATGGACTGTCAACAAAGAGTATTCTTCACAATATCAACAAACAAGATTGGAAACGAAAAATAGTCTCATTTCCAATGGTCCAGAATGCAGATTGGAATGTGTATGGGAGCAAGATTACTGAGTTTTTACAGGAAAAAAAATTGGCATTTATGATGTTTTTAATGGAATGCAAAGACTGTACATTTGCTCATTAAGAACCTTCTTTGCCAGGGTCTCTGCATAAACAGTATCATTAATTCTTACTGTTATAGCATAACTCCTTTTAACAGAAAAAAAAAAAAAGGTTACTTCAGCTCTCACTGAAACAGTGCTTAGCTTTTCATGGATATGGAGTGTTTATCCAGTTCCAATGTAGTCACACATATAATTAGAGCTAACCTATCAAGCCTTGTCTTTGGAAACCCGTGAGTACTTCACTCACCTTAACATACCAAAAAAGAAAATTCTGAAAACATAGAAAGTATTGTTAAAATGTTGAGGCCAGAGAATTTGTTGATGTCTCTCAGCACCATCACTGATTACATTGTGGACAATGCTGTGTGGATAAAGAATCTGAATCAATGAGTGGGGGAGCCTTGAAGAAAGGAACATGCAATTCTGCTGGCATGTTAATCACAGGGGATCTATAGAGAAGCTACATTTAACAGTGAAGAAGCCTGTTAGATGAAGTCAGTATTGAATATGTAAGTTGGTAGATTCAAGAGAGCAGCTCAAACAAAATTTTTGCATCAGAGAAGAAATTTTAAAGAAACTACTAATGCTATTTACATTTACAGTACAGTGGGGTTTTTAGTCCTTAGAGTTCCATTCCACTACACAAAATGGGGTTCCTCCTCTTAAAAGATCCCCAGGACTAAAGAGTTCCCATATTCTGATGACCCAGGAGGGTGTAATAGGTAGCACATACCATATGCCACATTCTGGCCACTACTGATAATCAGATGATGGGGGAAGGTTGAGGATACTGTCCATTGTAACTGTAGGGCTACAGCAGATGTTACTGCCAGCTCATGGCAAGAGAGGCTGCAGGGGTTTTGGCTAGCTCTTTGAGTAAATTGATTTTTATCTACAATTATTTCAGGGGAGGCAGGCACTATAGGTATATTTCTACAACTTTGATTTATATCCACAGGGTTGGATATATGCTGTTATCTCCTTTCCCATTATATGAAAACTTAAAGAACACCTGCCAAGATTGACACTTCAAAGTTTTGGTATTTTCTTAATTACAAAGCTAACTTATTCCCTCGCTAAATGGCTCTTTACTCACAAAGTTGTCTGTCACATTCAAACTATTTTTTATCTACGGTAGTGTATGTTTCCTCCACTTACTACTGAGTGGCTGGTGGGAATAATCGATCCCTTCTCTCATTTCCAGTATCTTTTCCTGACGTGTGAGTAGTTACCTCACATCTCTGTTATCTTACCTCCAGTCTGAATAGACTCAGTTCCCTTAATGTTTCCTCATAGATCTCATTTTCCGAGGCTTTTATCATTTTTGTTGCTCTCTTCTGAACTGATTCAAAGTTATCTATAATTCTCTTTCAACTAAGGAAATATACCCAACACAGTTACCAACTGAGGCTTAAGAGTGCTGATCAAGCAAAATAATTACCTGATTTTTATCCACATTCTCCATGTTAATATACCCACAGCAGTACCTGGGATTTATACGGCAGCAGCACACTGTTGATTTACATACAGCTTATCATGCGTTATAGCTCCAGAACTCATCTCCATGGACCTGTTGGTGATGCAGTTCACATTTGTTTTTATTGAATCCCATTTTATTGATCTCAGCCTATTGTTCCATTTATCAGGAGGATTGCTTGCAGCACTAATCACCGATTTGCTTGCAGTGACACAAGGTCCCCAAATTCTTAATTGGGTAAATGATTAACATTTCCTATTTATCTCCCTACATCTCTGAGTACACAAATGAATGTAACTCTGTGTGTGTGTGTGTGTGTGTGTGTGTGTGTGTGTGTGTGTGTGTGTGTGTAAATACACACTAGGAAGTTGTGTTAAGAGACAAGATGATTTCTTGCTGTTTACACTGCTGACCACAAAAACTATGATCTATTAAGTTCCAGTTATATTGTTGAAAGGGTTTGCTGTTATATCAAAGCCTGCTTGGTGGTATTTTCAAATTCTATTTAATTGAACTGAATAGTAAAACTTCTGTCCCCACTTCTGTAGTGGACATGAGTATCTAGCAATATTTTCAATGTCTACATAAGAGGGAGAAAAGTTAGACTTGGACTTGGAATTGAACTCACAACCTAGCCTTTCTGATAGGACTGTAACTAGCAGCTCCATTCACATACAACTGAATGTATAGTAACATGTGCTTCACTCACTATGTTCTCATTAGACAAGATTCTATGAAAACCATGGCAGTGTTTTCACCTCCAGGGAGTCTCCTTTTTGGGAGGGCTGAATTGGTGCTGTGAGTGATGAGGTCTTTGTTTCTGGGGACATAGACGACTACAGCAGCAAAATTACTGTTTACTATGGAAAGCCCTGGTGACTGAAATCGTAGTGAATGGAGTGATCATAGGTCGTCTCTGCACCTCTTTTTTTTTTCTAAATTAAAAAGGCATCCCAACCACAGCAATATGATAATTAACTTTACTTCTATTTCTTTCCTTGTTCTAAAGTAATTGAATCCAAACACTATCCATCCAATTCACTGGCCTGAGTCAATGGTTGGTAAATGAGGTGCTGGGGCTCTGTTGGGTATTTTAAAAGTTCCTGAGGGATATTGTAGATTTTCGCAGACTAGAATGAAGAGATTGCAATGTTGGTTTAATTAAGGCTTTATGAGCTGACTATGTGACTTGCCCACATCAGCAACTTAGCTGGGATATTTTCATACCCAAAGTGCGCATATGCTCACAGAATGACAAACTCGGGAGGCAACTGTTTCAGGGAGTGGGTACCAAGCCTGTTCAGCACAATGGGCCTTTGCATGGTTAATCTGAATGTGTCCACTTAGAAAAGGATAGGTGAACACACAACAGAACAACTGATGGATAATATAGCTTTACTAATACAGATCATTTCTGTAATTTAATTATCAGAGTAAATGAACTTGAAGGACAGTTGCATCATGCTAGCTTCTCCTTAGTACCTGCATCTGTTACATTCTTTCCTTGAATGCACTGGGGTTGGAAGGAAATATGTCAAAAAAATCTAGGTTTTGGTAGGTGAATGAAAACGTTATATGCTAAATATGGCTGGATTCTGGCAGGCCAAATTTGAAAGTGTTGTGTACAGAGTTCAGATTTTAGTACAAACATCAATGATCTGTTAATGAACTATAAAGTTCATTCCATGTTCAAGATCCCTGCCAAGGTGCTTAGGGAGGATTGAGGAGAGTGATGTTATAGGTGGTGTAGATGGCACCTGGCTAAAGAATCCTGTATGAGAAGAGGGCTCTGTCCCAGAAATGGGCATAAATCCCTTAAGAGATACAAAGCTGAGTATGGTCCATTCGTGCTTTCTGCTTGGTATAATGTTCTTCCCCTATGGAGGGAGTAGTCTTCATGTGAAGGAGTAAGATCAAAACTGTACATTGGAGGGTAGGGAAAGAAGTTTCCTTTCACAAATTTCCTGAACACTTCTTAAAGTTCATTCCTTATCTAATGAAGTTCTGTTTGGGAGTAATAAACAAACACTTTACAACTCAGTGTAGTCATTGTAATTTACAAGGGCTTATAATTTACATTGTACATATAAAAATGTGTTTCCTAGGAAACCAATAGGAAACTATACTATTGTTTTGGATTGCAAAATAGCTCTTCATTTAAAATTGTTTGGCAGCATTGAGATGTGCCTTTTCTTATTTGCATGGAGTTTTGCTTCCCTTTAGCTTTCCCTTCCAGACCTTCTTTGAATCAGAATCCTTCAGATGAGGGTTTCAAATTTCCATTTTTTCAGGCTATACAAGAAAGTACATTAAGGAGCTGCATCATGTCCAAAGCCTGCAAATATGGCAGCATGGCATGCTGATTAAAGGAGTATGGAAGGAGACTAAGAAGTAAGTCATTCTGACTCTCATATTATCTCCTGCTTCCTCTTGTTCACACACACAAAAAAAATGTGTTAGCAGTGGGAGACTTAATGCAGAGTCTCACATCTATTCAAAGTACTGAGAATAACTGTTGATTGCTCAGCCCTAATATAGATATCTATATTAACTTTTATGACCCAAGAAGGGTTGAATTCTCCTATTGCAGGAGGCTGAAAGACTATATGAGCATGAGGATGGGAGGAATGCCATAAAGCTCTGTGATCCAGATAGCATACTTTCATTGCAATCATGAACACATAGCATCAATGGAGACCTGTACAAATACGGGCCCTTCAGCAGCATTCCATTACAGAGAGAAGAGAAAACAATGAGGCAGGATATGGTGAATAAGAGTGAACCTCATAGGTTCATTTACTTGACTGCTTAGTTCCTGGTGTATGGAACTGTTTGGGAAGGATTACAAAGTGTGGCCTTGTTGGAGGAGGTATGTCGCTGGGGTTGGGCTTTGACAAAAACACACACCATCCCTAGTTGTGCCTCCTGCTTTTGAATCAAATGTAATTTCTCATCAAATGCTTCAGTGCCATGCCTTCCTGCCTGCTGTCATGTTTTCTAACATAGTGGTCACAGACTCACCCTCATAAATTGCAATCACCAATAAACAGTTTGTTCTACAAGTAGCCTAGAAAAGTGAGTAAGACATAGCACTACATTCTGAGAAGTTATGGATTATTATTTGTCACTGCAGAAAAGTTATCATTTTTAAGTTGGTATAGACAGTAAGTAGTTAGAAAGAAGAACAGGTCTAGTAGGCCAGAGAAAAGGGGTAATAGAAGAAAATGGGTTTAATCACACATTGTCGCTCTCTCTATATATATATGTATGTATGTGTGTGTGTGGGGGGGGTCTTGTACATGTGTGTGAAACTGTCAAAAATCAAAAACTTTTCGACTTAAATTAGAATCCCCCTTCTTTTTCCAGTCTAGTGTGATTTCCACACAACTGTTCAAGTGACATGGGATCCATCCATAAATGTCATCATCCATAGGTGTGTATTTCTGAAGTTCCTATGCCGTGGAAAATTAAGATTAAATAGTGCATTATGATCTTCTCTTGATTGTGGCCCTTTGTCAGAACAGTTTGAGACTCATTACAAATAAGGAATGGGAATACATTTTTTTTTCTCATGTAAAACTAAAGATATTATGGATGTCTTCTTAAATTATATTCAGTAAATAGTTCATCCAAGAAAGAGCTGTTTCAAATGTCAAAAATGGTTTATTTGACACCATGAGTCTACTTCTGTGATAGAAGATAATGAGACAGAATTGACTGTTAAATGAAGGAAGAAATAGTAAACAGGATTACGCTGAATTGTCGAAAGAAGTCAAGAGCTCCTTATCCAGTATAATGATGATGATAGTAGGATCCACATAGACCTTGCAACAGCTACAAAGTCATGAGAAAGTTGAAGTGTCTAATTAACAAGACCCTTGTAAGGTTGATCTAATGTGTTAGATTTTAAGTTTTCTCCTAACTTTTGTTCAATATTAAAATATACCTTGAGAAGCATACAACATTAAATAGTATTATTTACTTCAACCCTAATATAATTGAATTTATCTTATATGTTCCATATGCACTCTAATCATGAACATCAAGCTCCATTAAAATGAAGATATGCCTTAGACATAAAACATTGTAAGTACTGGGGTCTAGTAAGCAAAAACAAGAAAATTCTGCAACACCTAAACTAAATACCCAGGTACTTCAATTTGAGTCTTGGAGTGGGTAGGGGGAAAATGAATACTGTATTAAAAGGTTTGAGGGATTTTTGTAAGCTTATTTGTGAGGAGAGATATTTTCATATATTTCTGTTCAATGGAAAATTGGTATTACTATGTTGTTTGGTTTCATTTAGATATTCAAGGGTATTAAGGATTGGAAAGAATTTTCTCTCTCCTAACTCTAACAACAAAACATTAAATGACTGTTTTTACTCTGTTGACAAATCTTCTTCATGGCTTTATAAATTGCTCCAAAGCAAAGCTAATTGTATAATTTTCTTATCAGTGTCAATGCTAATGACTTGCTATTAACATTGTTTTTTAATTGGAATACAAGTAGAAGGTATCCCAGTGTATTCTGTAATATTCAGAATGAAATTCCTGCCACACTAAAGTAAATCGTAATAAAACTAAGACAAAAATAAAAGAAAAAAATCATTCTTTTCCTAAAGATATCTGAACTGAGAAAATAGATGCATTATTCTATTTGCTACCTCTTATTCATCTCCTCTGCCTCTCATTTAAATTTGAGTCTTGTTTTCTAGAAATATTATTCTTTGCTAACTAATAAAGCATGCTGATGAAGTGTGTGTCATTAAAAACTGACTACTATCAGAAACCATGAAACATTTTCGTTATTAGGTCATTTATTTTTAGTGATACAAACTCTGTCCTAGTTTTGTATCATACTATTCACACCCCTAATGTGTTGACACATTTAACTGATTACACCAAACGATGCTATGCAAGAAAATGATCTCCATTCATATACACCCCATGTGTACTGGTAAATCCATGTAGAGATCAGGCTAGGCCACTACTATAAACTCCAATGGTTTATTAGGTGAAACATAAATTCTTAGGTGGAAAAGATGGCCAGCTTCTTTTCTAAAAGGAGGAAATCCCAAGAGATAAAATCTGTATCAAGTATAATAAAAGAATGTCATAACAATAATGATCCATGAAAGTCTAATGTAATTGTAACTATACAATATCATACATGTATTAAAATAGTTAATTGTTAAACAAACTGCATTTCATGAGTATGTGTTATGCAGTGGTTCTCAACCTGCCTAATTCTTTGACACTTTAATACAGTGCTTCACATTGTTGCGACCCCAACCATAAAACTGTTTTTGTTGCTACTTAATAACTGTAATTTTGCTACTGTTATGAAACATAATGTACATATATTTGGAGATAGGGGTTTTCCAAAGGGGTTGTAACACACATGTTGAGAACCACTATGCCATAGACTGGGTTCAGTCAGGCTTCTTTTATTAAATCTATGTCTGGCAGGTTTGATCACCAAAAGCCAACTGTCATGATTACATTGTATATTTGTCTGTATAATGAAACACAATGATTTGGGAATATTCTTCAAAAAATGAGAACTTGTCTTTGTGCATTTAACTCCCATCATGTGAGAGGCATATTTAATATTCTCAATTCTCCCAATATTTTCAATATTTTCAATTCTCCCAATAGATGTAAAATAAATCTTATTTGTCAGAAATTTTAATCACTTTAGTTATATCTGACAGTATTTTATTCTGTGCCCAGATAAGTTATACATATTCTTAATATTCCATCTGGTTTTGAAGTATGTTCAAGCAGACTGTATTTCCTTCAGGGCAGAGACCCAGTTCCATTTGAGTTCTATTCTGAAATCTGAAATCCTACTCCCTGGTCAATACTATAAATAATGTAAAATATGCATTGAAGGAACTCCTACAAATATCTGGAATCATACCATCTTCCACTTATAACAGAAAGGATGGTTTTGCCAAATAAAAGCAGGAGTGCTTGTTTAAACAACAATAACAACAACAGAATGATGTGTTTTGACATGTTTCTCGGGATATCCCAGTTGTGTTTTGGCAAGGCACCTACAGCTGTCTTCCAAAATCACCACACAGATCTAGGTTAATAAGCAAAAGTACACATTTTCCCAGTCATTCATAATTCTAGAGGAAAGAGGAAGTGTCCCGTGGTCTTTGACAACTCAGTTTGTTGCTATTGGCAGCCTGTGTATCATCTGCCCTTAGTGTTCTACCTTGCTGCGGGATACCAGGAATGGGAATTTCTTTATAAGACATTGTCTGGTAAAACTGTTGTGTATCTTGAGTTGCTAGCACAAAACACTATCAAGGAACAGCAAAGTACAAAAAATCCCAGTAAACACTGCTACATATGTTGGCAGAAATAATCAAAACCAGGCCTGAAGCACCTGCAATTTTAGAACTAAATAGGAATTTGCTTCCTTATCAGGTGCAGTGATAAAGGACTCCTATAGCTTTGTGGGTGTCTCAATATAGCATGTGCCTAGAATTTGATACTAAGGGCATTACACCTCTATAATCATTTCTCACACCCAGCCATGCCTTTCTTTGAAATAAGCTACAAAAAATTGGGCACTTTTCTCAAGACAATAATCATAGCTGAGTTTTCCACAAGAATCAGAACATTTTTAGCCCCTGCAGAATAGAGCAGAACTGATATTGGTCTTGCTCAGAAAATCAAATGTTCCTCCAGAGGAAAACTTGGCTATCTTCTGCACATAAGGCAGGAAATCCATTCACATTCTTTTCAAAGTAGATGTGACTATTTTCAAGATGACATCTCTATGGAACTGTGAGCATCTTGAGGGTTAACACCATATTTATTCAACTGGAGTAAACACTGGTACTGAAAGAGCTCTCTACAATCTTTGCTAAACCAAGGAAGTAAAGCAGGAGCGAATCAGGTTCATCAACAAGTTTTACCCTTTGGATAACAATGTTCTATTGTGAAGACACCAGTGACCCTTCCTTCTCATTATTCATTCCTCATTTAAATTTTGAGCTCAGGAAATTCTTGAACCCACTAATTTCTGTCACTGTAAGTCACAAGGATAGTCCAAGTCATCATCATCTTTTGCCTGAAATAATCTATTTATCAATTCAGGGTTTATCTAATTGGTTTTATATACTAGATAAGAAGGGTCTCTCTCGCTCTCTCTCTCTCTCTCTCTCTCTCTCTCTCTCTCTCTCTCTCTCTCCTCTCTCTTCTTAGGGGGAGGTTCAAGGCAGGGTTTCTCTATGTAGCTCTGGAGCCTGTCCTGGTACTCACTCTATAGACCAGGCTGGCCTTGAACCTACAGAGATCTCCTTGCCCCTGCCTCTGGAATTCTGGGATTAAAGGTGTGCACCACCACAGCCTGGCTCAGAGGGGGTCTCTTAAATAACAAATTAAATGATGAATTATCTGACTTACTGTCATATTTTGCAGATTCAGAGCATCCTCATCATTCTAATGGTAACTTACTGACATCTCCACACCTTTCTGTCTTTACCAGTACTTACTAGTTTGTTATTCATAATCATAAACCTAACTTTGCATTCTGTCTAAACTTGGAAGAGAATGAGGGAAAAAGGGAAACCAAAAAACTTCAGAGAGAGCAGAGATTAGAGAGTATTGAAAGCAGATGGGAAGTGAGCATTCCCCTGAGCTACAGAAAGAATGGTCTAGTGGTAAGATGCCTTCAAGTCAAAAGCATTAGTGTTGCCCACAGTCAGCAATGGTGATTTTGTTGCTTTTGCCATTCCTGGACCCAAATGCTCTGCAGTGCCCATGCCTTCTTCATCCTCCCTAAGAACACATGTTTGCCATCCAATTACTAGGTCTTGGCAGTGCTGATGCAGAACTGAGAAACATTTGTTTGGTCCAGCATTTTGCCATACCTTCATTTCAAAGAAATGCACTCCATTTGAAGTAAAGAATTCATATGTATAAACATTTGATAGATGCCTATTTAACTCAAACTATAATGCTCATGATGGAAACAGCGTGGGTCATTTTGCTTTCCTCTGTGTCCCTGAAAAATAGCAGAATGTCTTCCATATAGTAACTATGCCTAAAATATGCTTTTTGAGTGGATGGCAAAATCAATGAATGTGTCTCTGGGCCCTTTTATGTAAGTCAGGATAGTCAATTGAACACACTATCCAGTCTCTTGTGTCTCTCAGTGGCCAAAAACATCCTGTGAAGTAAGTTTGCTCTGGTTTCCATGTGTATTAAAGGATATACACTTATAAAAATACACTAAATAATTCTTATTAATTTAAATTAACCATGTTTGTATTTACGCTCACAATTGCATTTCCAGAACTAGTTGGCCTAACCAACAGAGCTCATTTCTTGTAATTAATGCTTATTGCTTTAAGGAAGAGGTGGAGGGTTAGAGTTATGGCACAAGGAAGAGTAGTTGCCAGGCAAATGTGAGAAATGTGAGGCCTGAGGTTGAATCTCCACTAGGAAAACAGCGGCGATTCTGGAAAGGTTCCTGACCATTTGGTACTAATAGAGCAACGCTGATCATCATAGAACTCATCTATTATTTTGCTTGCAGTCTGTTTTTCCCATTATATCCCATATATCCAAACTCAGAAGGGCTGCTGCAAACAGAAAATTGACCAATGATGAGGCCATCCTTATTTACAAGGATTTGAAGAAATTTAATAAAGCAGTAGTAATCAAGTACAAATGCCCTTTCAATAGCTAGGACAAGTCACCAAGCAGCTTGCTTATGGTTTAAACTCAAGGGTAGATTGACAACATACTTAGCAATGTCTTCTAGCACCATGCCCTATGAAATAGAAGCCAAAATTAAGCAAGAATAGTGAAAGGGCTATCACTTTGTTTTTATCCCAAGTATTTTAAATTCAATTTGTAATTTTATGTCTTTTATTAATAAAATGCTATAATTAGACATATTAGCCATGTCATATTGCATTCATGTGTTCTTGCTGCCTATCCTGCAAAACAATTCAGGACATTTATCCTTCCATTCCTAAATTCTTTTTGTTTAGGAATGTGCTTCAGGTTCCTCATTTGAAAAGTAGGGGTTCTCAGTATCTTTTAGGGGTACAGATTCAGGCCATAGAGGCTCCAATGCTTATACAGTTGGATAAAGCACTTATTTTTCCAAAAATCAATGCATATAAAACAAACAACCTTTTGTACACAGTTCACACACTGCCCTCCTGGGTCAAAGTGAGTAGCTGGGAGATCCACTTCCAAAGCGTCCCCTTAGCAGTCTTCCTCAGAATTCTGGTGCTGTTAATGAGGACCCAGTGTAATAGTCTACAGAGTAGCTGCCAGCATACAGTAAATAAGGAATGCTATTTCCCATCTTCACATCTTTGACAATAATTCTCAAATGTGTAAATGTAAATAATTCCCATTTAATTTGGAACATTTGAATTTTTTGGAGGTTAAATGCTAAAAAGGGCTACAGACTTATTGAGACTAGCATGTGCCTCTGAGTTAAGTCATTGTGTCCCATGTTTACTGAATATTTTCCACATATGTGGCATGGAGTGGTAAGTTTAATAGTCAGGGGTGGGAATGCACAAGAAAATACAAACACAATTTCAAATATGTAAGAACAAAACAGTGTGGTTGCCACAGGGAAGTATGAGGCTTCTGGGATAGACAATAATGGAAAGAGGCATTTATTGGCTTATTGGTAAAGGCAGTGAAGGAAGACCTGGCTGGCAGAGGGGATCATTAAGTGGGAGTTTCAACATTATAGAAGAATCCATAAAGATGAATTTTCAGCATTACAGCAGAATCCATAAAGATGAGTTTGGAACAGAATTCTAAACAGGAAAGAAATAAAGAAAAGAGAAAAAAAGAAAAGAAAAGGAAAGACAAAAGTGTGGAGCAACACATTTGAAGCCCATACTAGAAAGAGCAAGGCATGCTTTAGGTTCATACCTAGGCTTTGCAGGGAGAATTATGTAAGCATTGAAACCACCTGAAGACCACTGTTTCTATTAGATAGATCCTTAACAGCAAGGGAGGACAAACTAAATTTGATGCCTCCAAGCATATACAGCTCAAAGTAGCTGCTTTAGAAATCTCTTCTCGGACATCTCTTGTTAAAGATAAAAACCAAGATGTAAAAATTTCTAAAGATGCCAGGCAGAGGTGGTGCAAGCCTTTAAACCCAGCACTCAAGAGGCAGAAGCAGAGGCAGAGGCAGAGGCAGAGGCAGAGGCAGAGGCAGAGGAGCAGAGGCAGAGGCAGAGGCAGAGGCAGAGGCAGAGGCAGAGGCAGAGGCAGTTAGATCTCTGAGTTCAAGACCAGCATGGTCTACAGAGAGAGTTCCAGGACAGGCTCCAAAGCTACACAGAGAAACCCTGTTCCAAAATCAACAACAACAACAAAAAATAACAAAAGCAAAAATCAAAAAACAAAACAAAACAAAAAAACAAACAAACCAAAACAACAGTGGATTGAGAACAGAAAAAAATTGTATTGAAGTTACCAAACTAAAGAATTCAAACTATATTGAAGCATTCTATTATGAAGACTAAAGACATGGAGGGTATCATTATAAGCTTCTGAGAAAAGGTGTGCTTTGGGGGGTACACAGAGTATGAACTGCTACTTGGAAAGCATGTAGAAGGGGCTTACATTTCAGTATGGCAAAACTTTGCATTCAGCCACTGACCTGATGGCAGGCAGCTATTGCTATACTCAAACCAGCTCCATTTATATTTTGTTCTCTTTGCTCAACAGGGAGTCTTCTCAAGTGGTGTGTATGAAGGAATCCTAACATAACTAGTCACTATTCTTATATTCAAGACTAAAGGGAGACAAAAAGCTAACAGTGAAGTAACTGAAGTTTTAAGAAATAACTAACTACCCAGTAGTTGTTTGAAACCCATTCATGTTAACTACATTTCCCATTCTTAGATGGGGAACTTCATCTGGATGCAAGAGACAAAACTGCTAAGTGATTTTTGTTGTTGTTGTTTTGGAGGAAGTTCGCTAATGTGTGATAAATAGCGATGGTGCTATGTACAACAGCACCAAGAATCCAGAACAGTCTCTACTAATTTAAATACAGCCATTCTGGCTATTGCATTGCTTATCTGGACTCCGAGTTATTCTGAAGATGCATTAATGCTTAACACCCAATTTAATGTCATATGGAAAACAGTTATTGCTGTTTCGGCTCAATAATAATGGTCCCTGACTTTTCTCGTCTTTATTTTCAAGGTTCATCCTTCAAAGCTGTTGAGAGATCTGAAAAAAATAAGACATGTCAGGACCCCTCATCAGGTCAGAAGACAGAGACTCATGTCTTCAAGCCTTCATGGAGGCCTGTGACTTCTTCTGACTATCACTATAAACTCTATAACTATGTGCCTCAGGAGATAGTTCTATGGCTGGCCATACCTACTATCCCAGGTAGAGAATATGTTTGGGGTCTATCTCAATAAGTCATGGTTCAGTGGGAAGAATCAAGGTTGTTATCCTAACTGAGAGGACATTCTCCTATAATTTGACAGTTCAAAACACAATTCTGCACAATTCTTAATATCAAATAAGAACAGAGCTGGTCTCCTCCCTAATATCTAATATCTCATACTCCTTCTATATGTGTTATGCTAACCTATTCCTCATCTTGCCTTATGAACACTAGTACCTCTATGTGAGCTGTGCTCGCCATGTAAACACCTCTACCTCTGTAAATCATTTTATCTCAATATGCCACAACTTTCGTGCTATATAAATAGGCACATAAACACAAATTGTTTGGGAATAAGCATTGGAAACAGTTGCTTGCTTTGTGCAAATGACCCATAGACCCTGAATGGTATATTATGCACGTGTAGCCACTCTTAGGCTGGGATAATTCTTTGCTGTTTTAGGATGCTAAGTGCTGGTTCAGACAAAAATGGCACCCTCAAAAGTTGTCAAACTTTTATGGGTGTTTCAGGTCCTGACACTGTTACATGTTGTTTTTACTGATAGGCAAATAACATTTATGTTAACACAGTAAAAGATATAGCTAAAATCGATGTTTCCTATTTTTCTAAAATATTTCAGCTTACTGATACTATATTATAAATAATTATTCTTCTCCCCCCTATGAACATCACCTACCACTTACCTGATTATGACTCAAAATGAGGTTTGGCTGCTTGCACACTCTAATTTCAAGCCAAAAGCATCTCTCTTGTCATGTGGGATGTTAAAGATTTTACACGGCAATCTCCAGAGAGTTTGACATAGAGATGCAAGTCCTGAGGAGAACTGTTTACAGGTTGTAATTATGAAGGCCAAACTAAAATTTTCACTCAAGGATTCATTTTCCTTAGTGCCTAAGATATATTTATGGCAGTGATTTTGCTTATAAAACTGATTTTATTTGTGTTTATATATCTCTAATGAATCCCTTTGCTTTTTCATCAGTTATTCATCAAACATCTTAGGGAAACACCAGACAATGATTAGTCTTCAGGTAGTTCTCATAGCTAATTCTCTTGTAGCCTCATTGCTTTATGTCTAGCACCTTCAATATCACTGTCTGTCTGTGTTTGACTGTCTATGATTGTCTTTGTCTCTGTGTCTGTCTCTCTCTGTCTATGTCTTTCTGTCTCTCTCTCTCTCTCTCTCTCTCTCTCTCTCTGACACACACCCACACCCACACCCACACACACCCCACACACACAAATCAGGATATGGGCTGCCAAACAAGAAGTGATTGCTTAATTTGCTTAGTGTATGTACTAGCTTTGGTTTTCAAATATTTCTCTGCATCACATATTTGTTTGCCTCAACTAATATCAACATGCTTCTTCTTAAATCTGAAGTTGTGTATGGTAAAGTTCACATCTTGGGAGATTAATTATGCAGTCATGACTAATTATTTGTGTCTGCTTATATGAGCAAGGCCATTATACACATTGAACATCATAAAGATAATCAGGTTTTTACCCTCTCAGCACAGGTCAGGAGAGAACCTTATTATCCTTCATAAACAGAATGAAATGACTGTTGGTCCAATCTGGTAAATGTAAATTCAGGACTATGATCTCAGAAATGATTTAATGAACAAGTTCAGAAAAAGAGAAATAGGGAGAGAAATTCCACAAAGACATAGGTCTATAGACCACAATCGCCTGAAAGAAAGCTTAGAAAGACATACTTGAAGAAGGGTTCAATTGCAATTGCCAAGAACAACTGGCTTCAAATGCTGCCTGTCTCGATGTGAACTGAGGGGTAGAATTTAGCTTTAATCTTTTTTTTTAATGCATAGCCTTACTGATAAACTTTAGGATACATATTAGTTTGGGGAAATTATCCTAAATTCAGGACCCTAGAAATTATGCAGGTGTGGCATAAGGCACCAGAACTCCTCCAGCATTCATTTTGCCACATCCTCCTCTTTTCTTCTTGAGCACATAATGTCAAGGGGAACAATTTAGCAATGCAAACCAAAGCGTCAATCCATCACCCGAGGCTGATAAAGTTTGAAGAAGGTAGTATAAATACTTTACTACCAGTCTATCTAGTATATGTCACTTCTAATTTAAAGGTCTTTAAGCCTTTGAAAGGTCAACGTATACACTGCAGTACATCATAGGGAGTGTAATCCATTATATGCCTTCAGTGGTCCACATTCTCTAGCCCTTCAAAGCTTTAAGCTGAGAAACTCAGAGAGTGGTCATGAGAACACATGCTTGTCAAGTACATTTTTCACCCTGCCAGACACATTCTAAAGTGTTGCTCTTTCCTCTTTCATTTTCATTTTGGAAGTGTTTATCCCCCGGTTAACCTCCTTAGTGATACATTTTCTTCAGTACCCAGCTTAAGGTCTGTGTTCTCCCCCTTTGGGGGATATCTTACACTATGAATGTTAGCTAGACTTTGTGAAATCTACTTTCAGTATTTGTTATCGTTTTATGGATGTTGATGTTAATGTTAATGTTTAAATTCCTCATATTCCTTTGAAAAAGAAGCATCTTAAATATATTTTCCTGTATCACCTATAGGAAGTGCCTTACGCACATTAAAGCAGGTTTCTTAAAAACGTCCATTGACCCAACCACACATCACAATGACATGAAGAGCAGGCACGGTATGCACGGTTTCTGACTGCATCCTACCCAGAACAGATGACATCTATATGTTTAAACTATCAGAAGATGCACACATGGATCCTGCAGTTGGAATCAGTCAGTTAGAGACAGGTTTTCCTAAGAATTGCTTGAAGCAGTTGTAAACATTCATATTCCACAACTCTGGCAGACCTGGCAGATCTAAATGACTGTCCCAGGAGGAGCAGACTGGGTATCCATTTGTTTTTAAGAAGTCCTTTCCATCACCACCACTCATTGCCCATCACATAATTCTCACAACATGACATAACAGTAAAACTTTGTCTCAATTATTATCAGTCCTTTCTCAACGGACTGAAAATAGATTTTATGGAATAATGTCACAGATTTTCTTCAACGTTTTGTTTTAGTTATAATAACTTTCATGATTTAAACATAGATTCAGAAATGTTAACCTAATAACACTGCATTTATTTTCCACATTATTTCTTTGTGATTAGGTTAATAGCCTTTTGGTTAAATGGACGTACTGTAAAAATAATGAAATCTGTGGTTGGTTAGCTCAGATATCAATGACAGCAACATGCAAGTGACTTATATATAATCATATATAACTTATATGTAACCATATATATACATATATGCATATATAGCACCTTATATAGCTATATATATTAGTTGGAGACAGGTAGACAAGCACACACATGTACAAATTGAATGTAATATGAGCTACTGTGAATCGTGCACTATCCCTAAAGTCTCAACAAGAACTACCTGTAGCTTTTCTGTAACAGCAGTGAGACATCTTCCTAAGACCTCAAGACCTCTTGGGTGGACCGAGGTTGCACTATAAATATGTGGCATTTCCATGGTGTACAGTGCCAGTAGAGGGCTCTTCCCTTGTCCCTAAGGCTCCTCCATTGGAAAGGATATATAATGACAAGATTCTTAAATCTCATGAGGTTTACTGGATGAAGCAGCAAATCTGAAGTAAAAGGTTAAAAGTAAGTGTGTTGGATGTTTTATGTTCCTCTCTGTTCATTGTGCACAAGGTTTGTTGCAAGCATTAAGAAAATAATTGCAGGAGATACAGAGCAAAAATTTGGAAAAACTAAAAGGCAAACCACCTCGTTAATATCACTTTTACTATTTCAAAGATGAATTTTTTTCTTTACCTAGAAATGTACATTTTCACTAAAAATTTGTCACAACATTTATTAAGTTGTGTGTACATGTGTGTGTGTCTGACAGAGAGAGAGGGAGAGAGACAAAGAGAGAGAGACAGAGACAGAGAGAATGAGGGATGGAGAGAGAGAGGCAGGGATACAGAGACACACAGAGAGATAAAGATGTCAGAAAATTGCAAGAGCTGGTTCTCTAGCCACCATGTGAGTCTTGGCTTTGAAAGCAGTTCTCCAGGTTTGGAGCACTTTTACCTGCTCAGCTATGTTCATGACACATATGTTTTTCCTTTTAAACTGCTATGATTTTATATGTCTTTTTAAATGTTTTAACAAATTTATTGGCATATTTATTTAATTAATCCTCTAATTGATGAGTAGTAAATATTTAATTATTTCTATAACAGTTATGGTAATGGTTTAAACTTTTCTACTATTAATCATTTCATTTTGTTTAAATGATATTTTTATGGATAAATCTCTGATTATGTCTTTATTCATTTTGTTAGAAAACATTTTTTAAAGTGGGTTGATGTCAAATATAAGTAATTTTTAAAGATAAAGACCTCACAACTGTTTCCAAAACTTTGGCCTATTTAAATTCTATCACTTTTATATACTTGAGGAAGAGTCCATTGTATCCTATAACTAAACAAAGCCATTTTTGTTTAATGTTTAATAAAACCTAAGAAAATGTTCATTTTTGTGATACTGAATTTGATTAATTTAGTGTTATCCACTGTATATTTTTATGCTTTTCTGTTTGTTCTTTTGTCCACTTTTAAATGTTTGGCCAGTGATTTATAGACCTATTATTTATTTATTTATTTATTTATTTATTTATTTTGGTTTTTCGCGGCAGGGTTTCTCTGTGCAGCTTTGGAGCCTATCCTGGCACTTGCTCTGGAGACCATGCTGGCCTTGAACTCACAGAGATCCACCTGCCTCTGCCTACTGAGTGCTGGGATTAAAAGCGTGTGCCACCAACGCCCGCCAGACCTATTATTTTTTTAAATTTGTTTTTATTTAAATTAGAAACCAGCCTGCTTCACATGTCAATCTCAGCTCCCTCTACCTCCCTCCCCTCTTCCTCCCTTGCCACACCCTCCCATGCCCCAACAACTCCCCACCCCATCCCTCCTCTGATACCCAGGGAGGGTAAGGCACTCCATGAGGGATCTCAAAGTCTATCATATAATTCAGGACAGGGCCTAAGCCCTCCCACATGTGTCCAGGCTGAGAGAACATCACTCTACATGGAATGGTCTCCCAAAGTAATTTCCTTTAGTTCCATCAATTTTCCTGCAAATTTCAAGATTCCATTTGTTTTTTCTGCTGAGTAGTACTCCATTGTGTAAATGTACCACATTTTCTCTAGAAGAAACCATTCTGAGTGAAGTAACCCAATCACAAAAAAGACAAACATGATATGTACTCACTCATATGTGGATTTTAGACATAGAGTAAAGGATTACCAGCCTACAATCCACACTGCCAGAGAAACTAGTAAACAAGGAGGACCCTAAGAGAGACATACATGGTCCTCTGGAGAAGGGGAAAGGGACAAGATCTCCTGAGCAAATTGGGAGCATGGGAGGAGGGGGAGGGGAGAAGAAGAGGGGTGAGGAGGACATGAGGGAACAGAAAGGTTGAGTTGGGGGAAGAATAGAAGAAAACAAGAAAGGAGATACCATAATAGAGGGAGACATTTTAGGTTTACAGAGAAATCAGGCACTAGGGAAATGTCTGGACATCTACAAAGATGACACCAGCTAACAATCTAAGCAACAGAGGAGAGGCTACCTTAAATGCCCTCCCCTGATAATGAGATTGTTAACTGACTTATATGCCACCCGATAGCCCTCATCCAGCAGCTGGTGGAAGTAGAAGTAGACACCCACAACTAATCACTGAACTAAACTGGAATCAAGATGCAGAGAAGGACAAGCGATGAGCAAAGGGGTCCAGACCAGGCTGAAACCCACAGAAACAGCTGACCTGAACATTGGGGAATTCTTGCTCCCTAGACTGATAGCTGGGATACCAGCATGGGACTTATCCAGAACCCAGGAACATGGGTTTCTGTGACGAGACCTCGGAAATCTACCTCCTATAGTAGTTCAGTACTTATCCCTAGCATAGGTATAGTGGAAGCCCATTTCACATAGAGGGATAATCCCTGAGCCAAGACACATGGGAGTAAGAGTAGGCCCTATCCCAAAGGATATAATAGACTCTGATGACCCCCCTATGGAAGGCTCCACCCTCCGTGGGGAGCAGAAAGGATATGTGATAGGTAGGGTTTTAGTTGTAGGTGGTGGTAGGAGAGGAGGGGTAGGAGAGGAACTGGGATTGACATGTAAAACAATCTTGTTTCTAATTCAAATTAAATAAAGGAGTAATTCCCTTTCTATAACAGATTTGTTTTTCTCTTATACTGAACTTGACTTTAAATATCAATATCTATTGGATGGGTATGTTCATTTCCTGAAATTTATTTCATGAAAATTTTGTTGTAACAAATGAAACATTCATAAAAGCTAAAATATTTTGACAGTGGAAGCATTGTAATTAATGCCTATATCATTCAATAAATATTATATTTTCTTCAGTTTATATTTAATAACCTAATAAAATTTTTGTTACATTGCTCATATTGAATTTTTTTGTACCTTATCTATAGGAATTAAATCCATAGGGATAATTTTAGACGTGTAAATTCTACTAAAAGTGTATTCTTTTTGGATCTAGGTTTCTACAGGTCTTTGAGCTTCTGGAAAAGGCATATCAAACTCATGAAATAATTATTGACTCAATGACTTTTCTAAGGGGCAGGTAGGGGGATTTTCTGCTTTTGAATGATAAGGATAATTTTTTTTAATATTACAGTCCCTTGCACTTTAAACCTCCTTGGTACAAAGTAGCATAGTGCATTCTAAGGCCAGTAAGTTAGAGCTAGCCATTTCAAACAATTTTCTGAAAAGGCATGTATTAGCATATTAAAGACATCAGATATTTTTCATCTACAAATAACCAAAAATCATGTGGATAAATTGTCATAACTTCTAGAAAGCTGTTTGCATCTTTTTGTGACAGCATCACATATCTTGAAGAAAATTACAATTCAAAGCATTTTGCTTCCTTGCAGAAGATGGTGAGCTAAGGCTGAAATGCCAATGAAGGCAGAAGAACAAAAGAACTGTTGCTGGCAAAGTAGCTGACAGGAATGGAGAAAGACTGTTGTGGACTGTAGAACTGATCTCATTGAGAAGGAATTGAAAAATAATGCATGGTACTTCAAAGAGGAAAAATCTCCTGTCATGGATCTTTTCAGTCCACTTTCTTTGCTGAGTAGAAATGTGGAAACAAGCTAATTACTGTCTATCTTTTACTCTCCTGGTGAGCAACAAAATGCAGAAGGAAGCTACTCAGTGTTCTCTGTATTTACTAATGATGAAACTTTCATACTTTTTCTGAGGAGTCTTTGAGTCAAGATAATTCTGCCCTAGAGTTACAATCAGAAACATTCTGAAAGCTTTAAAAAAATATCTGTATCCAGATCCTATGCCACACCAATGAAATGAGGCTCTTTTAGGGATGGGTGCATTTGGTGGGTTGAATGCATTTTTAAACATTCACCAATATGACGTCATGAATAAAGACAACAGATGAAAGGATGCAACATGTAAGAGGAAAATCTTAATGGGATACTAAGTTTTCCTCCTGTGTTTTGCACCTCCATCACAAGGGGACAAAGGAGAAATACTTCCCAGTGACACCAGATTTTGGCTAACTCTCATGTAAATATCAGGTCAAGCACAGGATATTTTTGGAAAAGGCCAAGGGAAACATCCATCAAAAGTGGTATTTTGTAAGTAAAATGATATTAAATATTAATAATGTGAAGCAAGTAAAGCAACAAGAAGCATAAAAGCACATGTCCTAGTCCTTATTACACAGGCTCTAGAAATGATGGCCTCTGAGGCCACTGCTTCAGATATTCTGACATGAACACAAAATCCCACAGTTGGAGCTTGTTCTCAAAGATACACGATAACAAGAATGGAGATATCATAATAGAGGGAGACATTTTTGGTTTACAGAGAAATCAGGCACTAGGGAAATGTCTGGAGATCTACAAAGATGACACCAGCTATCTCAGCAACGGAGGAGAAGCTACATTAAATGCCCTCCCCTGATTATGAGATTGATGACTGACTTATATGCCTTCATCCACCAGCTTGTGGAAGTAGAAGCAGACACCCATAACTAACCACCGATCTGAACTGGAACCCAGAGAAGGACCAGTGAAGAGCACAAAGGTCCAGACTACTCTGGTGAAACACACAGAAACAGCTGACCTGATCATTCAGGAACTCTTGCTCCCCAGTCTGATAGCTGGAATACCAGCATGGGACTGATCCAGACCAAAGGAACATGGGTTTCTGTGAAGAAACCTCAGAAATCTATGGGACCTCCTGTAGAAGCCCAGTATTTATCCGTAGCATAGGTGTGGTCTTTGGGAGCCCAGTACGTATAGAGGAATACTTCCTGAGCCAAGACACACGGGGGTGGGCCTAGGCCCTACCCCAAAGGAAACGAAAGACTCTGATGACATCCTATGGAAGGCCTCACCATCTAGGGGGAGCAGAAAAGATATGTGACAGATAAGGTTTTAGTTGGGGAGGAAGGATGGGAGAAGGGAACTGGGATTGTCATGTAAAAAAAAAATCCTGTTTCCAATTCAAATAAAAAAAAGTTGGAAAAAAATAAAAAAATAAAACCTTATTAAATGTTACGTTTAAATGCCATTAAAAAAAAAAAAGATCAGATCCTAATGAGTTGGTAGAGATCATACTTCTACAAAGGAGTGTCTGAATGTAGAACTGTACTGAATCCATCAGTACTGAATACATCTTATTTAAGTCTTCCAGAGAGCTAGATTCCCTCACCTTTATAGATGAGCTTTCTCCAGAAGGAAATCTGAACTAACAATGCCTGAACCCAGTGCTTACACTGGATGTTTTCCATATTTACTCAGTTGTGATCCACTACAGACACTTAGAGTGCTCTTAGCTTTACCCTATAGAAAATAGGTGAGCAGTTTCATGGCTATGCTCTCCTCCATATTTACCTGCTCTTGTTTGGAACACAATTTTAGAAGTAATTTCTCCTAGAGTATGGATAAGTTCATGCTGGTCTGTATTATACTGCCAAATAACTTTTCAAGGACTTTTTTAAAAAACTAATTTGTACTAACTCCAAAACGGCACTCATATTTTAATTGTTTCTAATTTAATAAGCATGCATTATTTCATCTACTTTAAAAACTTCTATTGGGTTCATCATTAAATTATAGATTTTGTGTTGTATAGGCTTTGATAATAATTACAATATTCCCTGATAAATTTCAATATCATGGTTGAAGTTTTTCTGTTGTAATGATTTGGGGTGGGATTTTTTGTGGTTAGAGACTATCTCTCAAGTAAGGAATAAGGCCCTTGCAGGTAGAGGTTAGCCTTGTCTGCTTTGTTGCTACATTCTGGTCCTTACTGTGGTTCCAAGAGCATAAGTGAAAATCAAAGTCACACATCATTTGGCCTACTACTTCTCACATTGGCGGCAAGAATTGTGTCAGTTGGTGTTGATCATCACCTTTCACACATTTTAAGACAGGAAGATCCCCGGTGAGCAACCATCAAAAATGAATGCATCAAAAAAATAGCTAAGGCACTGAAGATTCCTAAAATCAAGGAAGATAATCTCAATGACTTGTGTGGGAGTGATCTGAGTCATCTTCCAGGAAGAGGGAAAATCTCTTCATTGACAAAACTTTTTGAAAGGAGAACCATAGTATCTTCTCTGTTGCTTGAAGCTCCTGCCAATAACCACTCAGTGGAGGCAATGGACCCAAAGAGAACAACGTGCATTCTGTAGGTGCTAAAGGAATCCTAATTGGCCCAATTAATGTGATGGCTTTAATTTGTAAGACAGCTAATGGTATCGAATGTGCTTTCTTGGAAACCAGTCTTCTCTAGGTTGTAAAAGAGTGAAGCAACCAGCGAAGCTTTCCTGCAGTGACTAAATACTGTATTTGCTCATTGTTTTACCCACCCATTCCCTCCCCATAATTTGTAAAAGAAAATAAAAGGTATTTTCTCTCCACAGAAATTGCCCTGGCATGCTGCCTTTGTTGGGACACAGCCCAGGGCAGATGGGAAGTGACTGTTTATCTCAATCTTAGGACAGTCCCACAGAGGATCTCTCTTGGTGTCTAGGCACCCAGGTCAACAGTTCCAAATCCTGAGAGTTTTTCCTCTTTTCTGCCAAAATAAGCACGGTTATTTTCTTTAAAATCCAAGAGTAAACTGTGATGTATGTGTGTAGCTGAGGCAAACTGTTCCTGTCACACCCTGCTGTTCCCTTGAGCTGAGAAGCATCACAATAAATTGCTGGTTGTCACTACCCATGGAACATCTGATTAGCTCCCTTGCAATGTGATCTCTAGAAATAGCCCTCTCCTTACCGTCTCAGCTCCTTTGCTAGGAAACAGCGTGCTCCGGGCTCGGCTCAGACGCTGCTGCTGTGAATTTTCTCAACAAATTCCCATGGGATGCTCAGAGTTTTGAATAAGTACGCAATCAAAGATAGTTCCCGAGAATTAAGGGCTTGATAGGGGCATGTGGATTTATGTAGCTCCCACTTGAAGTAAGAAAGCCCTTTGACATTAAAAAGGGGGAAAAAGATATTCTGAGTAATTCTGGCATTAAAAGTAGCCCTCGGAAGTTGAGTAGTTAAAGTGCTTGCTGTGGGATCAGGTGTTTGGAGACCTAGAAATCTCCTTAAATATATAATTATCTAAATGCTTGGTGAGCATGGAGGCCTGAGTTTCCAGCTTTTAAATGCAAAATACAGAGACAGGATCACCAGAGCAGGCTGTTGAAGAAGACTATTCTTATCAGTGAGTTCTGGATTGGATTGAGACACCCTGTCTCAGGATTAATTTAGGAGAGCAGTGGGGGATAATTCCAGATATCACCTCTGGCCTCTAGATGCACAACCACACACAAGCACAAGCTCTCACACAGTTGTGAGCCCACAGTGCAAAAGTGTGTGAAATGCAAAACACTCAGAATAAAGCTTGCTGTGTTGTGGAGAGGGGATGGTTGCCTCATGGGGAGCAGCTGGTTGCTATGCCCTCAGTGCCTGAGAAACTGAACACAACCAGAGTTCTGTCCCTCAACCAAACTGGAAATGTGACATATTCTGCAAGCTAGCTCCTGAAGTCCTTTTGCTAGTGTTTGGTTATCCTGTTTTTACTTTTGTCTTATTGAGACAAAGTCCAGATATATAGCTGACATTGGCCTTATGCTCAGGGAAATCATCCTGCTATAACCTCTCACTTGAGGTTGCACAAACAGGAGCCAATGCAAAGTTTCTTAAAGTTTTTTTTTTTTTTACAAAAAAAACAATAAATCTTTTATCATATTATTTGACTATAGCTCCCAAAATATAAAATCATATGCTATTTAATATACTTAAATATTATCAAACATCTAATACAAATGGAGAAGATTGAGGTTTGGAGGGCTGAGTGGGAGCTCTACATTTACAGAATCCCCAGAAAATATCATGAGGAAAACTTTCTTAGGTTATCCTAGATAAACTTCTATTCATGGCTACCCAGAGGGAATTGGAGGAGAGAGAAAGACGAAGAGGTTGTTTAGAGATAAGGGTGACATGCTTTAGACAGCAAAATCTGTCCAAAAATTGTAGAGTATTAACCTAGAATCATGTCAGATGACACAAAGGAAAAACAGCTTCATTTTTGGAAGGATGCATTCTGGATTGCGATTGTCTACCAACTGTTTATTTAGTCAACCAAAAACTGTCCGGTGATGAAAAAATATGGGGGCATCCTTTGAGTTCTGAAAAAAAAAATCTGTGTTTTCTTTAGTTCTTGTAGTTCTGTTTTATTAAAAAAATAAATCCATACATGTAGAGCTATAGACCTGTCAGCATAGAAGACTAACATGGACAGATTGCTTGAGTTAGATTTAAAGAGCTTAGCCACAAGCCTGTGTGTAGTCTCATTAGATAAAAAGTAATATTGTAGGGTACAGGCATAGGCAGCAGTATGAAGTTTTTAGAGTGCTGTGAGTGCTGTGGCCACGGCATGGTAAGCCTGAGTTCTAAACAGGTGACACAGGAGCTCAGCTGGAGCTGGGATGAGCAATTGAGGGCAGTTTCATTGCCGACTGCTTGTGGGCACAGAGGACTTGTGGGCAGGGTCACCCCAGGAAACATCACATGACTGGCTTCCTTGTTCATGTGCAGCATCATTTAAGCATGAGAGAGAAAGGAAGGCAGGTGTATAGGAATGCAACACATCTTTATATCTCCTCGGGAGAATGACTCTTACTGTTTTTCATTATTATTTTCAAAAGAGAACATCGGGGAAGCTGGTTGAGCCAGCTGCCTTTTGAGTAAACAATGAACCAGAGTTCAGGGGGCAAAATGACAATGCAGAGGGAAAAGTCAGAGTGTAGACTTTCCTCTCTCAACACAAATAGTGGGAACTTTTTGAATCTCAGGTTATAAATAAATGATAGTGTATTAATGTTGCCTTCTCCTTCCTTCTCTACCGCCCCGCCATGAGATTTTCATCACAGGACTTCCTATCACTTTGCCTTACTCTTTCCCCTTTCTGCTTGTCTAGGATCAGCAGGGAAAAAAAAAAGAAAAAAAAAAAAAGACAGCCTACATGGTTCAGTCTGCAAGAAGAGACATGCCTATAGAATTTCAAATAAACCTCAGGGCACAGTTGGTCAAGTTTCTGAAAGACCAGAGCTACAATTCTGAAATTTCTTTTGTCTATGGCAGGTTAGCTGCCTGTTTGGTTTTGGGTACAGTCTAGAGTTGTGGCACTCTCCTCATCATGTGAGCACATAGATGAGACAATATTAGGCCTGCTTTAGAAGAGCTTGTAAGTCCAAGGCAGCAGGCCTTCCTGAAGTATTCTCAGGGAGCAATCTTCACTGAACCTTAGTCTCCACAATGACATTAACATAATAACTGTCTTATGCAATGCTTGCTGTACCCCCAAGCATTCTCAAAAGGGCTTTATGTTTATATCCCCACCACAACTTTCTGCACTTGGTATTATTCTTGTTCCCACTGTACAAATGAGAAATCAAAAACGATGAGACCTTCAGGTACTTCCCAGAGTTCTGCAAAGAACGAGATACCAGGCTACTCTATAAAAGGCTATAGTTGCAAGAAAACAACAGTCTACAGTGGGCCATATAGCATATCCTTGACATGAAAGAGAATGTCAATTAATGTCAGTTAATATGGCCTGGGGTCAAATAAAAATTCACCCATACACCAGCTGCATGATTTGATACCAACTTATTCAACTTACTCAACGTTTTTGACTAGAAGTTTTATCATATGTTAAAAAGTGGAGTGTATACTTTCAGAGGTGTTGTGAGTATTAAACGTCCAGCAGGACACAGCATGCGATGACTATAGTATTAACTATAGTCTTCTACTAAAAACTACTATAGACTATTTTTCTCCCCTGACATGAGGTTTCTGGCATTCTCCTTTGCTCACAAATTCTTCCCTGCTGCCTGGCATGGAATCCCGCTGATGTATGGCGAGTCACCCAGCACAGGGGGTAGGGTGAATGCCATAGCAAAGGCCACATAAGGGTCACAACATATGTCTGAGATTCCCCAGGACAAGGTGTTCTTACCACATGGAAGAATGGCTGGTTAAGTTAATCCCAGGGTTGCTTTCTCAGTAACAACACATCTCAGGCCATCGATCCAAGGTTTTATTTTCAGGCTTATTTAAGCAGAATATATAAAAAGCAGAACTTCAGGCAAATGCAATGCAGAATTAGTCCACACACTTTCACCAATATGGATCCCTCCAATACCTATTGGTTTGTCCTGGTTGTAGAAAACAAAATTCAATAAGGTAACAGACTAGGGAATATATTTAGGATTATGATTTTCTCACTGAGTGATATAAATGATGTTATGTAGAATTGATATCTTTATAGTGAGTCATTTTCTGCAGTGTGTGCCCAAATCAGAAATCAGCATTGGTATTGTGGGTGATTCATTTGGGGGTATTAGGAAGGCTGTAAAATTTCTAGAAATACTATATATATGCAAACATACAGATGAATAGCTTTTCTGTATCAATGTATGAATCCTTAAACAAAAAGATAACTTTTCCCTGTGCATGTATGCATGTGCCTGTTGTTGCCTCAGTGAGCCTGGAAGAGAGAATTGGTACTTCTGAAGCTGGGGCTAGAGTTACACAGTTGCCAGACACTTAATGCAGATACTGGGGAGCAAGTGCCTATCTTCTGCAGGTCCAGCAGAATTCTTCAAGCCTGGCCCATTTCTGTAGTCTCAACATGGATCAATCTTACAAGAAGCAAGGGGAGCTATCAATAATGTTTAATATATGATAGCTAATATTGTTTGGCATCTAGATTCACCGAGGAGACACATTTGTTGACATACCTGTGAAGGCTTAGCTAGACCAGATTAGCTGAGGAAGAAAGACTCACACATATCTATGTAGAACCGTTCCTTGGGCTGGATTCCAGAGGGAACACAAAGGAGGCAGCAGAGTACAGGCAGACCTCACTCTTGGCTTCCTCAGTGTGGATGCAGTGGGAACAGTTGCCTCATCAAGCTTCTGCAGCCATAGCTTCCGCGGCCTCACAGACCTTAACCTTGAACTGCAAGCCCAATTAAATCTTCCCTCCTCCTGTTGCTTTTTGGGCATTTCATCACTCCATCAGGAAAAATAATAAATACATACTGTGAGATTAAAACCAACTCAAGTCTACCTTAGCCAAAAATCATCTTGTCTGTTTCCTTTTCTTTCTCCAGTGCTGAGACAGTGCACAAAATATGGCATGCACTGAGCATTCAGGAGAAGAGGTGGGTAGTCAGTGCTAGGTGAAGTAATGACAAGAGCATCTGATTCCTTTATCGCATTTACTTTAGCAAGTTTGGTCCTCCATCTCCTTTGGTATTGAGGCACTCGTGAAGTTGCATTTCTTAAAAAAAAAAAAAAAACTTGTCTGAGAAAAACTTATGTGATAATTTGGATAATTTGGATGAAATGGTTCCATAGGCTCATAGGGAGTGACATTATTGAGAGATGTGGCCTTATTGGAGTACGTATGGCATTGTTGCAGGACATATATTACTGGGAGTGGGCTTTGGAGTCTCAGAAGTAGAACTCCCGCCTCTCCACCACCGTGACTGTCTGTGTCCCACCATGCTTCTCACCATGACCGTAATGGACTAAACTTCTGAACTGCAAGCCATACGCAATTAATTGTTTGCCTTGTGAGAGTGGTTGTAGTCATGGTGTCTTTTTTATAGCAACAGAAACCCTAAGACAGCTTACAATGTGAACTTGAAATAAACTTGAAAGAAAAATCTAAGATGTTCAATCAAATTTGTTCCTTGAGCTCTACACTGTGGACTAAATGCTAGGTGAATAAAAAGTTGAACTACAAGCAGCTTGTACTAAAAAAAATGAAAATTTCAGACTAGGAACTTAGATTTTGACTTATCAAACCAGTGTTTCCCAGAGCTAAGTGACACCAAGTCTTGGAATGCTTCCTTATAAGTAGTGATTACCATACTGTGTGTGTGTGTGTGTCTATTTTAAGAGACACACAAATTTCTTTTTTCAATCTCTTATTGAAAATATATTATCTTCTCACATAATATAGCCTGATTATATTTTCCCCTCTCTTCCTCCTATCAGTTCATCCCCACATCCCCTCCAACCCAAATCTACAACTTTTCTATCTCTTATTAGAAAAGAAACAGGCATCTATAGAATAATAATAAAATTAAATAATAAAAACAAATTCGAATATGAAACAAAAAGAGATAAAGACAGAGAAAAGGCACAAGAAATGCTTATAGATGCAGACACACATTTCACACACTAGAAAGCCCATAAAACTCCAAAATTGGAAGCATGGTATGTACAAAAAGGGAGTGTAAGGTAAACAAACAAAATAATGGCCACTAAACATGAGACAAAGAAACTTCACAGATGCTGGGCATGAACAGAAGCTTTACAGCAGTTTTCATGGTAAGGAAAAGTATCTTTTAATGTTTAAAAAGATCATAAGCTGGAAATTGCATGATAAATCTCCTGGGGCTTTGTATCTCGCACCCTAACTAATGAAATCTATCAAGAGTCAAGCCTCAATTTTACCTTGCTTGATAGTATATATGTTTACTTATTATCTATTAAACCTCATTCTATAAGCCAATATTACTTTCCCTCAATGGGTAGACATGTTTCTTCTCATGGATTTTGATAATTAAAAAATGTTTACTTTGGGGCTAGTCAGTCATTTTCATTTATTTTTATTATTATTCTTTCTATTGGGGAAGTGCCCCCTGGTGGAGCACTGTGAATATGCAGTGTTTTGACTGCACTGTTCATCTGACAGATGTGTTTAAAAATATTATTTTTACCCAAAGCATACTCATAGCTAGATTTCCAAGAACAATGATCTGGTGGATTAAACGTATTTTTTTCTAATCATGAGGACAGTATTTAAAATGTGTCCTTTCTTTTTTTCAAATTTTATTTTTTTGTAATTATTATTATTTTTTTTAGTTCAAATTAGGAACAAGCTTTCTTTCTTTCTAGATGTTAAGTGAATGTGGACATATGTTCAACATCCTCTGTGGGTCAGCAATGAGTGAGAAGGACATTTTGGCATTGTAGTCTTACACACAAATGGGGAGGAATCATTTTCTTCTGTCTCAGTCATCCCTTATGCCCTTGATTTTTCCCCCACTACAACAAACACAGTTCTGTTTGCTGGAGGATTTGCTTTGATGAGACAGCCATGTTTCCTGAAGATGCCAGGTATTAGAAAAATACTATGGCACATCTTTCAGAACAAGATCCCTGTCAGTGCAAGCTGGAGAGATTAAAAGAAAGTTGTAGGACTCTTGGGAGATCAGCTTGATTTCTGATGTCTTCCTAAATGGAAATTCAAATTATTGCTTATAAAACTAGACATTCTTGAATGACATCACAATCATCTACCTCTCACAAAGTAAGATCCTTGTCTCTATTCTTATAGGAAAGAACAGGCACACTGCTCATCCTTCTGGCTGCAGGTTGAGCATGGGGTCCCAGATATATGCTAAAATCCCAATGCCCCAAATCTGAAAATTAAAGTCGTCATTCTCTAATACCTAAAGACCTTATTTGTGCTTATGTAAGATGAGATCATGCTGAAGCAGAGGTGACCTCTAATTCAACATAGCTGATGTCTTTCTAAATAGGTGAAAGGGCTACAGACAATCAGAAATAAACATATACAAAGAACACCAATTGAATATGGAGGCTGAAATTGGAGAGAGATGTCTACAAGCAGAAGAATGTTAATGCTTGTCTTTGGACCCTCAGAAGGGAGCAGAGAGACATGGAGCCCACAGATTCTTCCCATGGTCCTCAGAAGTAATCCGTCTGCTACATCTTGATCATCCAGATTGTGGTCTTCTAGCATCAGATCCATGAGATCAGGCTCCTCTGGGGTTCTTTATGTCATTTCCAGCAAAGCCATCTTTCTCTGGATGTGAATGCTGGTCCCTCTTCATAGCCTATCTGAATAATGATCACTTTGAGTGCACCACACTTTCCTTGGCCACTTATGCCCCAAATTAGTGAGGACAATTGGAGGGCAGAAACAGAGACTTTGCCAAGCACCAAGCATTTCTCTCCTAATACCAAAACCAAGTAGCACCTACTTTTCTAACAGCATGGGTCCAAATCACAATGGAAAGGCAACACGGGAGCACTAGTTCCATCTCTTTCCATGTCATATGTTTTTAGTTGTCTATTCATGGTTCTTCTAGCAGAAAAACAGAGAGGAACTGAAGAGACTCCTTGACACCTCACTGTTGCAGTGTTCTTTTTTTTCTTGATGTTCATTTTTAAAATTAATTTTATTGTATATTCCAACTAAAGTTCTGCCTCCCACCCCTCCTTGGCCCCCACCCCAGCCCTCCTCCATCTACTTCTCCCAGCAGGTAAGGGCTCCCATGAGTAGTCAACCAAGTCTGGCATATTAAGTTGGGGCAGGACTAAGCCACTCCCCCACAACTTCACCCCATCCTTGTGTTAAGGGTGAGCATGGCAACCCCTCCTAGAGAATGGGCTCCAACCACCCAGCTCATGCACCAAGGATAGGTCCTGGTCCCACTGCCAGGGGCTGCTCAGATAGCCCAAAGCTTCACAATTATCTCCCACAAACACAGGGCAGAGTTCAGTCCCATGAAAAGCTCTACAGCTGTTGGTCCAGAGTTCATGAGTTTCCATGAGCCTGGTTCAGCTGTATCTGTGTGTTCTTTTCTATTTAATTTCATTTATTTGTATTTTATCTGTAGGTTTTGCCTGCATTATTTAAGTCCACCCCATGCCTGTCTGTTGAATTCAGAGGCAGAAGAGAGATTCAGACTCCTGGAACTAGATTTATAGATATTTTTTAGCAGCTTATAGATGTTCAGAATTGAACCACTGCGCCATCTCTCCAGGACCCTGATAGAATACTCTTGGGACTTATTATGGCCCATTTATGATACAAGAATTCATAGCTTGACTCGTATTCTAGAAATAGTACCTCTCCCTGACTGTCCAGTTTTCAAAACTGCTTTGCAAAAACACCTAGACCTTTTCTCCCTTTTATCCCCTCATTGTTCAAACTTCATCCTTTAAGGGCATTCTCTTTATTATACCTATTGAAATTCTTTTCATCTTTCAAAGTCAAACCTTTTACCTGAAACTTTTCCCAACTGCTCTGAATTCCCAAGATTTGTTGATTATACCATGCCATTGAGTAACAGTGTATTTGGTGATAATTAATAAAGACTGTTTGGAAGCTCTGCTTCAGGCTTACTCCTCCCATTCCAGAACCCACCAAGGGTCAGCTCCTCCCCCAGAGCTAATCAAGACTACACCTACAGGGTATTTAAGACCTTGCCAATAGACTTGTGTTCTCTCCCTCCTGCCTTCCCAAGAGTCACCCGGAAGTTCTCTGCTTTGATTTGCTCTGTTTATTAAATCTGGATTTATTAATTCGGTTCAATTGGGCTTATTGCGTTGGTGGAAAAAGCCAATAGCTGGGGATTCCATATTTGTCAAAGGCAATGACAACTTTTCCTTCTTTTTTTTTTTAAACTTCTAAATACACCTTAGTGCATATGCCAGGCTGCTGAGCATACCGGAAGTGCAGTGAACAGGCTACCCCGACTTACTGAAACCAAATGATTAGCATAAATTATCTTAATGCACATCTCTGACACCAAATTATATACATGTCAGTGAATAATGACATTAGAGGCTAAAAAATACACTATATTATCCTTGTGTTACTGAGATGAACGAAATCTTACTATACCACTGATGGTTTGAGACTAGTTGAAAAGGAGCCTAAAATGCAATTGGAGCAGTTTCAAGGCCACGATCTTCAGAAGATGATCCATGCCAGAAAAATCCCTCCCGGAGAAGATCTTCTGAGTTACCTTCTGCTTTCCCCACCCTTATTTTTCTCTTCCTTTCATTTAAACTCCCGGTTAAATGAGGCTCCTTCCTCAGCACTATCATTCACAAAACTGTGCAGACTGCGCTGGCATTTTCCATCACATACTCAATTTCAAACAAGCCCCCCAAAGAAAGAAAAGTAATTCTGTGCTATTTCCTCTTTTTAAAAGAAATGAATAACACGGGGAAGGAACCATCTAACAGAACACTGGTTTCCACTCTAACAAACTGCTGAGCTGCTAGCGGCTCCCAGCCACCTTGATTAAGGTGTCAGCCTTCCTCTTCGTTTGTATTATTATTTGGGGAGGACTTTTTTCCCTTTAGTGTTTGTTTATCTTTTCCAATTTTTTAAAAGTCAGGAATCATCATTTGATTTACTACCTCGCTCAGCGGAGATAGGCAACGCTAATGAAGGAGCAGCCAGCAAGTGTAATTAATACCCGCCAGGCATTGCACCAGTCAGCGTGCCAGGATCCTGGACCCAGGGAAAATGGAGGGGGAGGTCTATGCACAGAACAAGCAATGTGACCATTGAGCCTGTGCATCAGCAGCAATGCGCATTAGGTGCGAGGGGACAATGGATCAGCAGCAGCGCACTGGTCAAGCACAGAGGACCAGAGCGGTGAAGCAAGAATTGCAGAGATCTCTCTCTCTATGATGAGGGCCCACACGGCCTGCTCATCAAGGATGGATGCAGAGGAGACAGCGTGCGTGCTGCGGCTGATGGATCGCTTCCATTTAAAACACAAAAATAAGGCAGCTTGCCAGAGCAGTTTGGGCCAGTTTCATTAAAACTCTTCATTCATCATACTGAAATGAGGCAGTGTGTGTTATTGCGCTGGAGCAGGCTTAGTATCAAAGCTATTCTGATAGATACTAAGTGCTGATTCAGGAGGGGCAGAGCAGCAGGTGGGGAAGGAGACTCAAGAATGGCTGCAGCCAGCATGCCTTGATATCTGCCCTACTCCCTGTTTGAGCGCTGCACCTGAGTCAATGGGCTGGTTGGGAAGGCTCCACATCACTGGTAAAGTACCAGGAACAGAGTGGCAAAGAACAAAAAATCAGATCTGACTCTCAAGCCACTGTCCTGGAAGAAAAGAATAAGAGCCATCATCATCAGTCTGGCTTCTCAGTGAGGATGTGATGCGCCAGCAGCTGCATCTCCATATGCTGTTTAATGTGCTCATGGAAGACAAGTTTCCATAATTGTACAAAAATAAATATCTGTTTGTGTGTGTGTGTGTGTGTGTGTGTGTGTGTGTGTGTGTGTTCTGGCTCATCCTTAAGAGTAAACTGTTAGCATAATCATGTTCCTAGTATATTGTTCATATTAATATGGATTAACCCTCTTTAAGGGCCACTAAATCTTTGGTGACTCAAGTGTCTATCTCTACTATATGAAAATGGTGCTTGGATTCAATTGCTGAATAACTTGGTTTCACATTTCTTGAGTGTGTAAATTAGGAGTACATGTCTATTCTATTAAAGACAGAGCAATGAAATGGCTAAGCTGAGCACAATATCTCTTATCTGCCATTCCAGCATTGAAGATAGGCAGGGAACAGGAGTTCAAGGTCATCCTTGGATACACAGGAAGTTTGAAGCAAGTATAGGCTACATGAGACCCCACTTTAAAAATACAGACAGTGAGATGGCTCAGTGAGTAAAGTCTTTTGTTACCAAGTCCAGTGACATAAATTTGATTATCAAACCTCACCTGAAGGTGGAAGAAGTCCACCCAGCTGTCCTCTGACCTATACATACCATGTCATGTGCATGACCCCTTACCACAAATACTGATTAATAAGTGAAATAATTTCAAAACTAAACCATAAGAGAATGATTAAGTTACTAAGTTGTACTTCAAAAATCCCTTAGTTCCTTTCCATTTCAATAACACATTTCCTTTAAATGCTTGTTGGCATGTGGGGAACATAATACCACAGTGAAAGAGGCCCACACTAATAATATAGTGTGGTTTTGACATAGATACAGATTATCTCCATGATATTGGTTACACAGAAAAGGGGGTGTAAACCACAGAACAGGGCTTGACCATTGATTTTCACACAGCATTTAAGGAGTCCTTTGCCATGCCCTGCCAGTCTTTCCTAGGGACAACACATGTCCTGAAATATTTCTGATAGTTAGATTATTTAAGCTTATGCAGTAATGTTGTAAGTACTATAAAATTAATAGAAACCAGCTGGAGAGATGGGCCTGTGGTTAAGAATACATAGTGTCCTTGTACAAGACCAAAGTTCAATTCCCAGAACCCAGGTCAGGCAGCTCATATCAAACTGTGCTCCAGCTCCAGGGGGATTGGACAACTCTGATATCTGCAGACACCTGTAGGGGGAAATGCTGGCCACCCCAGCTTGAGGGGCGGCCAGGTGAAGCTGTCCACTCCCACTTGGGGGCTGGCATAAGTGACACTGACCAAGCACACTTGGGCGTGGTCAGAGTGACCTAGCTGGGAACATGCACCTCTTTCTGTTCCCTGCCCCACCTGGTTGTTCAGGACTGACTCCGTCGCATGAGTACTTTCTTAATAAACGATCTGCTCATCAAACTAGCTCTGACTCCATCGCAATCTGCATTACTTGCATTTCACTTTAGTCACATGTATTCATTCTCTCTCTTTTTCTCTCTCTCTCACACACACAAATACACACACGCACAAAGTCACTTGCACAGTTACACAGGCATTTACACAAAAGGATAATAAAAAATAAAAATAAATCTTAAAACAGACAGGACCCCCCCCCTCCACAAGCCATGAGAACCTCAACGTGAGTGCTGTTGCTAATGAAGGCTGCACTGTGTGGATTAAACTTGTCTTTTGATAGACCATTTGTCTGCTTCATTTTATTTTAAATTCTCTTTACTTTCTTTGTGTATGCATTTGTATTTATGTGTAGAGACACGTGCATTCCATGACCCACTTGTAGAGGTAAGAGAACAACTTCTGGGAGTTGCTTTTCTCTTTTTATCATGAGGATTTCCGGATCAAACTCAGGTCATCAGTCTTGGTAGTAAAACCTTACCCGTAGCTGAGTCATCTCATCAACCTGAGTTCTTCTGTTAAGATTTTATTCATTCATTCATTCATTCATTCATTCACTCATTCATTCATTCCTCTGTGTCTGTGCACGAACACACACACACACACACACACACACACACACACACACACTTGCTTGCACTTTGCATGCACCCACAAAATCCTTAGGGAACACTGGGTCTTTTGAAGCTCTAGTCACAGGCATTTATGAGCTGTCTATGAAGGGTGCTGGGATTCAAACTTTAACCTTCTGATGTAGTAGTAAATGATTTTAACTGCTGAGCCACCTCTCCAATCCTATTTCCTTTTCTTCAATCTCTTATAATTGCTTTTTAAAATTTTATTTTTGAGATTTAATATAATTATAATATTTCTATCTTCTCTCTCCTTCCTCCAAACTCTCTCAAATGCTCCTCTCTACTCTCCTTCAAATTCATAGTCTTTTTTTCACTAATTGTTATTGGCTTGCATGCAATATATATATATATATATATATATATATATATATTATATATATCTGAGTTCATATACTATTACTTGTATGTATGTTTTTAGTCCTGAACCTTTGTCATTGGACAAGAAGTTGGTGTGCTCTTCCCTGGGGAAGATCACCCCTCTCCCTTGTTTTTACAACAAAACTGCATATAGTGCCCACTACATGACAACAGTACTCACAGTCAACAACAAGCAGCATACATGCATGCATTTGTTGAAACACACATCGTGCACTTTTGCAGAAAATTTCTGCTCGAATTGTGCCTTTTACCAGAGGTAGCTTTGGGATGCAACTGCCATAGAGTAACAGTGTTTACCCTTTGTACTTGGAACACATACTAGAAAGACAACATTTCATACCTGGCATAAAATAACTATTAAAATTGTTTTAAAATTATTTGACCATCCATTTATTCAGTAGCAAAAATGTAACAATGCTCTACTTCTAATGACTGTAAGGTTGACACATGAGTTGTATCAAATTGATCCACTCTCAGAGTTATAAGGATTCAATACAAAAGGAAAAGTGCTGAGAAAATACAGGCAATGCCCCAAGTCTGTACAATTTTTAGGTAGTTATTACTATGAGTTTGGTTTTAAATACTGAGCAAGAATACGGTATAATACTATTCAGCTTTTACAAACCCCGGAGTTCATCCCTCTCACATGACACTACTCTTAGCTTTCTACCCTGCCCCTGCTCTCTGGGGTAGAGCTATTGATGAATGACTAATAAAGGGCAAGTAAGGGGCAAAATTAAACTAAAGAGCCTGAGTAATTATTATACTGAATAATTGGCTTCTTGGAAAATGAGGGCTGATTGTATATATAATTACTAGTTAACCCCCCAAAACACTTGGTTCATAATAAAAACTGTAACATTCAAAATAGGTAACTTGATGAGATAGAAATATGCCCCGTAATTCAAATGTTAAAACAAAGGTTATCATTCATTCAATGTCTATGGATTAATTACAGACTTAAGGTAGCCTAGAATAGCCCTCTGACAGGAAATCAGTGGCAACATAATTTTTCATTATGGTGGTCACAAAGAAAATAGCCATCTAAATAATCGTAAAAGCGTTGAGCTTCCATGCAAGGTCTTCCTGGCCCATCATCAGGTAGCACCAGAAAATATATCTTCTTCTGCCAGAAGTAACCTCAATCATTTCTTATTTATTGTGGTTGGCAAGGGTAGAGATGGCCTAAATAAATCTATAGAAAAAGCCTTACACATTAGCTAATGGTTGTAACCTTTTTAGAATTTCTACTTTGGTCTTTGGATATGTCAGTTTTCAATATGACGGACCTGAAGAAGTCCGTCAAAGAAAAATATTGTGTTAATTTATGTTACTCTTTCATAAGTAGTCTTCAAAGGAAAAACTGTTTCTTGATGGCAGGGGCAATAAAGGGAATGTTGTTAGAACATTTACGTTTATTAAATTAGAGTGTCCTTGGAGTCTGTCTGCTACTTACATGAATCAAATAGCCAAAACAATCACAGGACACAAAAGATATAAGAGAAATAACACATACACTGCCCCTGGGGTGTTCCAGGACGTAGAGATTGGTAGTCTCAAAAATGTGATTATGTAATTCTGTAGAAAGTTGATGTCATAATCCATTCCTAAGGCACACACATACAGAAAATGAAGATTTGAAAATCATGAGGAAATTACTCAGTTCGTCATAGCTAGTGAATTATACCAGTTGAATGAAGAATGATACCTAGGTTTCACATAATGTACTCTGTAATGTCTCCTTTCTGGAACATGTCATTTTAACTATTATGTGTTTTCTCAGATTGCATACAGGAAGAGAATCTGAAAACCTCACCAAACATCCTATTTCATACATTGTACACAGAGACACAGAGACACAGAGACACAGAGACATGCAGACACACACACACACACACACACACACACACACACACACACACACACACGCACACACACACACACACACACACACGTTACTGTGAAGATGGAAGCTGCATGCTCCAAACATAAAATAAAGGTATGTCAGATGTGCCCTATAAAAATCCCTATTATGGGAGATTTTTCTTTCTTTTTTCCTAATTTTATTTTGATTGTTAATCTTACTGCCTTATTCTGATACTGTTTATCAGTTCAATGTGTTTTATTCATTTGGCATAGAGCAGATAAGAGGAGTGGTGATATTACTTTAAATTGCAGATTCAAATACCAACATTGCTACTTATTGTGTCCACAACCTTGGACATGTTACTAGTCTTCAATGCCTCAGTTTCCCCATATGAAAAATGAGGACAATATTTACAAGCCTACCATGAATAGCTAATGAACAAAGAGTGCTGAAGGAAGCCTGTTGCTCAGTCAGGGCTCCAAAGCACTCTGCTTTATTCTACTGATCATGTAGATAAAAGCAGAGTCCAGGGGCTGGCACTCGGCAGGGGTTTTGCAAGGTCTGCTTCCTGTCCTCATTACAAAGTGCATTGTTGCTTTTCCTCAGGAAGATGATGTAGATGAATTATATACACTCTATTCTCAATACACTTTTATTTCTCTTTCTCCTCAAATTATTCTATGTGTGAATCTTAGTTATTTTACTTCCCCTAGAAAAGTGATTCTCAACCTGTGGATTGAGACCTCTTGGAGGGGGGTGCAAATGACCCTCTCATGGGGGTCACATATCAGATATCCTGCATATCAGATATTACATTATGATTCATTACAGTAGAAAATTACAGTTGTGAAGTAATAACAAAATAATGTTATGGTTGGGGGTCACCACAACATGAGGAACTGTGTTAAAGTATAGTAGCATCAAGAAAGCTAAGGACCACTGCCCTAGAAGAACATAGTTACCTACACATGTACTAACACAACAACATGAAAATAGTTGTATAACAAGTTCTGATTAAGCTCCACTAAGCATTAACTAGAATAATATGTACTACTTTAAGAAAAGGAAGAAAATATATAAAATAAATTATTTTGAGTTGCAAATGAATCTCAGTCACACTCCATCCTTTGCCAGATGACGGTTAATACTTATGAAAAAATAAAAATCAGGTCAGGACGCTATTTAGGTATTTCCATCCTCAAGATTGTTAAAATGAAGAGTTGACTTCAGTAAATGTTTCTATTCTGAAAAAAAAAAATGTGTCCTTCCCCTTAAAATAAGCTTTCTGAGGAAAGTGATAAGCATGCTTTAGGGGGAGTTTGTGGCAAGACCCTCATCCTCAGGACCAAATGCTCATGTGTCTGCTGCAGATACGCTTTGTTGAGATGTAATTTCTCCCTTCAAATTTGTGATTTCTAGGGATAGACTTTGCCTACTTTTGTTCCTGTAGCCCTACAAATATTTTTGGAGAGGATGAGGATGAAGCAGGAAGGAAACAAAGGGGGAGGAGAGAGAAAAGAGAGGGAAAGAGAGAGGTCAGTGCAGAGTAAACAGAGGAGGAGAAGGCGGAAAAGGGGAAAAACAAAGGGAAGAAAAGAAAGGGAAAAGGAGGACAGTAAAGAAGGAGAGTGGCAGGAGAAACAAGAGGAAAATGCACAATGTGGGGGGAAAGAATTAAACAAATACAGTTGATCAGAAAAGGATTCTATCTTCACACATCTCTAAAGATTGTATGTAGGTTCATGGTAACACCTTAACGAAATGGTGACTTAAATACTATGCCCCAATATTTGAAGAGATTTTTTTCACATATACCATTATTTTTCTTCCAATTTAGAACTGTTGCAGATCCTATCTGCTCTGTATGCAGCCTGAGACTCACACATAGCTTCCTGGCCTCTTAGAAGTTTCAAGTGTTTCAAATTTGATTTTCTGCCTCAAGGATCTTGCCACCTTTCTTTCCTTAAGCTTCCCACTAATCCCCTTTCTCCTTTTGGTTTTCTTTTCTCTATCATGTAAAGTTCTAAGAGAAATGATCTATTTATTAAAAGCACCATGATGGAAAATGGATATAGTCTTGCTGAAGACTCTTGGGGTAGCTGAGAGGGTATTGCAGTCTTTCACTAACAAAGGAAGCAAAGATTAAAACTCAATGCTCATAACAACAAAACTCCCAGTTTTAAGAAAATAAACTAATGTAGGAAACAAAAGGATCACATTTGTTGACATGGAAAATTTTTTGGAGTTTATTATGTATAAAGAGAAGTATAAATTTAAAACTGAATGATTTATTTCCTACAATGAGTAAAATATATGAATTTAAAATTTTATGAATAAAAGAAATGAAATCACTATCCCAATTCAAGCACGTTTTAAAGTATGATTTGCAGTGTTGTAATTCAAATTCAGTGTGTGTGAACTACTGGTATCTGAAGTATGAAGTGTCAATCATAATTGTCAACCAGACAAGCATCTATTTCTGTGTAGCTGACAGTTCATGCATTTGTTGTTGGTAGTTAGAGGATCTCAAACAGAAGTCTACTCAGAGAGCAGCCACTGGTCAGTTCTTAAATCTTAAAGCTACTTAAACCAGCTAGTGAGCTGGTAACATAAAACATACCTTCCAAAGTCATTTATTTTTTAAATCATGGATGTTACTCATTTATTTTGCTAGATTTTTCCTTGTTAATAAAGCCATAAGATGGACAGTGGTGGCACATGTCTTTAATCTCAGCACTCAGGAGGCAGAAGCAGGTGGATCTCTGTGAGTTCAAAGCCAACCTGATCTCCAGAGCAAGTACAATAGAGGCTGAAAAGCTACAAAGAGAAACTCCGTCATGAAAATACAAAACAAAAACAAAAACAAAAACAAAACAAAACAAAACAACCAACCAGCAAAACGAAACAAAACAAAACCCCATAAAGTTCACAACATTCAAGTGAAACGTGCTTATATTTGTTCTTAATTAGTGGTTCTTAACTTGTGTGGCACTCCTCTTTGGTCTAAGGGCCTTTTCAATAGGGGCCTCATATCAGTTATCCTTCTCCACAACAGTACAAAAATTACACTTGTGAAGTAACAACAAAAATATGTTTATGGTAGGTGGGCATGACAGTCTGAGGAACTGTATTAAAGGGTCACATCATTAGGAAGGCGGAGAACAAGTGTTCTAGATAGTGATGAGTCTTAGGTATAAGCAGATATTTCATTTGTAGGATGGGTAAAGAGATCTGTTGGCATTTATGGCCTTGTTCACTGTCACTTGAAATATGTCAACAAAGCCAAATCTCAAAGGTGCTAAAATGTTGTCTGATTTTTTTACACACATTAGATGATTTCCCTCTTTTGATATTCTCCAGGATGCTGCTGCACAGGTTCTCCGGCTTCCTAATCAGGTTATCAATTTGGTGTCTGGAAAGTACCTAAAGAAGAATGGCATGTGTTCTAAATTACATCTATTTCAAGTGAGACAATATTTTAATATCCTATTATTATATTTTCATCTTGATTACTTGAGTGGCTGCTATTGAAGAGTTTTTTTTTCCCAAATTTTATTAGACAAAATGCAAATTGAAGAATCACTAAGACATAAAATGATGAGGACTTTTAAAGGATGAGAGGAATGAGAAAGAAAAAACATCCCTTTGATAATATAGTAGCTGAGATTTGGGGTACCACAGAGAATGAGAGAAGTAATTGGGTGACTATAAGGATCCTAATGTAAAAAAAAAAAGAAAGAAAGAAAGAAAGAAAGAAAGAAAGAAAGAAAGAAAGAAAGAAAGAAAACTCACAACAACAAAAACATTTAAATTTCTTTGTTTCCAAAGTTGGGGATAAGTCCCCCACCTTAAAAATCATCTTTCTTCAGGGATATTAACAACATTTCCATTCTAAACCACTATAAATTTTCTATTTTCTTCATAAAAATCATGCTCCATTCTGATTCTGAACATATTTAACATATATCCTATCTTATTTTTGGTGTCTTTTATTTCAGAGTTATGTTCATGTAAAAATTAAACGACATAAAATACGTTTGTTTTCCAGGATATTCCATTTCACTATACCAAGACACAGTAACTATTTCTTAAATGTTAAATGCATGGCCAGTAGTTATATACAACTGATCATAACATTAAATATGGTTAATACAAGATAAAAGTATGTTTTGGTTGAGGTTGATGTTATCAAAATTATAACACAGATAAAAGTATATTGGGAAAAAGTATAAGATTTTCCTATTTCATACTACAGCTAATGTTTATACTCAAAGAATACCAAACCACTGCTATCCCCAGGGAAAAATATCTTTTTTCTATGTTTTTGTATCTATAGTTTTTTCCCCCTTGAATATGTTTCCCATAGATGATGTAAGTAATTTGAACATATGCACATCATTACATCCTTCCTCTAGCATTTGGGTGCAATCCCATTCCCTCTTACCTATCAAGTTAAAAGAGCTACCTTGTAAAACCTTACAAACACTAACACCCCTGTGAATGGTCTCCAGCAGGTACCCAAATTGCCTTAGATATATCCCCACAAGAAGTTGTAAAGGATGTAAGCAAATAACATTTAATTGTTTGTGTGCTTTTTTCATGAATGTTTTGAGTGCCAGCAAGAACCATGTACTCCTGCTTAGCATTGTTTTCCTTATGCATAACAAAAAGCCAAGGAAGGAAGTCTTTGATAAATATTTATCGATCAAAAGATGAAGTTGCTGTATTTATTTCTTCAGTATTAGCCAGTTTCTTTTATTTTGCAGCCGTTTTATTTGCCTACTTCCTCCACAAAGGTGACCCATGGCAGCACAATGCTAACACCTTGTGGCAGGTAATTTTGTCTTAAGAGCCAACACTTAGATACCAACCCTTTGTTTCAAATGCCATGTCCTGTTCCTGTTAAACCTGTTTGGCATTGTGGAAAGAAATGCCTCCTTTGCACATGAAGGTCTCAAAAGGGCATACATTAAGCATTGTCTGTAATAAGGAATCATTTATTATTCATCGTTATATTCATTAAGGATATTCAAATAAAATATGTTGTTATTCTGTTGATGAGAAAAGAAAGTGGCTAAAGGTACTTTTAGTATAATACTGCAGTATATTCCTGTTTGCGGCATAGGGTTGTTCTCTGGTCAGGAGTATACTGGCATACGGGAAGAATCTGGAGACCTCAAATGTGTCCAACTTGCAGATGCTGAGCCACATGTGACCCAGAATACTTAAGATTGTGTTCCAATGCATGTATAGATAATAATGTCTTGTTGCAATCAGTGGGTTTTATGTCTCTGTTTTAGATGCTTTAAGAAATAGGGTCTGGCTATCAGTAGCAAGTCACTAGGGGTAGTTTATTGGGGAGTATAATGGTTCTGGCTTCTTCCTGGGATGCTTTCTCCTCCTAGTCAGTGTTACATGAAGCAGCAGTACCAGCAACCTCCTGCCACAACAGGAGTCCTCCACCATATCTTCCCCAATATGAGGGATGGGAATTCCCTGAAATCATAAACCATAATAAGCATTCCTTAAAATGTTTCTGTTAGGTGCTTGGTCAAAGTGATGTGTTGGGGAATATTATTTTAAGGTGTGTTACTTTTGTTAATGTTGCATTTGTTTAACTCTGTGAAGCTGTGTTACTGTGTCTGTCTAAAGCACCTGATGGTGTAATAAAAAGCTGAACTGCAAATAGCAAGGCAGAAGAGAGAAATAGGTGGGGCTGGCAGGCAGAGGGGATAAATATGAGGAGAAACCTGAGAGAGAGGACCTAGGATCTGGGAACAAGAAAGAAAGGAGGACAGGATATCAGGGGCCCGCTAACTGGCCAACCCGCTACACATCAAGTCATAGAGTAAGAGACAAAGAAAAGGTATACAGGGATAGAGAAGGATAAAAACCTTGAGGCCAAAGATAAATTGGGTAATTTAAGTTAAGAAAAGGTGGCAAGAAACAAGCCAAGCTAAGATCAGGTATTTATAACTAAGAATAAGCTTCATGTGATTTATTGTAGAGCTGGGCGATAGGCCTCTCAAAAAGCCAAAAGAGTAAAACTTCGAACAAAAAGATAATTAACCAATACAGTTTCACTTACAAAATTATCATATATGTTAATAATTATTCACTTTTCATTCAATAAAAAAGCAGATATGTAATGAGTGCCTCTAAATCAAAATGCTTTTCATAATAAAGTTCATAAATACATAGGTGTGTTCTATAAGATTAAGCTACTGTGAGTGCTAAGAGGTAACAAAAATGACTCCAGAATTTAGAAATTTGATAGGACCCAGCATTTAGAATTTTCTGATAAGGTCTATCCGCAGTTTCACCTCATATTAATTAGCTTTGCATAAAATCCAGAGTTTCATTATGATTGGGGGACAGAGTAGTCATCCCCAAATCATTAAATCCCTGTGTTCTTAAGGAAGTATATAATAATTGCATGATTACATTCAAGAACATGCTGTCTTATTCTGCCTCATTATAGACTATAGTGCAGCTAAATGGTAAGACACAGACATTTGTTTGCTTAATTATGTATTGTGAAGCAGCCTTTCTCAATAGACTGACTTGAATGGGGCAGAGAACATGTTTTCCCTAGCGGACATACTCTTAGCACTTTGTATGCTACATAGTAAATCCCTGATACACAATAAATCGTTCTAATAAGTGAATGGGAAAAGATCATAAGAAATAAGCTTTAAAATGACAAATTCTGTTCATTACATGTTTTTATACATAAAGATAACAACACTATTATTTTATTACTGCAAAACCACAGTTGGTGCTACTCCTGGGGTGCAATTAAGAACTCTGATGTGATTATATTTGAAGATCATCTTCCTCTAAGATATGTCTATATTAACTTCACTGTCTTTGAACAGCTTCTCTATCATATTTCCTGAGGAAAAGCGTCTCACTCAGACGAGTTAAATGGAAAAAAAATCAGTTATTCAAACATTTTAAATCCTTTTCAATTAGCATCCTGAATTCTTTAGAATTATTCTCATTCACTTAGGTAATTTCCAGTAGCCGTAAGCTAGCATGATGGTGGATAAATGTTTAACTTGGTATAACATGGATATTGGATAACTTAATCTGAAGATCTAGCTGCTGTCTTTGTTTTGAGACAAGTATTCTACTTCTATACCTCAATTTCCTCATTTCCAAATTAGTAAAATAAACATGCTGACATCAAATCCTTGAAATCTGTCAGTTGGCATTTGCTCAGTATTGATAAGGACCTGTCAAAGTTATATATATATATATATATATATATTATATATATATATATATTCTAGCCAGCCACTTGCCTGTACTAAGTGGCTATTCACTTTTAGCAGGGTGGGGCTAAGTTGAAGCCAATACCATTTATTCAAAGCTTCTTGTCTATAAACAGCACAGAAACCTTATAAAGCATTGTCAACACACATGTAATAAAGAACGCACAGGAATTAGTGTGTAGAGGGAACTATAACTGAGGGTGTCTGAGGCAGATGATCAGACCTTTCATACCAATAAGTGATTCTATCAGTCTCAAAGATAAGGTACTTTTAGAGTATTTGACACATAGTAAATAGTCATGAAATTTTTGTTTGATGTATTATAAAGAAATCCAATTTGATTCAGTTAACTGGCAAATACAGGAGATATTTGCAGATAAGCCAAGCCATCTGCTGACATCTCAAATAACCTGTTTCCTCATCTGCTAAGTGATGAAATTAGGCTATATCAGCATTTGTTGATTGTGAACAACTATAACTTGGTTTCCTAGAGCTGCTCATCATTGTGCTCTAAAAGATATCTGTGGTTGGATCTCCTTAGGAAAATCCATTTTCCTGTATTTACACACTCACTGGGACAGCAAACATTTTAAGTTTTTTTGTGACTAGGGGAAAATCTGCCCATTTTTAAAAGTTAAATGACCATGGAGTGTCTCCCTTTGGCTTATATCAGCATCTCACAGAATTTTCTTCACAAAAAATGGGAGAAATGCATGAAATTCCCTTCTTCAAATCATTGCAAGTCTATACACATAAAATTGAAAGCAGACATTCTATAACTTGCATAGCAAATTAATAGAATAATTTAACTCTGCTGAATAAAATAACAAAAATTCAAAATACTTCTGTATATGTTTAATAGAAATTCATTATTATCAGAACTTATTCAGTTCATCATGTATATTCTCTGTTTTTTTTTTAAGAAAATAAAGGCATGCATGTTATTCACCATGGGTAATTTAAGGAGTAATATGTCATTTCCAAATTTGTAACAATATGGATCATCCCCAAAGACTATGTGTGGGAGCCCATTAAGACAATTCATTTTGGCTTAATCCATACTCGTATCAGACTTGTTAGAACCACAAGAAATTTACATTTCCAGAAGTTTCCAAGTAATTCTGATAATACCCAGAGAAATACTGCCTTCACTATGAGCAATTTTATGGAAAAGTGATCTCTTGTTTACTATTGGTTCAATAAACAAATATTTGTAGAATGTCAATATGAGAATTTCAGGTAACAGACTATAGAATTTATTAGAAGTATAGGATTTCCTACTTGATTCCAGTCCCTTTTTATTCATAAACAAATTATTACTTAAAAACAATTAAATCATACCACTCATCAATTGTCATGGGAACAGAACATGGCTCTTCAATAACTTTCATGTAGTGTTATTCATTTCATATTTAGTTATACTTAAGTGGACTGGGTTTGGAAAAATTACAGAAACATTTACCAAGCATAGTAATAAAGAAATACAGTAATATAGTAACTTAATAGTAAAAATACCATCTTGGCCAGTGTCTTTTCCCATAGTACATTTATCAAATGGATACAAGTATTTTAAACCCTCTGGTTATAATTGTTACCAGTCCTTGAAGAGTAAGGTATCAGTAACTCAAGATCATATTAATATTTATATAAGCTTTCTTATACATTCTTATAGAGGGTCAATGATTTGCAGTGTTACACATTTCTCATATTCTATGATTTTTATAAATCAAGAAATACTTACAATGACTTATGATTTAAGGTTTTTAGACTTCATTGCTTAAGTGAACTTAAACCATGGTGGACCCATAGTTCACTTGGATCACTTGAGAAAATAAAAATACTGAAACTTGGGTACCAACCATAAAGATTTTATTATTTAACTCATCTTTCAAATGACTCCACATCACAATCTTAAAAAGATTCCCAACAATTATGACCAACTGCATAGATGAAAACCATAAAATAAGCCCTAGAACAGTTTCTAACAAACACAGAGCAAGCAATAGACAGATAAGCCATACATAAGGCACACAAATGGTTTTCTATTGGGATCAGTGAAGAACAGGGACAGCTGTGAACACATAGAAGAGTAACTGTCCCTCACTCAGACTGAAAAAGATTGAGGATTCACAAGCCTAGAACAGAAATGTACACCCATTTCCACAGCCCTTGCCCTCCTCTTGCTCACAGCCTTGAAGGTCCTTTATTAGATTACAACTGTTCGCAAATAATATCAGTAGAAATCATGAGGATTCAGAAAGCAAGGGGCTACAGGGTAGGAAAGAGACAGTAAGACAAAGTGTCTTCATTAAACTGCAATAAAATAAAATAACATTGTGTGTTATTTTTACTCTTGAGTCTTTCTGTCTTGTCAACTTCTTATTTGGATAGGTCTCTATGGCTTGAATTTCCCAGGGAAGGATCCTTCCATGAAGAAAAACAAGGAGAGTAAATGTAATGTATTGGCTAATTAAATTTTCTATTTCATTAAAGAATTATTTAAGATAAAAAAAGAAAAACAAGAAGAGGACTAAGGCAGGTGGTAGATGCAAGCTTTGTTCTGGGTACAAGGGGATTTGCCCCTCCCTTCATGGCCCCATGCCCAGAAGACTCATGGAATTTCACATTGACTACATTGATGACTGGTGACTTTCTCCCTTTCACATAGAGTCCCCTCACTTGCTCCAATCTCTTTTCATTCTTGTAACTATGTCATCCAGTTAAAGGCTGTTTTCTGCATTAACTCTATTCCTTTTTTACTGGGGTTAGAGTTGATAATTTCTCAAAGTCTTAAAATATTAATAAGGCTCACTTAATATGTAGAAAAGCATCTGTTTTGATTAAGAATATCTTATATCATAATCAAATGCAGTCACTGCTCAAGGGCAATTTATTCTCTGGGGTGTCACTTCTTTGAGTTCAAGAAAAATAAATGAATTTGTTCTAAATCACCTCCAAATTGACTTTGATTTGCAAATTCAGTGTATTTTCTTTTAACAAACACTGACAATGAATTAACAATATTGCATGGACCCATCCCTTCCTCTATAACTATAGGATTTCTCTTTGTTTTATTTCAAAGCTTAGTGAGTAACCTTGAGCTATGAAAGCCACTACTTTATGTCAATCTCCCTTATTTTTCTTTCATATTTTTCTCAACTACATGTGATCTCCTTTAGTAAACAGAAAAAGAAGACACTGAGTGACAGTGACATTCTGTCTGTATAGAAGTGAGTTTCTACCCTGTTGACTTCCTACTGGTAAATCATTTCTTAGGCAAAAAGGAAGGTGTGATAATTTGCTGCCATTATTACTCACCCCTGCCATTTAGATAAATTATGGTGCTTATGGAACCTACTCTAAAGGAAATTATTGTTCTGTTTCAATCGATTCCATTATTGCTGAGTATCAGCAAACCATATTCTTCTTCAATTGATTTTTATTTAGGAGTCACTCAACAAACCTTAATTGAGAACTACCACACGCCAAGCATCTCCCTCCATGCCAGAAAATAGATTTTACTACTTATCTTAATTCGAGAATAACTCACTGCTCATTTTTGGTAAAGAAATAAAAAAAAAAAAAAAACAAAGATCAGAAACAATGAATAGCTGTGAAGCCTTGTTTGAAAAACCAATATAGGCTTGCTAAAATAGTGCAGCGAATACCAGGCAGGCCGCTAATATATTGTGGTACATGTTCAGGAGGTGAGGAATAATAAAGTCAGACTATCTGGAGAATGTGGAATTGCAGTGAGCTAGCAGGCATACAGCAACCATATGCAAGAATGGTCAGGATTTCATAGCAGAAAACAAAAACAGTACCATCAGATGTTAGGTGTGCAATCACAAAGTACACAAGGAAAATATGCTTAAAGTAAAGTGTACACATAACTTTAAAACTTTCCACATAAATTGTAGCATACACTTTTCACAGGTACAGTCCTGCACTGAATAATAAGTTTACTCCAATTAAAATGAGTAGCCACTGAACCAGAATAATAAAAGGAAAATCTGCAAAAGCATTCTAAAGGGTCAAACCACTCGGCCTTTTAGGTAACTTTTCCATATTCTTTTTGGCAAATGAGCAGAAGGAAAGAGAATCAGAATGATTCCTTGTCACTAATGGGTTTTCTATTCTATTTTGATTTTAAGACTTTAGTAGAATCCCAGTGTATAATAAAATGTTTATAGTTATGTGGACAGATATTATACATGAAGCCACTTAGCACAGAAACTAACAGTGATGCATCAGGGCTTCACACATTCAAATCTCCTTCACAACTGATATATTTGCACACTTGGGCCACCAACATCTTATTCCAAGTATCTCTAAGAAGTTATAAATGTTATGGTATGGGGAGGTGGTGTTAAGCTTTCAGTGATTCCAATTATATATACATTGTGCGAGAGGTGCTGTGACACAAGAAGGCTGGAATGTTGGTAGACTGTTGGTAGACTGTTGGTAGAGGTATACAGCCAAGAGCAGTCTGGTAGAAAAAGTCATGTTTTTCTCTAGTTTAAGCCTCATGGTATGTGGAAGTGTATCAAGAAGAGGTGACACCGAACCTTGTCTTATCTTAAAGAACACAAATTCTTCCTGAACTAATAGCTGCTTTGAAGCAAGAGGGTGCCACAATTATAATTTACTAAAAAAAATGTACTTTGATAGTTGTCTACAAGACAGAGTAGAGAAAGATAGAGTCTGGTAGAATAATCCCAGTGATGGATTAAAAGAGACTGAGCCAGGGTTGATTCAGGAGAAACTGAACAAAGAGGATAGACTAGATATCGTTAGGATATGGAGAACAGGGCTGGGTCTCAGTTACAAAGTAATTTGGTTTCAGTCAGCTGCTTTTGAGCTCTATGTGAACTAGTCATGTGGAGTTATAAGTTGGCAATTGAATATAAAGCTTCAAAATCGATTGAACAATCCCTGGCTATAGAAATTTCAGAGATATTTACATATGCAATAATTGAAATTAGAGAACAGCAGGGTGGCACAGCCTAATACCAAAGTCTCTTGGCATTTAAGCAGTAAAATAAAGTGACATGGCACAAAATGGTTAGGCTATATTTTTTTCTTAATTATAAACAAGACATAAATATTTGTGGCCAGGAATTAATGGATTATTCTTCCTAAATATATAAGTAGAGATGAAACAAAAGCTGATGAACTAGGTTCTCAGAAGTAGTCTCTCTCTTAAACGTCAGAGTTCCCCCCAACACTATGGAGATTATAGGTATGGGATGAATCTCACTCCTTCCACAACTAATACTTTCTTAAAATTGAATCCCACTAACCATGGTGATCTTTAAAAGAAATGAAGCACATGATGGGATAAAGGAGTCCTGTATAGACAAAGCAGCATTGCTTAGGACAGTGACTTTAACTGACTTAACATCCTGAACTTAAATGAAACATGTGGGGGACCACAGAAATTTGTCCCTCACACGCATAATATGAATATCCTTCTGTTGAGAGAACTGATTGACAGCTTGTGATCTATTTATTTGGCTTCATTTTGCTAAGACTACCCTTCCCCAGGATGCTCCCATCCATGCCTAGGTACATCAGGGCTATCAAATGCATCCCAATACTATAAGGTTACTCTTACAAACAACTTTTGCTTTTCTATAAGCCTAGCCAAGAGTTTTCTCTGAATACTGCAGCAGTCTGGGACTCTTTCTACAAAATCTTTTCTTGCTTCTCTCTTTTCAGCATTGCAGTCTGAAGGATTTCCCCAATATACTTATATGTCTCCATACCTCTTTGTCTCCACCTGTCCACCACAGGCTGCCTTTTCCATAAGTTTCTTGCACTTTCAATTCTTCTGTGACCTCTGATTCCAGGAGGATTTGAATTAACAGGGATGGATTGACAGTTAAGGATTAAAATGGGCTCATGATAGGATGCAACCACCTATATTTTGACTCTCTTTTCAGTTCCCACAGACAACGTGGTCATTTTTATTGTTGCTATTGTTGCTATTTTTGCTGTTTTAATCCTTTGTTTTGACATTCGTGTCCCAGTGCTCTGCTCCTCATTCAATTCAAGGCCTGTTGCTGCTGTCACATCTCTGCTAACATCAGAGTGCCATTTTCCTAACCTATATGAACAAGCCTATCATGTGTAATCTTTCCTCCAGAGCTGTCCATTGGCATTGTGGCAGAAGTGAATCTTCACACATCTCTGCCATCTAAGATGACTCTGAGATCGTTAGTAAAATTAGCTATCTCACACCTTTTCTCTCATGCTGTTTTTCATTCTGGCTCTCTGCTCCTGGCACATGGAACATTCTTTCCTGAATTGGAATAGCACAAGACTAGAAGGCCTCTACACCCACATGCTGCTCATCAAAATCTTACACAGATTTAAAATGCATGAGTCATTTTTTTTCACATCTTGGGTTCCGATTGGGAAAGTGCTGATCCTAGAGAATGGGAAGGTCTCATTTCCTCTCTGTGTTGCTTTCCATGATCATTCATAACCCATATAGCAAATCTGGCCCACCCTTAGAATAGCCGATTTCTGACAACATTCCCCAGCCAGAAGCCAGGGATGGGAGATTGCCACTTGCCCCATGACACACACACACACACACACACACACACACACACACACACACACACACACACTCCCTATTTTTTTAATTTGTAACAAATAATTTCTTTAGAATATGGAAAGGAGAGGAAAGAGAAAAGAAATAATTGTCAGACTTAGGACAGGAGTGGGGACATTGTATATACTGAGCAATTGTTCCTTGTGGGTGCTATAACCGAGTTGGTAAAAAAAAAAATGTATGACATTTCCCAAATAATCCATTTTGTAATAATGTCCTGGAGCATTTCAGCATTTCTGTCTGTCCTCATTCGCATATTAAAAGGGAATAAAGTCACACAGTTGCTATGTCTCCATGAATGTTCTTAGATCCAATAAAAGCCATAATTTGAAGCAAAGTACATCGCATATTGGTGGACATGGTTCAATGCACAGGTGTGTTGCTGCAGGTCTTTGCAGAAAGAAAGACACAAGCTTTACAGTTTGATTCTGAGCAGATTCAAGTGGTTATCCACTCTAAAATAATAAATGTGCATGTACAGGTTAATCCAAAATACATGGGCAGGTATGACAGTGTTATAGAGAAGGTGGTAGAACACAGTACAAAGTAAGGGTGTGGGTGAATTTCCTCTCCCTCCCCAATCTCCATAGCAAAGCTGCTAATACCATGAGATGGAGCACCAGGGGGAAATGCCTGTTAAGCATCGCACCAGTCCCCCATGTCTACAGGGCGATTTTTGTTTGTGGTGCAACTCACTGTCCCATATAGTGATGTTGAGAGTTGACCTCTTGTTTTGGGGGAAAATTCTATATTCATTATGTGGAAGTATATGTTTTCTCAAGTGTGCTAAACATAATCACTTCTATACAGGCATTGATATTAGGAACACATAATATGACTCATATATGTCACTTTTGCCTAATGACCCTGATGTACACAATAGACAAAAGGTGGCAGATTAGTCTTCCCTTTCTCAATGTTAAACTAACACTCATTAAAAAAAGACTTTGGCTATAAGGTATATTTTGTCTGTGTACTCATCCTATAAAGACAGATTATTCTTTTGAACAAACTAAAATCTAGGGTCACAAAATCTTGGATATACTCTGGTGTTAGAAAATGATAGTATGTCTAGGATCCCCTACTATAGATCAGTATCTCAAACAGTTTTCATGAAGGCAAAATGAATTCTGATGGTGCAGAAATGTATGCGGGTAGTGGAAAGACATTTCGAACTTTCATCAATCCATTCCAGTTTGTGATTCTTAATCCATGAACCTTGCAATTGAGCAGAAAACCTACCTCTGCCCCCTTGTGTTGGGTAACGGTATTTTACATTATTTCCTTTACATTTAAGAGTTTCTATTAATTTGAATAATCTTACCCTGTTACTCTTTTCAATGAGTGAACATATAATGGTATTTTATTTCTCCCAATTTTATCATTCTATTTGCCTGTGATCAATTTATCTACAAGAACTTTATCTTGAAAATATAATGTTTTACGTGGCCTTTGTGGTATTATTCACTTCAGGACTTTCTGGGTTTCAGAGTCATAATTTGTTTTCTAGGCAAATCACTATTATCCAATCAAGAATAACTAATATTTAAAGGTCAAAAGAGTAAAACATGGTAGTAAGAACTGGCAGTAATTTTGGCAAAGTTTGAAGAATGTAATAAAAATAATGTATCAGTTCAAAAATATGCTTAGGACTTTGCTTGAACTGCCTGCAATTACTGATTGAAGATTGTCTTTCCATTTTTCTAACCAATAAGAGATACAGCTGTCCTCCATGAATTAACTTATGTCCATGGAGAAGTAGTTCAGTTGGTGGAATTGTTGCTTAGCATGCATGAAGCTTTGAGTTTCACCCCCATGACTTCATAAATTTGATGGGGCAGTTCTGTTACCTGAGCAAAAAGGAGGCAGAGGGAGGATGATCAGAAGTTATAGATCTGTCTTGCTAGGCTAGCTGAGACTCCGAGATTGGGGCGTGGGGGTGAAGAAAAAGGAGGAAGAAGAAGGAAACAAAGAGACACATTCATGAATAAAATCATCCATGTTCATTGTGAAGGATAATTTGTTCTGCAAATCTAATATCCAATCATCTCTTTAAATAGTGATACAAAGGAGAATTTAATATCAGCAATTTGAAAGGTGACAAAGGAGAAAAGTCACAAATACTAAAGTGATCTGAAAAAAAAGTTAATGCTAAATAGGTATTCCCTTGGAATTGTAACATTCCTACCTGGATGGAGGAAGAAGATTTGCTGTGGAATATTACTTTAATTATTTAAAGGTGTGTTACTTTTGTTTATGCTGATTTTACTTAATTATGTAAAGATGTGCTGCAGTTGTTTTATCTTGCTTTCTAAGGCATGATATTGGTCTAATAAAAAGCTGAATGGGCAAAGGAGTGATAGGCAGGCTGGTGGGCAGAGAGCCTAAGTAAGAGGAAAGAACAAGGGAGAAAGAGTGGGAGACACCTGAGGTCCGCCAGACAGGCAGCTGTCCATCAACCAGAAATGGAATAGGACAAATAGAGTAAAACGAAAGGTAAAAAGCCCTAAGTCAAAATGTAGATGAGGAGAAACAGTTTATAGTAAGTGAGAAGAGCTAGTGGCACAAGTGTAAATTCATGGGCACCCAAAATAACACACAGAGACTTATTAGGTACAATGCTGCTGACCAATGACTAGGATTTCTTGCTTGCTAGCTCAGTCTTAATTATCAACCATAACTACTAATCTACATATTTTATAAGGACTAATATTATGGAAGAAGCCGACCTTGTGTCCTCTCTTCCAGGTCAATCATATGGCAACCCCACAGAGAAGAGAGGAGGAGGAAGAGAACAATTTCCTGCTTGTCCCTGCTTATATTCAGAGTCTACCTGCTATGTCACTTCCTGCCTAGATCACAAGACTTCTCTTCACTACATTTCCCAGAATCCTCGTTCTCTCCTAGTTCCACCTAGCTTGCTTTGCTATTGGCCAACAGTGCTTTATTTATCAACCAAAAAGACAAACATATACACGGAAGGACTTCCCCCATCAAACTACAAAGAGTCATAAGTTTCAGAAAGGTCATAAAAGCTTGTTACATGGTTCAGGAAGCCAAAATAGTCACAAAATTCACAAAGTACCTTTCCAAGTTCTAGAAACAGTAAGCAAGCTCTGCACAGAGGAGACAGCCTACTTCAGACACTAGGCTACTAATGTATAGTTTTCAGGGGTCATCACTCATATGTTACTCCTCACTTATATAAGTAATGCTAAAATTCATTGGTTCATCATGTAGAAATCGTATGAGATCATTTCTTTAGACTATTCTTATAGCTCTGTCTGGTATGAATTGATGATTCTTCACATCTCTCCAGGAAAGCCACAGAACAGTAGGTGACACAAGTTAAAGTAACACAAGTTAATGCAATCAGGATTTAGTGATTTATTAATAATAAATACAATAATTCACATAATTCAAAAATAGAAATGAATAATAAGAAAATACTTTCATTGCAATATTAGAGTTGGTTCTAATGTAGGAAAAATTAAAGCAACAGTTACATAGAGATTCATGTAGTTTGTTAATTAATTAATATAAAACCACAGCCAGAGACCACAGGACATTTGACTCCCCAGGTCAGGCTGATGACCTGGCTTCAGAGGAAGCTGGGCAAATCAGTGTCTTCCCTTTATGAAAGGAGTAATCTCAACACAGATAGTATGGTCTGGAGAGAAGGAGCTATCTACAATCTGTTACACAGTGGACATAGCAGGATAATCATATAGAATGAGGAATCCTCAACAGTATATAACTTTATCATTGAGCATAAAAACTTTATTGAACAAGTAGGGTGTGAGCTTGTTCTCAAACTCAATATTTAGATTTTTTTCTCCTGCCACAGTCCTTATTGAGATAATCAAGGCTAAAAGAGATGGAAGGATATGACCACAGCCACACATATCTTTGCTGGAAGATTCATGACTAATACCTCCTTTTCCAATTCCATTCTAGGTGAGGCTGTTTCTTGGAACCACAAGCCATGAAAAGGGAAATGTGCACTTCTTAGGAGAGCAGAAGCCACATCCATCCATCTTCCCTATTTGAGAGAGCTCTCTACTTCTCCCAGGGAGTTGCAAAGCTCCAGCACAGACAGACTGTTGTTACAAATTCATGCATGATTTTCCTCTTTATACCTGTAGGTCATGCTCTTTTGGCCCCAGACTCCCATAGTAGTTGACTTTGTGTGCGTCCCCTTAGAATCATCAGAGCACTCTGGTGGGGTGATGATCATGGAAAGGGTTGTTGATGCAAGGCTATGCTTCATAGGTATGAGAACTTGTGCCCTTCATACCTTCTTTGTGGGCTGTGTTTTCCTGAACTGTGACATTAGGATTTAGCTTATGATATTATTTTTGGTTTTGGTTTTTCGAGACAGAGTTTCTCTATGTAGCTTTGGCAGCTGTCCTGGGATTAGCTCTTGTGGACCAGGCTGGTCTGGAAATCACAGAGATCCACATACTTCTCCCTCCTGAGTGCTGGGTTTAAAGGTGTGTGCCACCGCCACCTGGCTTAGCTTAGGATTTTAATTCTTTATAATTTGTTGTTTATTTCTGACAGGATCAAATAAAACAACACTGTACAATGTATCTAACTGCTTGTGGATTGCTCATTCAGTGAATGAGAACTCTCTCTCTCCTCTCTCTCTCTGTTTCTCTCTCTCTCTTTCATGTGTGTGTGTGTGTGTGTGTGTGTGTGTGTGTGTGTGTGTGTGCGTGTGTGTGTTTGTGTGTGTGTACATGCCATTATGGAGGTTACAGAATAACTTGAGGACTCTGTCCTTTGCCTCTGCCATTTTGGTTCCAGAGATGGAAATCAGATTATCAGAATAGAAAGCAGCTACCTTTCCCATTGAGCCCACAACCAGTCCTCTGTATTTTATACATGCTATTTGTGCTCTATGTTCCCTAATACCTCATACTTATGATGCAAAACAATTTCAAGCTTTAATGTACTTGCAACATCTCGTTTAGAATCATTCAAATAAATGGTCTATCTATTCTACAAACTGCTTTTTCCCTAATAGAGATTTTAATGTGTGTCTAGAACTTATTGCTTCTAAAAACAGATGGATGAAGCCATCTCCATTAAAGAGAAAGTCAACTTAAGTTAAAATTGACATATTTATTTTGTATATAATGTTTTGTTATTTGATGATGATTTCTGATATGCCAAACCTCTGGCTGATAAACCTGTGATTGTGAATGGTTAAGCCCAGTATTTGGTGGAGTATGCATTAGACCTGAGGTCAACAGCCAAAAGCTTATCTCTGTCCCTAGGGGATTCAAAGTGCACACTTTTCTAGGCCTCACTCCAGAAGCTTTTAATGGGTGATTTCTCACTTTTTTTTTTTTGCAACACTCTTAGAATCTATATACTTTGATGTGAAGCTTTTTTGATTCACATCACAAACACACATATATACCTATAATGTGTTTAAAAGTCTTTAAATAAAAAAATGCTCATGGGATAGGGAAGCACTTTGGAAAGATATCATGTCATATCCGACTTCAAACAGTGCTTACAGGAACTGAGAGATAAGCTTTTTCACAAGCCCTCCAGAAACAAAAACAGGGATGTCTGCTTTTCACCTTGAGGAGCATGCAACTGCAAGCTCTATGCTGTAGCCCACATGTGCAGCAAGCCAAGGTGTGACAGAAGTCCACACTGACCAAATATCTCTGCTAGTTTTCTGACATGCTTACTACCATTCAGCACTCATCATTAGGTTTTAAATCTAGGTGTTTCTTTTCTTTGGTTTCTATCTTCCTCTAGCCAATGAACTGTCAAGATCATAGGCACCTCTCCCCCAATGCTCCCAATTTGCTGAGATCTTTTCCCTTTCCCCTTTGACTGGGGACCATGTATGTCTCTATTAGAGTCCTCCTTGTTGCCTAATTTCTCTAGTGGTGTGGATTGTAGGCTGGTAATCCTTTGCCCTATGTGTAAAATCCATGTATGAGTGAGTGCATATTATGTTTTTCTTTTTGTGACTGGGTTACCTACCTCAGGATGGTTTCTTCTAGTACCATCCTTTTCCCTGCAAATTTCAAGATTCCATTGTTTTTTCTTCACTGAGTAGTACTCCATTGTGTAAATGTACCACATTTTCTGTATCCAGTTTGCTTCCAGGTCCTGGCTATTACAAATAATATAGATATTACTACATAGTTGAACAGATGTCCTTGTTGTATGAACGTGCTTCTTTTGGGTATATGCCTAAAAGTGGAATTGCCTAATCTTGTGGTAGACTGATTTGAATTTTCCTGAGCAATCCCCATACTCATTTCCAAAGTGGCTGTACAAGTTTGCACTCCCACCAGCAAAATGAGAAGGGGAGAAGAGGATGGGTGAGTAGGACATAAGGGAGCAGGAAGTTTGTGTAGAGGGAAGAATAGAGGAGAGCAAAATAAGAGATACCATCAGAGAGGGAGCCAGTATAGGATTAAAGAGAAATCAGGCACTAGGGAAATGTCCAGAAATCTACAAGGATGACGCCAACTAACCATCTAAGCAACAGTGGAGAGGTTACTTTAAATGCCTGCCCCTGATAATGAGATTGATGCCATCGTAGAGCCTTTATCTAGCAGCTAATGGTGGTAGAACAAGATAGCCACCGCTAAACATTGATCTGAACTGGAATCCAGTTGCAGAGAAGGAAGAGTGATGAGCAAAGGGGTCAAGACCAGGCTGGTGAAACCAACAGAAACACCTGACCTGAACAAGGGGGAGCTCTTGGCCCCCAGACTGATAGCTGGGAAACCAACATGGAACTGATCCAGACCCAGTGAATGTGGGTGCCAGTGTGGAGGCCTCAGCGATCTATGGGGCCTCTTGTAGATCAGTACTTATCCCTAGCATAGGAATGGGCTTTGGGATCCCATTTCACACAGAGGGATACTACCTCAGCCAAGACAAACGGGGGAGGGCCTATGCCCTATCTCAAAGGATATGACAGACTCTGAAGACAACATTAATGGAAGGCCTTACCCTCCCTGGGGAGCAGAAAGGGTAAGGGATAGATAGGGTGCTAGTGGGGAGCAGGGGAGGAGGGGAGGAAGAGGGAACTGGGATTGACATGTAAAACAATTTTGTTTCTAATTTAAATTAAAAAATGGAGAAAAACCATACCAAAACAAAACAACACAAAAGATCATAGGCACCCATGGACCATCAATAACACTTCACTGCCACTCTTCTCACCTGATTCCAGGCTTCAAAAATGACCAGATAGATTGCTGTACTTAGCTATCAGCTATTATTCCTTTTTACAAGATCTCTCCCTGTTATGATAAATCTTTCTGCCAAAAGCTACCAAGCCCCACCACCACATGTGAGCTTTATGCCAGCTGCCCACCCAAGTTAGGCCCAAATGAATTCACTGAAACTTGTATTAGGTTCAAAGCTGCTTGGCCAATGACTAGGATTCCTTATCTGTTAGCTCAGTCTTAATTATCATAAATCTATATTTTTATAAGACTTATCTCATCGGTTGCCTTATTGGCATCCCTCCTTGCTGGTGGATCACATCGTGCCGCTGGAGCAGGAGCGAAGGGGAAAAGAGGGACGCTTGCTGTTTCTCCTTCTTTAAATATGAGTCTCCTTGCTATGTCATTTCCTGCCTGGATCAGCACTTCTCTACTACATTTCCCAGAATCCTCTTTGACTCCTAGTCACGTCTAACTTGCTGTTTCTTTGGCCAAACAGTATTTTATTTAACAATCAATAAGATAAACATACACAGTACATTCCCCATCATCTCCCCTTTAAACCCCAACCTACACTAAACTCTTAGATAAATTTTCTTAAGTATAGTTGTGATAATATTATTCCAAAGCATATTAATTTAAAATATACTAATTTTAAATTAAATTTCTATCTTTTATCAAGTAGATGTCAAGTCTCTTTTTTCTAAAACCTGGTCTACCCTAATACGCTTCTTTTCTTTGCAGCTGTTCCTCAAATTACAATCTTCCAGTCCAGTTAGAAGTCAATCTTTGCTTCAACCATTCATGTTATGGGATATCCTTCTGTATACTCTGAACATATTTTCCACTTATTGGTTGGTGAATAAATGCTGTTTGGCCAGTAGCCAGACAAGAAGTATAGGCAGGACTACCAGACTAGAAGTACTGGAAAGAAAAACAAAAACAGAGAGAGAGTTGCCGTTTCTGAGAGAAAAAAAGAAGATCTCTGTTTCATCTGAGGAGAACTATACAGGAATAGGATCATTTTTGTAATTAACACTGAAAAATTAACACCAGACAGCATGTTACACTTGAATATCTCTTTTTTAAAACTGTGCATTTTCATTTAGCTATTTCCTTAGAGGAAAATATTACTGAATTAAAAGGCAGTTCAATTTCAGAAAACATTCTTATATACTTAATACATTTTTCAGTTGAAAATGATATTTTACAATTTCAACTCTAATGATCACTCTTTACTTTACTCTTGAAGTTTATCTTTCCTTTTGAGCCATGAACAGGGCAATTTCTGATGTCTCAATCAGGAAAACTCAGGAGATTTCTTTAGTTTCAGATAAACATACATTCCCATCCATCAGGGTGAAAAGAGGACTAAATACATATCAGGAATAAATAACTCCATTAGTCAGAAGAATAGAGTCATCAATCAGCACCTGAGGTCAAGTATTTGACAGATGCCAATGAGCTCTTTCCAATATCATCTCTTCGAAATAAGGGCATTAGCAGAGTCTGCCAAGGTTATCCCAAGGGGAAGGACCAAACAAATCAGGAAGAAGGGTACCAGCTGATTTTCTCAAGGTTGTAGAATGGAGTTGGAAACAAATGCACTCTATGATATTGCTAATTGACCCAAAGAAGGAAAACAATTGAACTGAGCATAAGTATTTAACATTTTCACAAAAAGTGACATTTAAAGGTCATTCAAAGATATCAGAGAATAGGATAGCATAAATATTTACAACGCCATAAATCTTGATGGGATTTCCCTTGCCTTTTTAGAAGACTAAAATATAGCAGCACAAAATTTAACCAAGCCCTCTGCCGAATATTTGGGGGACGAGGAATATTTTAAGTACCTTTCCTAGTAAATTCTTTTAAAAACAAATAGATGTTTAGCAGAGTATACCTAAGTATACCCCTTTTATATATGATATACATTCTGCTCAAAATATAAAATGATATTGTCAAGTTTCTTTTGAAACTATGCATCTGTTAATTGCAATACAAAATGAGTCAATACCCTCTGCCTATCTCTCTGTATATACAGCTATCTACCTACCATCTATTAAGGGGAGTGTGTGTGTGTGTGTGTGTGTGTGTGTGTGTGTGTGTGTGTGTGTGTGTGTATGTGTGTGTGTAAAAACAATACACAGGTTTGTCTTTCCTCCAGCCTCGTCTTGACTTCCATAGATAATTATTCATACCTACCACTAATGGCAAATGATGAAAGAGACAGAGTCTCCTAGCTAGAGCACTCCCCTGGTACCTGCTACCCTAAGAGCCCTACTCCTTCCTCTTCATCAGTTATAAAGTATTCTTTTTCAGTTCAATGAAACACACCCTACAGGGCACAATTTCAGACACTTTGTTGGTTTTAGCTAAGTTAAGCCTTTACGATCCTACTCCTATTACTTTTAAATGCCAACCAATATTCCCAACTAGCAATGTATCATTGTCTGCCTGCCTAAAAGGGGTAGAGCTCTGGGAATAAACAGCAGGCATCAGTGAATGAACTCAGCAACCACAAACAAATTACTAGAGACATGTACTGTCCTGAGAGGCAGAGAATTATGGAGGTAATATTGCATGATGGGATATGTAAGTATAGCCTTGGAGGACCACGTGTGGATAAAAACCAATTAAGTAAAGCACTTAGGAAAATTGCTTTCCACTGTCTGGATGAGAATTTATCACAAGCCATGTTTTTTAAATGAAAACCTTTACATGTAAACCTGGACAAAGTGTTCTGTCCAAGGCGATACAGAAAGACAAATGATGCAAATAAAATGAGAGTTCTTGAGTCAAGTCAAGCCTTTCTATATAATCCTCAGACACCTTGATCTGAAGGGGTCCTAATGTGAAGCAGAAGCATAGGATTAGCGAGTTCAGCCTTGGGATTGCAGCTGCCAACTGGCAGCAACTTCAGCAAGACTGACTGCTTCGTAACGAGCAATACAATTCCATCAATAAAGACAGAGCAAGGGGAAGCAAGTTCAACCACACACATCATGAAGAAAAGAGCATTTTCCATTAAAACAGCTCTAGATAATCACTCGTAGTTTTTAAAGATCACATGACATATGCCCTCTTTAATCCCCACATCCTGGCTGAAGGAAGGAGCAGGCAATTTCATCCATTATGCTTTTGTCTGTCTTTTAAAAACCCATTTCAGTATGATTTTTCTTACTCAATTAAAGTTTTACAGAGCATTTGCTAAATATCAAGTGCGGTGAAGGGGATAGAAAAGTAGTTGCAGTGTATTGCTGCCGTTCTCCAGGAGCTCAAGTCTGTTGCTCATGAATGTTTCAGTAATTCTTCCAGATACAAAGTTTAAGTGTTCTATAGGAGATAAAGTTGAAATCCCTCGAGAACACAGTAGCTTCAAGGAATGTAGTGAGATCATGGAGGAAAGAGGGAGCTGTGCTAATGGGGTGGAGTAACTGTGGAGTTAAATCAGTAGCTGAGAAATCTGTAGGTGGGATATGACAGCAAGAAAGAGATGAGGATACTGGGCAAAAGGACAACTTGAGTAAAACTTCTTCACTTCAAGAACTAAAAAATTTCCTGCTTGAGACAATTATTTTTCATAGCAACCCAGGGCTTATTCCTTACTAGTTGTTTCAAATGTAATTCCAAGGATCCTATTTCTTAACCTATAGATGATAATCTAAGTAATTTGATTTTCTAGTGTGGTTGTCATAAAATTAAAATGAGGTGTTCTATGTAAAGATGTTAATAAAAACTGTGAATTTTGAGTTTCAAATATAATTATTCATTGCATACATAGTACAGTCTTTATTCTTTTTCCACGCTGGGTATAATTTTCTTAAGGCCACATCACTGACACTACTCACTGAGGAGAAAGAAGGGTCAGGCACCATCAATGACAATGTCTCCATGATCCTGCACATGCTTAAATGCCATCCTTATTAGTTGAATTAGCTCCCTGCTCTTTGAGAGGGAAACGTTCAATTAGGCAGCCACTGTAGAAGAAAGATGCATGAAGCAGGATCAACTGGTATGCACAACAGAGAGCAGGAAACAAAACAAGCTAGCAGGTGCATTTTGATCTGCAGAAAAATTTGGTGTCAAAGCTAAGTACCCTTGGGACAATAGGGTAGCAGAGGAGCATGTTGTTCAAGAATGATTTTTTTCCTATGCAATATTTCTGATTATGCATAAACCCAGGAGTCGACACTTGATAAATGATTGGTCAATATTTAGACCAACTTATGACCAACTGATGGTCAAACTGTGGCTTCGGATGGGAAATAAAACATCAATATGAGAACAAAACTTGTGTCATTGTTTTATAAAATACTTTCTTACCTGATACCAATGAAACTGAAGCACAAATTATAAAGACAAGGGTGAGAAGAAAAGTTCCAATTAAAATTATTGTATTTGGATACTATCAATATTAGATTTAGGAATTACAAGTTAATTCACATGGCAAAGATATTTCCTGACCCCAGTTCCATTCTTAGCACTTATAAATGGAAAGATTGACTTGACCACTAGAATTTGTCTTACGCATGCACTGTAACACACACACACACACACACACACACACACACACACACACACACACACCATAAATACATTAAAATATTTTTTTTAAAAAACCTTTAGTACCAGATTTACTGGAAAAAAAGAATTTTATACTTTTGTGAGTGGAACTTTTGAAAATGACTGAGAGACAGAGAGTGCTCATATGCATGTGTGTGTGTGTGTGTGTGTGTGTGTGTGTGTGTGTGTGTGTGTGTGTGTGAGAGAGAGAGAGAGAGAGAGAGAGAGAGAGAGAGAGAGAGAGAGAGAGTATGGATAAGATGGGCTTTGCAGAATATATGTATCTAAATATAGCCTGCACATGTTATTTGAGGATCCATGATATGTTTTGAAAAGTGATTAAGACTGAAAGACTGAATCACCTATTCAAAAAGTGACAGATGTCCATCCTTTCTTGGAAAGTGAGAGGAAGTGGGGAAATTAATTTCTTACTACATCAATTACTTTATAAAGACAAGCCAAAAAGAAAAAAAAAACAGGATTATTTCCAAACCTGATCTTCTCTGTTTATAATCATGGTAATAAAGATTAATTTTACACACAGAGAATGATGCTATTTCTGCATGATCTTATTATATCTAAATTATTCTGGATATTTCAGTTCCACAAGAGAATGAATGTAATTTTGCATTCTCTATGGTCAATAGCATGGGATAAACTTCACAGTCTCTACAAAAGGAAGGTGATGAAATATTTAATGTATCTATATAAATATAGACGTTAGTTGCACCTAATATTTAAAACAAAAGTAATTTAATGTATTGTATTAAATAAATTACTATTCAGATTCTATCAACAAATAAGATGAAGTAGAGAGCACAATGCAAGGAGACAAAAATGTCTTGGATATTAATACAGAAGGGACATTAGAGCAAAGGGCTTTGATGTCCTATACACTGGAGCTGACATCTCTATTCTGATACTTGCTAATTATGCAATCTTCACTAGTTACCACTTCAAGATTATTTCTTCTAACATAAAGTAGTGATGGCACTACCCAGCTCACAGAGTTGGTAGAAGGGAATAAGTCACTATCGACGTATTTGGCATAGGGCAATGTCCTGGTGAACAGTCTTCATTATTCATAAAAACACAGAGCAAGTATGTGGCAGAGTTGGAACTTAAGTGAATGCCTTCTGTCTGTTTCTATTGATCCTAACATTTTCCCCACTAGTGCTAATAAATTTCACAGAAGGTAATATACACTTCTGTTCATTTACTATTTTGTTCAAGAATTAACCTAATGGTGATGGGCTTCTCAAACCCTATCTGAGTGCAGAAAATCTCCTTAGACTGTAGCCTTCACAGACTCTGACAACAGACCCATATGGTGGAGCAAAGCATGCACTCGCTCCATGTCCAATGACAAATAAGGTGAATATGGCAGCATGTGGTGAAACTGCACAGACCACATCAAGTTCATTTCATTTGTGAAATCAACTGAGAGAAGTGGCTGTATGTTTGCCAGGCCCTTACTGATGGCAGCATGAGCACCTGTCACCACAAGGTCAATGGTGACCCCCTGAACCCTGTCAGTGCCCTGCAAAGCAATAGATAAGGGAATAGCTGGCTCCAGTATGCTTCCACTGACAATACAACAGCTTTCTGTGTGTTTTGCAGGTGAAATCATGGCAGTGCAGGTGGTACTCAAACCAATGGATGCTATTAAACCTGCTTTCATCCGAATGAATAGATATTGCCTAAGTGCCATGTGTAGTCTAAGTCCTATAAATGCAGTCAGGTGCAAATTGTAAGGCTTGTGTCTTCCACCTTTTCGTTTCAATGTGTTCAGCCTCTCGAGTATGTTTAATTCAAACTCTTTGCCTCTTACCCCTTCAGTCCTAAGAGCAGTTGTTAACTGACACAGAAGATTAATAAACTTCTTTATTTCCATATTCTTTAAACAGTTTCATTGAAATATATATCCACAACTTCTTCAAAACTTCACACTAAGAATACATTCAGCCATTTCTTAAATGTCTATAAAATGTTTCATATTCAGATCTACATACAGAAAACCAAATGCAAGCAAGCTTATGTAAGCCCAGCCCCCTAACCCCACAATATGCTTAATGAAAACAGATAATAATCTAGGGAAATTTAGAGTATATTAGCAAGAGACTACTATAACAGAGAAAGGATAATGAGGAGTATGTGCCTATGCAAGAAGATGAGTTACAATTTTAAGTTAACATGACTAGAAATTTTGAGTAAAATTTTGAACATAAGAAGAAATCAATCAGTTATGTGAAGACAGATGTTTTAAGTAAAGCAAACCAAAAGTCAAAGTTTATTGGGTTGTTGCATCTGGCTGACTAAGATCATCATGATGGTGACTGGAGCATAGAAGCAAAATATCAGGAAAGAGTAGAAACCTGGTGAAGCTGGTAGCCTACAGTCCACATACATGTTTTGGTCTTTATGTGCGAGAAGACATGTACATGAACTTACTGATTGGACTGCATGCTGAGAGTGTTTTCTACATTTTTATGTGATTGGAAGAAAACAGAAGAGTGATAAGGAAAGATATGATATAATAAGTTTATGATAAGGAAATCATATGAAACTAAAATCCCTTTATAAAGATATTGCAGAACAAAATAATGCTATACCTTTATTTGTGGTTGTTTTCCACAATGCAGTGGCTGATTTAGTAGTGACAAAGATTGTGTGCTTTCCAAAGTGTGAAATATTTGTCTTCTGAACCTTTTCTGATGAATTTGTTGGTCCCAAGATAGAGATAGAAAGGGCAGAAATGGATGGTGTCTCATCAGAAGGGATTGCAACAATGAAAGGAAGAGATGATGGATTCTTGTACCAGGTGTTCTGTAGAAATGGTCCTGAGAATTAATTTAGTGCTGCACTTATTTAGAAAGTTAAATGAAGACCATGTATTAATACCTTGAAAGTGGCTTTCCACACAATAATGACAGAATTGGGAAGATTCTTCGCCATGGGCCTTTTTTCTGACTTCAACTTTCCAAACATCAGGACCAACCATTAAAGTGTTTCACATTTCTTTATTTGATATAATGTATGTAAAATTTGCCATTAAATTTGTATTTTTGCCAGTTAATAGTCTCATATACTTTCTTCTGCCATGTTCACAAGAGGGCTGCTTTTCTTGATTGCCAATCTTCCTCCAATTTCAAGTGTTGTCCTTTTCTGTTAGTCTCATATTTTCCAAATAAAAAATGGAAACAAGAGAAAGTGGGGTAAGAAGAAAAATTAAAGACATTCCTTTGGATTTCTGTTGTTGTTTTTGAGTGATACTGAATCAGAAGGGGTGGCTTCTTAGAAACGTGGCCACTGAGCAAAGCTTACATTTCCCTATAAATAAAATACACTAAAAATAGGTCTTTTACATAGTGCCTTATTTTAGGTTTTTATTGCTGTGAAGAGACACCATGAACACAGCAACTCTTATAAAGGAAAAGTTTAATTGTGCGGCTTACAGATTCAGAAGTTTAGTTTATTATCATGCCTGACCTGGTGGCATACAGACAGACATGGTGCTGAAGAAGGAGCTAAGAGCTCTACATCAATATAATCATCCCTCAGTAATCATGAAAGAATTAGTTCCCAGATATCTGAACATACCCAAGTTCATGAGTGATCAAGTATCATATAGGAGATTATGTAAAATTTAAATATAACCTACATACCATTTCCATTTGCTTGAAATAATCTCTAGATTATTTGCAATATTTAATAAAAACTGGGAAGTAGATTGAAGTAGCTGTTACAATATATTGTTCAGGGAATACTGGCAAAGGGATATCCAGTACATTTCAAATGCTTTTAGGATAATTTTGTTTCAATACTGGTTAAACACATGAATTTGGCACCATGGATACATGAGTCCAATTGCATTGTCTTACTGGGATGTTACATGAAATAATTGATACTGATTGCTTTCAAAGTGAAGAAATAGAGAAGTTTATTAAAACTGCTTTAGGCATTTTACATACTTTTATTCTAAAAATTATGTGACTTAACTTATAAATTTCCCCGAGACCTAACAGGAAAAAAAAAAAAAAAGCCAAACTATGTGGTTGTCATTAGGGCTCTGAAGACTTTGTTTCTTTATGTTACAGTTTTTCAAACCATCAGCTTCAACTTCTAAAAATTCAATAAAAGGTAGAGAGGTAGAGTTAGCTACCTTTTAGGCTCCTTTTGCTCTTAGCATTTTTGTGTTTAGCAGTACTCTTGGGGTCCACTAATATTCAAAAAGTTTAGAAGAGAGTGTCTGACAAGAAACTGAAGAAACTGTACCCTCTGTAGCAAAATCCAAGATGCATTTTAAGCAGTACACGTCCTTCTTAACCTTGCTTCTAGTCCCATTCCTACAAGGCAGGTTCTTTGCATGGAAAAGGTCTTTTTGCCAAGTCTTTTGTTGTTCTCTGGAATCAGAGGTCAGGCTACTCTGCTTCTAATTTTGCAAACAACAGAACTGGCTAAAGGCTGGAGTGAATGCCAATTACTACACCTGCAGCTAGAAGCCAATTATGTTTCTCTTAAAATAATGTGTGTCCTGTAGTTTAAAGGAAGAACACTACCAAGTACTGGAAGCTGGTAGAAGATTTAGCAGAAAGTGACTGAAAGGGGCAATAGGGAGAGAGAAAAGTCAAGACCCAGTATTCATTGAGAGCAATGGTCACAGAAGATATACAGTCCAGTTCACCTAACAAGATCTAGAGATGATGGGGTCAGAAACATATCCTTGGCTCTAACTCTGTCTTTCAAAACAGGATTTATCCATCAATCAATAGTTTAGATGGCTCAACTCATACCACTTCATTTTTATATATGTTCTGCAATGAATAATGCAATACAAAATAACAAAGGAAACTGAATAAGATGAATAATGAGATGAAATTGAGGACTACCCATTTTTAACTATGAATCTCACAGACATTTAAATATGCTCCCAGGTTTCCAAATATCTCATAAATGAATGGGGACAATTTTTTGATAATTAAGAGTTATAATGATGATGTAGATAATTCATCTAGTACTAACAAATAGTACTCTTCACTCTTTTATGAATTATTTTGTTTGATGTGGTTTGGTAAACTAGTTTCTGTCTTTAATGCTGTCAGGAGTTCTCTAAATTGCTACATCTTCCCCTGATGATGAATATATTTTACTCAACTCACAGGAGATCCCAAGCTCCTTGGAGATCCAGTTTTTCAGACATACCTTGGTGTCTGGTACCAGTGCTCTTATCCAGCATTTACCAGAACTAGCCTTGTAGACTGTCCTGGAAACTGGTTCAGTTCCTCTGTGAAGTTTAAGTCCAAAATCATACCTCATCATTTCACAAGGCAAAAAACTTTGGCAGGGACTTGAATGCACACACAGAGAGACATTGCAGATATGCTAAATGTGATATGTGTATTAAGAGGAATGCATAACCATAAACTATGTTTTCTGGAAATAAGAACAGCTAAAACTATATTTAGTAGAATGTGCAATGTTAAGGGTCTTCTTCTCAAGCTCTATTAAGAACTAGCAAAGTTATCTTGTTCTAATATTTTCAGGTAGAAGTCAACTTTTTTACTTGTTCCTCTTTTCCTTCCTAAGACAAGTGAGACTATAGAAAAACAATAGAATAGATAAAGCCTAGCAGTCTGGAATTCTTTATCACAGATATAGTATTCATCTTCATAGAATCTGAAATCTGGAATAGCCTTTGACTGAAAATCTACTAGACCAGCTTGTGTTCTAGGATCTGCCAAGGGAAAGGGAAGGGACTGCATAGTTGATATGATACCTCCAGAAAATTTCAGGCCTTCCTGAACAAGCCAGAAGAGGTATTGCCCTTAGGCACTACCTTACAAATCAATGATTAATCTAAGGGAAAAGGTCATTTCAAAACATTTTTCTTCATCGATACAAATATCATGAAAATCCACATGTCACATTTGCATTTGTCATAGGCTTCCACACTAACAGCATATTTAAAAGTCATGGTGTCACTCCCATTAATCAAGCTCTGTGGTGTCAGGCTTCAGCGTCATGTATTAATCACTAATGGTTGCCAACATATGTATTTGGAAAGGCTGAGTTTAGATCTATAAGCAAGATTTACTTTCTTAAATAACATGATTGAAGATTCTTTACTATACCCCTCTCTTTCAAATCCTTAAGCATTATGTTCTTAGAGAATGTTTGGCATCTCTAAGATGATGGCCAAACAGCTATTCTGAAATAAAATGCTGTTTTAGAGGTCCTAAGCAAGCTAACAATGAATATCATGTTTCTGTTTTAAGAGTTTAGATTTCATGTACAGAGAGCTCCTCCTTGATGTCTTTGAAGCAGGTTTCAAGTGTAGAAGAGGTAAGAAGGCCAGCACTCCAAAGGACTTGCAGCCTTGAACAGGACCTAGGATAATGCCCGAGAACATGTGTTCCCTTCAGAGGCTGCTTTCTATTTGATTCTGAAATGCACAAGTTTCTGACGATCAGTTTCCTAGTGGGCTCTGATGCTTTCACTGCATTGATCACATGACAGAACAGTAACAATTGGGGTTAAATGTAGCAGCTGTGAAGGTTACATATTGGAACCTACCCCTATGGTGGGATGCCTTGTTCAGCCTTGATGCAGTGGGGAAACTTGATATGCCATGCTTTGTTGATTGCCATGGGAGGCCTTACCCCATATGAATGGAGATGGAGGAAGAGTGAATGGGGCTGGGGAGGAGTAAAAGGGAGGGGGAGGGAATGGGAGGAGAGGAGGGAGGGGAAACTGTGAATGGTATGTAAAATAAAAAAAAAATGATTTTAAAAAAAGATGAAATAGAAGACAGAAAAATAGGTAAAATAACCAAGAGAGATACAGATTCGTCATATCAAGTAGAGGAATTATTATTAAATAATTAGAAAAATTATTCAATGATGTAAGTCGTCGAGAAGAGAAAATAATGAATATGAGGAAGGCAACAGAGAAAAGTCTCCAGATGCAGAGCCATGGGAATTAGATGAGCTTTAACCTCTCTTCACAAAGAACATTGCCTCCTCACTTTCCTCAAGAGAGTGTTTCTCTTGATCTTACAGGTCACATTTTCTTGGATTATGATTAGCTTGTACACTTTTGGCATACAAGCTTCTCCTTAGTCACTTCAGACTACAAATGTGGATCATCTTGTTTCATTTCTTCCATTATTTCTTTGTGATTAAAAGCCTCACAGTTTTAACACTTAAAATAGTCATGAATGATGACTAGGGATGTGGGCATTGCATCATAAATTTTGCATGAACTTAATTTATTTATTTTGACAATTTCATACACAAGTTGTATTTATATCACATCCACTCACTCTCTCCCCTTCAAACTTCTCTTGTCATCCCCAAGGCCCTTTCATATCCATAACCCCTTTTTAATTATTCTTTTATACTAACACTCATGTATATACACACAATCTGCTGAATCCGTTCAGTGTTGTTCCTGTGCATTGTATTTTGTGGTATTCAAAGGAAAGTGATCAAGTTCTATGCTATTCTATCAAAGCTATTTTAAAATACATATACCAGGATAAGAGAACATCTTTTCCTCCTGCAATCTCTATGGTTAAACTTCATAGTCTCTTGCATTCGCCTCTTCATCTGTCACACATCCTGGGAATGGCATGCATGGTCTCTCAATGGAGACCGGTAAGTGGGAAGCTGCTGCCACTGGATGACCAAGGTTCTGTTTTTACATACAGTCATCATTTATCTGTATCAAAAAAATGGTTGAGGCTAAAAGGAAGTAAACATACTAAAATAGAGTAAGTGATAGAAGTTGTGTGTACTACATTAAAATCCCTGGGCTCAATTATTAGGAACACAAAATAAATAATACCACAAACAACAAATGGTCATAAAGAAATGGTGTTTGTGGAGACAGATGAGTTTATCCTGATTTAAATGGTATGCAATATTTACATGTGTGGAAGGTTCATATAGTACTGAAAAAATATGTATGGTTTGTGTATTTGTCTATCAGATTGATTTAAATGAGATATAAAGAAATAATGTTGTTGTCTCTAGAGACATGGATGAAAATTTTGCCATTATGTTTCACCCCTACCTATAACTCAATTTGCTCTCAATTTCTCCTAATGAAACGTTTGAAATGAGAGGAAAGGAAAGAAATGGTACTGAGAAGTAAATTTCAATTGCATCCTCCACTGTAGATCTCTGCAATAAATGCAACATAGTGCTACCATCAAGAACAAGTGCCCTTAGGAGAAGGTGATAAACAAATCCCTAAACAATAAACTATCTGGATCTGTATCAGTATCCCAACAAATTCAAAAGCATCATTTCTATTATTGAGGTGGACTAAAATCAGTGTGGAAATTGTTTGTAAAAATACAAGAGCAAATTTGGTATAATGTGTTTCTGGAATCTAATGTTTGAAGGCTTCTTTATATCATGAAGGATAATATTAAAAGGGACTGATGTGTGTGTTGAACTCACTTGTCTTGAACAAATTAGATCATTGCCAGAAAAATTGTACTTGAAACTTCAGTCATAATTTAGAGGAATATAAATTTATGCTAATAAACAGAATTTCATGTTCTGTGTATTGTTATTTATTATTATCATGTTATGGATTTATTTGTTTGTTTGTTTGTTTCTTTTAAGGCAGGGTTTCTCCTTGTATCCTTGTAGGCCTGGCTTTTCTGGAACATGCTCTGTAGATCAGGCTGGTCTTGAACTCACAGAGCTCTTCCTGCCTCTGTCTCCTGAGTGCTGGGATTAAAGGTATGTGCTACCACCACGCAGCATGGATATGTTATTAAAATTTGAGGTAAATTATATGGAAAATCTTTTGAAGTCTATTACAAAAATAAGTTCAAAATAAACTTGTGACATTCTCTACCATCTTAGCAAATTTGCTAAGCATCTTAACTAAAACTATACAGCACACGAAAATCTAAGGAAATGAAAAATACAATTGTACCACAGAAAGTTTTCTTAATACTGGCTAAAAATTATTATTTTGTCTCTGGAAAGCAAAGTTTCACTTGTTACCTGTAAGCTGAATGAGTACAAGCAGATTTAAAAACAATCTGAAATCCTCTGACTCTATAAAAAGATCAAACTTTAACTTTGAATATAGCAGAATAAAATATTAATACACAGCTATCCTTTCATTTTCTACCATTTTCATCCTAGAATCTTGTAGAATATTGATTTTCCTCTAATTAGGTGGATATTGGGGTTTAAATTCTACATTTTTCCTTCAGCACCAAGTTGAAGGAGGAAAATGATTTATAGTGGTCTTTCAGTTCTTATCACAAGAGAGTACCGTCTCTGCAGACAACAAAGAATTAGACTCAGTTTTTATCAATATCCCCCTCACACATGCACACATCCTCTACAGAAATTCTTTTTAATTAGATGGTGGCCTAGTGGAATGGGTATCTCACAAGAGGACTAATCCTGTAGGCTGGTCAGTTTGATTCCCAAATGCCACAAAGGAATCATAGGACATCAGCCTCCTCAGGCTGATAGATTCTTTGTCCTTGATCTTTCTGCTTTGTCCTCTGTACATCATTGTCCCACAAGGACCTATCCTCTTAGATGCAGGAAGAGACCCATTTTCTCCAGCAATAGGGGAAAGCCTTAATTTGATCAGTTCTGCTCTTCTGCATTTGCTAAGAGCGCTCTTTTCCTTGACTTCCTACCATTCTTCTTGATCTGTTTCCTTTCCAAGTCAACAAAAAAGAAACAAGAGCCCATCTCCCCTTTGTTGCCTCAACCTGGGTAGTCAGGCATGGGGGGCGAGTTTTGTCTTCTTCACTTTAACAGTAACACATCTTCATTTCTTTGTTCATTCCACCAGACTAGCTTCATTTTCTATGTTGAAAGCCTAAATAAATAATATCATTATTTCATAAGTAGCTTTTTAAAAATAAACTATTAGCATATTTAATCAAGTATACCTAAATTTTAGTTACTTCACACATACAAAAGCATCAAGAATCCAATTTGACTTGACTTACTCCATAGAAAACTTCAAGGGAAATGGTAAAAAAATATTTCTCATTCTCTTTCATAATAATGAGCAAGATCTTCATTTATTGGCAGAATTGGTTGGCCTCAACAAAGGGGCAACAGTATTATAGATTTATGATTGGCTAGGAAAAGCCTTCTTTTAAAGTACAAAAGAAAGACAGTATTAGGAAATGAAGAGATGGAAGGGTTTTATTGTGGTATCTTGCAGTGACTTAAGAAGCAGCACAATGTTGTATTTTAGCTTTGGATAGAGATGGGCAAAAATAAAATAAAATGGACCTTCCATTTATGACTACTGACAGAGAATTAGACCAGAGGCATAAAAGAGAAGAGAAAAAAAGCAACTAATAAATGGCAGAATTGGAAAGGTTTTAGCGTAGAGCCAATCCGAGATTATTAGAAAAAGTATATCAGATAAAAACACTATTTCTCTGTGTTCCACTCCAAGTAATTCAAGGAAACTTTAGCCTTCCAGGGTTGGTTATGAAAATAGAACAATCACTCTGACCAGACAAAGAGCAGTATTACTTTGTACACTCACTATGGTTTTGAAAGGTGTATATAAAGCAAGCATTTTAAAATTAATCCAATTTCTCATTGATTCCCCCTAAAATAAAACATATAACATTTAACAAAATTTTTCTCAGTTTTAGAAATAAACAAACTTAATGATTGCACTACTTATTCCAACCTTTGTTAATGGGACAGCTGGCTCTACAGCCTTGAGTGCCTCTTGGTCTCTTCTGCCAGGAGCTAATCTGACCTCCAGCTAATCCACCCCATTGAATGGAGCCTCCTGCTTCTTCCAGCTACGATAAAGCAGCTGGTAAGAGACTGGCCCTTCACTGTGAACTACAAAAACTGGATAAAATACAAAAAGTGTAAGAATGGATCACAGACAATGAAGGCAGCCAGAATTTAATGATCCAAGACTGAAGAGGAAAACACATTGAGGTGAATCCAACTTTCTCCACTGCCTTTCCCCTCAAAGCGTCTGTCAACTTGTAAGCTGCATGGTTTTGAAAGCACACACAGAACAAGGCTCAAAACTCCTGACAGGCTTGTGAGAGTGGGACACGGAAACTGAAGTTCAAAATTATCAAGCCAGTCAGGCATAAGAGGCTTGAGAGTGAAGAAACTACAAAGATGGGAGTGTTTCTATATATGCTATGTTTCCCCTCAAGACGTTTAAAGATATCCAAGCAATAAGTAGTCAAGAGACAAAGCTATTGCCTCCACCCACAATTAAGTAAATGTGACATTAATTAGACCTTTCAATAATCTGGAGGTACTCAGAAATGCTAAGTCAGGGTCATCAGTAAGGAACTGGTAGCCAGTATGTTAGCTAGCATTTGTAGGGAATTCTGAAAATCTGCAGTCCATGAATGAGAACAAACAAACCATCATAAATGCAGGTTCTCAAAGAAAACAATGAAATCATTCATGCACCTTAATTACTCATGTATTATAGATGACACCTGTCACCCAATTAACCTAAATACATTTTAGCACATTTTCTAAATGCATTACTTTTCTTCTTGTTATGATAGAACACCTGATACAGACAACTGATGTTAGGATTCATTGTAGCTCATGATACAAGGGGATGTAGTTTATCATTGTGGGAAAGATAGGTAGGTGGCAGTGGCAGTGTGGGCACAGGGCAATGGAACAATGATGTTTGGTTACATCATGGCAACATGAGGATGTAGACAACTCAGTCTGGAAGCAGGACAAAACTATAATTTCAAATCCCACCCCTACAGACCTACATATGCCATTTAGGCTCCATGCCAACTGATGAGGGAGTCCTTCTGTATGCTGTGAATATATGTTTCGCTTATTGGGTGATAAAACTGTTTTGGACCAATAGACAGGCAGGATATAGCCAGGCAGGAAGTGTAGGTGGGGCTACCAAACTAGGAAAAGGCTGGGAACAAAAACACAGGGAGTGAGTTGCTAGGAAGATTCCATGTAGCTTTCAAGAAAGAAAGAGCCCTGGGCATTCTCTGGTAAGCCAAGATCACATGGAAATACATACATTAATAGAAATAGGTTAATAATTATGACAGAGCTAGCCAATAAGAACCTCAAGCCATAGACAAACAGTTTATAATTAATATAAGTCTCTATGTGTTTATTTGAGACTAAACAGCTGGCTGCAGGACTGGGTGGGACAGAAACTTACTTCTACAGCCAAATGTGAAGCAAGTATGGAACATATAAATCATGGAATGCATTTAAAATTTAATCCATAATTCCAACACTGGATCACATAGGGTTATTGCTTTATCATTATAAAATGCATTCAGTTCAAATTCAAAAAGTCCCATAGTCTTAACAGGTTTTTTTTTTTTTTTTTTTTTTTTTTTTGGTTTTTCGAGACAGGGTTTCTCTGTGTAGCTTTGGAGCCTATCCTGGCACTCGCTCTGGAGACCAGGCTGGCCTCAAATTCACAGAGATCCACCTGCCTCTGCCTCCCGAGTGCTGGGATTAAAGGCGTGCGCCACCAACACCCAGCTAGTTTTAACATTTTTAATAATGTTTAGAATTCCAAAGACTTTTAAACTTAAAAATCTATCGATGATGAGGTTCTATAAAATTTAAGAAAAAAATACTTCCATTATATAACGGCCTACAGTCCACATTCACATCATAAAAAGTATGAATGGGGACACAGTACAGCAAAATTGTACCAAAGACGTATCAAAATGCAACGGGGCAAACATTAAACACTCTAAGGATATGTCTGGTTTTATTATCTGACTTCTCACAAGCTTGGGTGAGAAGAGTCCCAGTACTCTTCCTCTGCTTCATGAAGCACGTTTGTCTTCTCTCTTAGGCCAGTTCTACTCATACCAATAAAAGTCAGAGGAGGATATCTAGTGTACTTGGCATCTAAACCATTGGGATTTCCACTTCTATTTAGACTTGACCTTCAGATATTCAAACACAGTCTACTTAAGAGCTTTATGCAAAGAATTCTGCCTTGCTATACATTTCCTGTCCTCAGCAACTTCTTGTATGCTTGCTACAGGGCTGTGTGTCTCACAGTCTTGTATCTTGCATTCAAACAAAACTAGTGTAATCCACATGGTTTACAACAAGATCTGAAGCTATTGTGTAACAGTCTCTGCTCAGATTAAAACATCCTGTCCTGCAAAGAATTCCCTTACACAGGAAAGTAAACAACTCTAAATAGCTTCAGGAAGTCCCTGAAACTGATCAAAATCAAGAGACCCCTTTATGCCAGAGTAAGCAATAAAAAGCTGAGAGGCATTCTCAGGATCCAAGCTACAGAAGTATAATTTGATACCAGACCATCTGCCTGAAGAAGCAAAACCCAGCCAAACTTCCTGAAAAAGGTTAGGAAGAGAGTCATTTGGAACTGACACCCCCTAACCTGCTGAGCTGCCTGCAGGCTGAGCGGTATGTTCCAGGTTTTCCTGCTTTTGTGAGCTTTCAACCTTGCTGTTGTAGGCCTTGGTAATGGGGTCATTGAAGCTCCTGTAAGCATCTATCCCCTCATTCATATTCTTGATACTAACACCAAAAACAGTCATTGGTACACTAAGTTGGACTTTGGACTTTCCCCTATCTTGGAAGAATAGGCATGGGTGTTGCATCTCCTCAGGAAATTTTTGTCACACGATAGTTACTATCTCAAGATATAGTATGAACTGCCCAGATCTTCACTGCTGTGGTCTTCATCTGCCTTCAGTGATGGTTCTAGGAAGTTACTTCCCTCAGTGGCTCTGCTGGAGCAGGATGCTCTGGAGGTTTATCTTCTAAGAAATTCTCCTGTTGGGTACTCATCTTTCAGTTTAGTTTGCATTTTCTCACTCCAGAATATATGAGGAGTGAGGTCCTACCTTCCAGGGATCATTGTTATTTTTCCAGTGCACTCCCTGGGGTTTCTCTTTAATTGTGTTAACGAATTTAACAATGACCATTGTTTATCTGCAATCATCTTGTTCCTGACTTTGAATTCACTCCCAATTCTTTTCTCAACGAACTATATATTATTGTCCTGTTTCTGCTCCAGGTTCTCTTCTGGCAGTGTGGTGGTGAGCATGAATAGTAGCCATACCACAACCTAGTTGTAGCTCTGTCATGATTTTTTTTTTCCACTAAAGGGTATTATAGTTGAACTCAATGTCCAATTTTCAGAACATGGGCAGACTATAAACAGATTATTTGCCAAAATAGAACACAAATCCAAATTCCCAGTTGAGTCCTTCTTCCTCACTGAGACTTCATGCATGTAATCCATACTCTTCATAGCTATCAGCGCCCTTGCCACCTGTGTGCTCCCACCGTAATCATCTAATATGTTCTTATGGCACCATTATAGTTCAGGCTCTAATGCATTCCTTCCAAAAGCCAGTTTCAAAGGCTTATGAAGCATGTGCCCAGTTTCACAAAAACTAGACTTCTTTTAATCCATTTTTTCTATGTAGCAGTATAAATAGTTAATGTGGTTTCTGTATTTATAGTTAGTTTTCTGTGTCACTATTACAGAATACCTAAAATAAACAACTTAGTAGAAAGAGTATTTTGTATTTCTAGTATACATTTTAGGTATAATACACCATAGAGAAGGCATGGTGTTGAGGGCAGCTCCTGATGATGAGAGAAGGCACATGAGTGACTGTTTACATTGTGATGAACAAAAGCAGAGCAGTCAGGATAGAATCAGGTTAGATTATAGCCTTCTTGTCTTGTACCTATAGCCTAGGCCTGCTAGCATGGTTGCATATCAAAAAGACTTCACAGCCCACCAAATTAGTTCCGGCATCTGGAGACAAAGTATTTAAACATATGAACTTGTGTCAGAGCTTAAAACATCCTGTCATAAGTCTTATAAGTAAGAGTAATTACATTTCTGGTGTCAAAAGTCTAGTATTTTTTTTATCCTTCCATTTTTTGACTTAGTGTGCATATATTCTGTTGTAGCTACAGTATTAGACAAGAATTTTTCCTTGTCTTGTTTTCTTAAAATATCTATTCTGTAGAGTTTGAGGAATGAAGCTATGACATTAAATTCTCCATGCTTAAATCATTGCCTTGAGATATATTCAGGCTTCATTAATACAGCAAAAACGAACCATATCATCTAAGTCTTGATTAAACCACCCATTACTTTTGAGTTGCTTTGAGCTACATTAGAAAAGTCACAGCAAATAAAAAAGCCTAACTCTCTTCCTAATATTCTCTTCATCCATTATATGTTACTCTGATCTTACTGGTTAAGTATCATGAATACTTGAGACATTAGATTATGTGGTATGCCCAAGTGGCCTATTATGAACCTTTAGGTTGGAAGTTATTGCTATTTTTCACCCATTGTTTCATTACATACTGCCTTGAAATCTGTTTGCATATCTGTTCTCCCTGTACTATAACACTATCATCTTTAGTTCATTGATACTAGATACAGAAACTATGTTAGCTCTGAGTAGGTCGGGCATCCTTGGATGTTAAAGTAAAACATGGCATGAAAAGCTTCAGCAAGCCCCTCCCCTTGTATTAATGCTGGGTAGGGCAATCCAGTATGAGGAATAGGGTCCCCAAAGCTAGCAAAAGTGTCAGAGACAGTCCCTGCTCCTACAGAAGTCTCACAAGAAGACCAAGCTACACAGCTGTCAGATACATATCCATGGAAGGCCTGCCTTTTTCTCAATAGAAAAGAAAGAGGAGTGGATGGAAATGAGGGAAGAGGGCAGAGGGGAGGGTGTAAGTACTGGCAGGAAAGAAGGGCAATGAAACTGGAATTGGGATACAAAATAATAAGTAATACGAAAAAGCAAAACAGCTTTCAGTAGATTAGAAATTTATGCTCATGAGAAACCCTGTCTCGGAAAAACAAAAAACAAAAAACAAAAAACTATGCTTATTAGCCATCATCAATGTGAAATATGCAATATGAAGTAGTGTTTTTTAATTCTTATAATCTAATGTGTACTGGAGTGGAAATTTACACAATTTTTTCCATCAGTCATTAGTTTCTAGATGAAACTTAAAACTTGTAAGATTCACTAATAAGTTTGAGGGTGTGGCATACATCTTGTGTTGTCAAATCATAGCAAATGCAGTCATGATTTTGCATGTCCAAGAAGAATTCACACAAAAGCCCTCGTTCTTTTAATGACAAGATCATTGTACCGTTCATTCATTCATTCATTCATTCATTCATTCATTCATTTCTTTTGCAATCTGGACTAGACAGGATGCTGTGTGTCCATAGATTATGCAACTCCCTGTAAATCAAGATGCTGAGTAAAAACAACCTGTTGAGCCAAAGAGTAGAAGCCAGTGCAGACAACACAGTGAGACATCTGTCTCAAACACATTCAAATAAATATGAAATAAAATCTGAAATGTTTAACTGCCCTTTACCTATTGATGTTACTTACATGGATATCTGCATTGAATTCTGATTTTAGTCTAATTATTTGGATTTAATTACAAACTGGTTTCAAGACATGGGTTTCCACATGACTCACAATCTGCCACACATAGTGTCCCTTCTGTGAAACAGCTGTTTTGCTGTGCAACACACATTTGATTCTTCTGTTGTCACAGTAGTGTCTGATTTGATTGCCTGAACGTCAGTCCTGCTTCCTGACTGTGAAGTGAAGTGGACACTTTCTGGATAGAAGGAAAGGTGCTTACTTTCCAAGTCAGTATGTCCTTTATTATTAAAATTAATCTATTCAGGAATATACATTGACTATTTCATGAAAGAATATAAATAAGACTAGGTTATGATGATAATGGAAGAGGGAAGCAGGGATGTAATTGTAGAGTGCTTTCTTATAAATGTTGGGACATTCAAAGTGTTTCATCAACAGTTACCTTGCCCAGATCACACCCTTTCCTGATTTTTAAAAGAACTACTCCCATTTAGAAAATAAATCAATGCACTAGAAGTCAAAACATGAATTAACTCACTAATGTGAATTCATAGTTTGAATGAACTCCATGGAATATTTTAAGAGGATCATTATAAATCAATGGTCCAGATACTAAGAAGATTGGATTCATTTGCTTAGTAGATATTTTTTGAGACAGTACATTATCATTGACATGTACCACCATGTCTAGTGTATTATGTCTGCTAATAGAGATCAAATCAAGGGCTTTGTGCATGTAACAAAACAAGTTTACCAACTGATTTACATCCTAGGCTACAATACTTCTTCATTAGGCATATATTTGGGTGAGGCTATGCCATAGGTACTAGGAATATAAATCTGAACAGTATTTGGCACTTCCCTAACAGACATACAGGTAAAAGACTAAATAAATAATAACAAAATATTCAATGTATTTGGAGAATTGCAGTGTTCCAGCTGCAGATAACAATAGAAGCTGTCCAGACGCTATCTGGAGTCTTTCCAGAGAAAGTTCAGAAGGAGGAATAAGAAGAGAACACTTATTGTCTCAGGCTAAATAGTGACATTAATTAAGCATAGCAATAATGATTAAAATAACTTAACAGAAAACTTCTGGAAGAGAAGCTTCTCTGACAGGTGTTGATTTGGAAATCACTTCTTTTCATCTCTGCTCAAAAATAGCCTGGAATTTTTGCCCCAAAAGGGAGAACTGAGTTCTCACCATAGGAAAATTTAGTTTCTGAGCATAGATAAATGTGGGAGATTATGTGAGGGGAAATTCTATTATCTCAGCTAACACAAATATTCAAGAATTGTGATTAAAAGGGAAGCTAATCCTTTTTTAAAATTTTAAATTAGAAACAAGCTTGTTTTACATGTCAATCTCAGTTCCTTCTCCAGTTCTCCCCCTCTCCCCCCCACTGGTGAGGCCTTCCATGGGGGATCTTCAAGGTCTGTCACATCATTTAGAGCAGGGATATTGTTACTTTGGTTAAAAAAGAAGAAAAAAACGATGGGGGAGGCAGAAGCCCTAATGTCACTGATACCTGATGGAAAGTAATTAGTCTAGAGAAGAATAAATAACATGGCCTGTCTCACTGGATAAGCTTTGTCCATTCAATGAAATGTTAGCTAACTGAAGCTGCTCTCCTCTGCTGATTAGAATGGAGATCGGGAAAAAGGGCAGATCTCACCTTCACATGAGTCAGCACCAGTAAGACACCAATGAGCAAAGGAGTCAAAGACCATGCTGAGGAAACCCCAGAAAGAGCAGACCTGAGCAAAGGGGAGCTCATGCACTCCAGACTGACAGCTAGGAAACCGGCGTAAGACTGAACCAGGCCCCTTGAACATAGGTGTCAGTTGGGGGGCTTGAGCAGTCTGTGGGGCTGCTGGCAGTGGGGACAGTATTTATCCCAAGTGCATGAATGAGCTTTGGGAGCCCATTCCCTATTCAGGGTTACTCTCTCAGCCTAGATACACAGGTGAGGGATTAGGGCCTATCCCAAATGACATGACAGACTTTGATGATCCCCATGGGAGGCCTCACCCTCCCTGAGGCATGGATGGGTTATGGGATGGGGAGATGGTGGACGGAAAGGGAGGAAGGAAGGGGAAAGAAACTGGGATTGGTGTATAAAATAAGATTATTTTTAATTTAAATGAAAATTAATTTTAAAAAAGACACAAGTGACCTGGTCCTTAGCCCAATCTCTGTTCAGGTTGGAGTTGAAGTTTATGTGCATTAATTCTCCTCAAGGGATAGGGTTAGCCAGAGTTTGTAATGCTACCACTACCCCTCAACAAGAGATTTAGTCTCTCAGCTGACAAGAAAAAACAAACCTCAGAGCTCTCTACTTAATAAAGTTGACTCTCCATCTCCCTATAATTTTTGTTTCTTTGTTCCAATGACTACTGAGAAATGCAATTAGAAACAACTCTGAAATTCAGCGTGAAAAGAAAGAGGGAGAAATCAAGCCAAGCAGTCTTTTTTTTCTGGCTTGAACAGGCTAGATGATGTATAATAATAACTTTAGTTATTGTAAGATGTGATGGTTCCATTAAATACAACCCTCCAAGGAAGTCTACATATTGAACACTTGGAGTAAGGTTCATTGGCTCAGCTCCATCCCTTCTCTAGAATCTTCAAGACTGAATGCATTCTGTTCCAGTAAGAAAGCCCCAAAAGTTCACAGTCTTGTTCATTTCTCATCTCTCATTCATCATGACCATTTCACGAAAGATTCCCCATCCTTTCTGACTTCAGTCCCTGAAAGAAACCCAGATCTTCAACACTGTACTTTTAACAAAACCCTTCCCCTTAGTTTTCATCTTTTCTCCTATTCAGACTCCAACGCCATTATTTCAATACATTTACTTCTCATTCTCAAAACACGTCCATCGCCTCTTTCTTGTATCTGAAACCTATTCTTGAAGCACAACATATCTTCTCTGACCTCAAGTCCTGGTTATGTTTTCTCTTATATATCCCATTAGCTCAAGGCCAGAAAGCAGGGCTGGTGCCCTCCTTGCTTCCCCTTGTGGCTTACAGTCTCTTACCACTCATTCCCCTAACCAAAGCCACCAAGTCCTCTAAGAGGAACCCATCTTGATAAATCAGCTAAGCCTTACCTTCCTCGGTCTGTCACTTCCTTACCACAAAACTGTTATGCACCACAGCTGTTGCCATTAATAATAGTGAACTCAAAGTCACTTCTAATGAATCATACAGGTGATTCTTTCCTTCACTCATGATTTTCCTCCATGACCTCCCACCAATCAAAGTCATCATCAAGGGCATGTTCTAGACACTGTGCTCCTAGAAGCTCAATGTTAATATTCTGATAACTGGCTATACTTATAAATCCTCCCTTACTAATACTGAAATACTTACTACAGAATTTCTTTTATTTCAAAAGTATTACATGTTTTCACCTGTCTGACCTGTCATTGGTCACCTAATGAAAATGCTCTCAAGCTCTGTTATAGTCAACTGATAAAAATCTACCTAGGAGAGTACTACCATAGGGGTTTAATGTGCTTATACAGACACACACCCATTCTCTCTCTCTCTCTCTCTCTCTCTCTCTCTCTCTCTCTCTCTCTCTCTCTCTCTCTCACACACACACACACACACACACACACATATACATACATTCACACACACATATACATACATTCACACACATTTGTACTCATATACATACATATAAACACATACATACACAAACACATATACACAAACACACATACACATGCACTCATTGGAATACATACAATAAATCTATGGTGATACTATCATATTTTGCCATTTTTATACTTAAAATAAAATATAGGTATTTATTATAATAAATACAGTTAGGTATTTATAATTGTATGCAATTTATAATCATATATATGTTATGACAATATATTTATTTCAATTTTATTGAACATGTAAAATATGTTGATTGTATGTATTATAATGTATTTATATTATAATTAAATAATTGCAATAAATATATAGCATTATAATAAATATATAGTTTCAAATGGAATTCTTGTTTGCAGAATGTTTTTGTAAACATTTTATAAATGTGATATATTTATATATATGTAAAGTTTATAATTTGTGTCACTTTTAAGGTTTAGGAGAGAATCACCCCAAATTAATTTACCCAACTGTCATATCAAGACTCACTGTTAGCATTTAATCTATTTATCACCTACTCATTTTCAGAGAACTATAATCAATATAGTTATTCCATTTAAATTGCAATCATAAATAGTAATTGCCAAGAAAGATCCTGCCTTCAGGCTATAGTAGTCACACCTAATAGTCCATTTTAGAGAATATGTAGTTGAACAAACTTCTTTGCAAATATTGTGGAACACAAAAGAAATAAACATGTCACATCACTAAATATTAAAGATGTAAGGATGGACTGTAGACAAGGGAAAGTAGGAAGATAGACTGCAAAAGGAAATATTAAGTTTTTATTATATTTTTGGGTCATTGGTAAGGAGAGGGTATTGGAAACATTTTTCTTGTACTAAATTTATGAGTGAAGTTGTTTTCAGCTCAAAGATGAGAACCCTTTCAAATATTCCTTTGACTATTTCTTTTTTAAACATTTTTTTTATTTCACAACTAAAGAATGGCAAGGTACTATCATCCCCTAATTCGGGGGCTCTTTGGGCTCTTTCTGCTTTCTTTCCCACTCTGATTTTAATGCTTCTATGATTGGCCATTTCAGGCAGACAGCATGTTGCAAGATTTTTCACATCATAGCTCTATTAAATCAATCCTATTTGAACTCTTCTTTCTCACCACTTCACTGAAAATAACCTCCTGAGGATTGGAGGGTCTGAAAAGGGCAAAAAGCTTCAGCTATTACCTTGAAGAAAACTTTGTATACAAAGGAAACATCTGAAAGAACTACTTGTATTCACATATCATGCTTACAAGTCCATTTATGGCTATTTTCAGAGGTCATCTGTCATAATGACTGGATAGGGAGCCAGCTATGATGGAAAGTAAACCGAAATATACTTGCTAAAGAAACAAAAAGGAAGATAAAACTAATGGATAATGATAATAACAAAACAAATACAGAAATTTATGGATGGCATTAAATAGGATTCCAAGCAGAATATATAAAAGTTGTTGAATGTTTATCACAGAATATATATTCTCCAACTCAAGAATGAATTTTTTCTGTTTCTATCCAGTTCACAACATCATATTTTATCTAAAAATAGAGGAATTTCAATGCTAAAATTTTTGAATAACTGGAAAGAGCTTCCAAGAATTTCCTACCAGAGGTAGCTATACAATTTAATCCACAAGTACCCCAATTTTAATAAATTTGACCATATTAGTGATAATCCCATCCAATCATAAAGTATGTTTATAGTCTATAAAGCATTGTGCTTTGATGCATCATCTTGAATAGCAACAAGAATCAAATTAATGTTGCCTTCCAAATCTCTCTGCCAGGAGAAACTTCTATAATACATGGGAAGTTCTAGCTCAGTTTTCTAAGCTAAAAGTGGTGGTCTGAGTCCTTCAGAATTTAAGTAAATTAGGACTTCTTTCCCAATGTTGAGTTTCTGCATCTTATTCTTTCCAAGCCCATGGGCTTCTCCATTACTTATTCTGTTATTCCACGTCCTTCTCTTCATCAGTTTCCCCTTTCTGTTATTATAATCTTTAGAGATTTTATAGCATACAATTCCCACAGTAACCTGAGTGCCTCTTAATAAGAACTTCACAATAAGATGGTATTATTCCATGCCATATTCACAACATCATAAATAACAATCCCTTAATAAACCTTGTTTCCTGTAGTAGGAACGTGAAGACAAAAGAAGATGTTCCAACAAATGTATGTACCACCGCTCTCCTAATATCATTGCTAACCATAACACACAACTCTTGTTTATTTCCAGCATGTGTCACCAGGACCACACACTACCCATGTGTAGTCCTTTGAGAAATAACAATCTAGTTGGAAAAGAAAGAATACCAAATGGATATCATTTAGGAAGTAGAGGAAACATTTCATGACAAGTATTAACACAATTCTGAAGTTTCTGAGCATGAAAACTGAAAACATTAAATGGTACTATGCTTTGTTTTGAAAATATGCCACTATTGAGTCAGGTTCTCATTTTCTTCAAATTATACTTTAAATATTGCTCCACAGATAAAATTTAGAAAACTAGAGGCTTGAGAGATGTCTTCCCAATTAAGAGTGCTTCCTGCTCTTCCAGAGGACACAAGTTCAGTTCCTGGTAATCAGACTGAATGGCTTTACAACCACTTTTAACTCTAGCTCCAGGGATGTGACTTATTTTTCAGACTGTGACAGTAGTGTGTGGCAAAGGTCTGTACTAGAGTACAAGCTAGTAAAAACTTCCAACATGCATTGAGAAGAGGCAACCAGAGCCCCATGCCTCACTGAGATATTGTGGAGTTGGTGACTTTGGGGGGAAGAAAAGTAAGTTTTCTTTAGGATTCACTAGTGGTAGTTTTTCCATTCCCCAGTTGATACCTGGAATCTATGTCCATATGGGCAGCACTAGTTGGATTCAGAGGATTAGCAAATAAATTTTAAAAATTAGAAAAGGACATAAGGTTGGGAGAGAGATGTGATGGGGACTCCTGGGGGGGGAGTTGTAGTGGGAGATGAGGCATGTATATGAGCAAGATACAATGTATACGTGTTTGAAATTTTCAAAGAATGAGTTATATAAATATTGTAAAAAAAGTGTAATTAATTTAGTCATGAATTTTGTCTAACAAAATATATCCAAAATATCATCAGTTCAGCATAAATTTTAAAAATTTAGTCAAATATTTTCAAAATGAGTGTTTGAAATATGACATATGGTGTACATTTAAAGTGCATCACAGTTTGGATGTGATATTTAAAGCACATTTGTATTTCATAAAATTCACATATGAAAAGTAAATCCATATACAAGTATGTAAATTGTTCCAAGTCTACATAAAAAAGGTTTCCAATGGCTGAATCAAATATAAGCTTTAAAAATTTAAGTCAATTAAAGTTGAATAAAATTAAAAATTAAATGCATGTGTCTTTGCTGTATTTCAATTATTCAGTAGCCACATGTGGCTAGTGGTTATGGCATTGAACAGTGCATCTGGAGACAGGCAGAGGGTGCTGATGCTTGAGAGTGGTGCTGAGATAGATTCAGAAGAATTCTGCTCATTTAATAATTCTGTGAGGAATATTATGAAACATAATATCCCGAGGCTCTTGCAATTGTTTGTTTTAGTTTCCTGAGGCTTCTGTATCTAATTACAACAAACCTGCTGGCTGAGACCAGGAGTTTATTCCCTCACAGCCTCTGGTTTCTTTCAGAAGATCTCTGTTTTTGGATCCTTGGTATACTAGACCATTCCATGCAGGGCAATGGCAGCTGTCTTACTTCTGATAGGATTATACTGTAAACCACCCAATTTCCCTCTGTCTTCTGAACTTTCAAGAAGGACTGATCCCTTCCCTGACACTGAATTCCCACTGCCTTTTCCTTGGTCTGGAATACCTCTGACCTCATCCTATAAGGGGCTACTCTAGGTCATGCTGATAACATGACCCTCCTGATGGATGAATCCAAGGTTATCATCTCATTTCAGGACTCAGGCCTCTTTTTCTATCTATATTAGCATTCAGGTTTCAGGACTGGACTCAATATGGTGGACACTAAACTTATGAAAGGCTGCTGTTCCTGGCTCTGTAACATGAAGGGTGACAGTCTGGTAGTGTGGTCACCTTCTCTATGAACAACAAATGTATCTGAATCAAACAATCCCAGTCCCCCTATCATTGCTATCCAAACTATAAGGAGCAATTGCAAACTAACCAAATCCAGAACTGGAATGAAGCTTATAACCTGTAAGAGGACTATTGGGAACAATCAAACAAATATGAGTCAATCAACCCAATCCCAAGTAGCATATGAATACACCATTAACACACACACACACACACACACACACACACACACACACACACACACACACACAAAGCACTGGGGACTGGTAGGGGGGAGGCATCCTTTGTTTCCATAACACTTGTTGGCAAAGTTTGGTGGTTTAAAATATAATCATATCAGAGGTGAGACAGCTGCCACTGCCCAGTGTAGAATGGTCTAATATGCAAAGTGTTTCAAAATGAAAATTACAAACCACAGAAAGGAGCATTCATGGAGAAACACAGATGCTCTTAAAAAGATGAGCAAATGGTTTATCCACATAATTGCACAATTTCCAGAACTCCAGAAATATAGCTTCGATGGTCTGCATATATGTTATCATTGTAATTTAAAAGAAACTGACTGGAAAGAAAAACATTTAGATATTTTTAAGATTGGTAAAATTTAAATGTAAACAGGAAGTTTGGCAGAAGAAATAAATGGGAGGATTCCCTACATGGTACCATTAACACTGGTAAAATTGGTTGATAACACTCAGGCGTGAGTTGAATATTCACCCCATCTCCAAGGACAACTCCCGATTTATCACCACAAAGCTATAGTGAAGAAAGATCAGACAACAAATACCAGCATATTAATAGCTTTACTTTTAAAAGGAAGTAGGAAAATGAGCACCATTTAGTACTTTATAAAAATTTAACATTTAGTGAGCATTCATATAATCTCTTTTGGATTTGATGAGGAAAAATGTGCTCCGAGGGAAACTGCATTTTGTTTTCCATTTCTTGTATCCAACACCACCCTGCAAGGATGGCACATTTAACAATTGACTGTTAAGTGTTTAACAAGGGTTTCCTGGCTATCTAGTTAACTCTCAATTGAGGCATCATTCCTCTAAAAACAAAGAAATCTTGTTCAAATTGTTCAAAGAAGCAACACATTGACACATTTGTTTTTAGCCTTTCTGAAGATTCCTGCTCAATGCTGTGCTAGTGTCTTCTTAATGAAGGAAAACAGAAGGCTCTATTAAAAAGCAAAACAACTATTTTGCTTCAAGTCAAGGTAGCAAACATCTAACTGCCACAAGCAAGGAATAAGAGATCGTAGTGTGTGAAAAACCATTTCTGCACAATGGTGCGGTTATTAAAACAAATCAGCCTCTGATGGATGCTGTGAATAGGCTCTAGTCGCTGGTGAAAATAATTTCATCCTGAGAGAAAGGTTTTCATTTTCCTTTCTTGCCTCCTTTCCTACTTCCATGCCCATTGCTACATATTCTTTAAGAACTCAAGAAAGACAGATAATCTGGATAATTCTCTGCATTGTCATAGATTGTCTCTGCAGTCTGTAAGGGAGCTGAGAGGAAGGCCAGTTCTTCCACAGATTTTGAGATAGTTTCTATTTTGAAAGGCAGCCAGCCACTGCCACTGCAATTGGCCCTAATTGCTTCAGTTGTTGGAGCCTCTAGAGAGAAGACAGAACTGAATCAACCAGGGAGACTTAAAATCTCTCTCATTAAGAGTTTGGCCTCTGTGGGTCAAGGCTTATGTGCCCATAGGAAAGGTTCCCATAGCACAACCCCTCTCAATACTACCTGTCTTGTGGTAATGGAGATGCTACTCAAGCTCTTTCAATTTAGCATTCCAGTTGAAATAAACATAATTGATTAAAAGGAAGAATAATAAAAAAGAGAAAGGTAGTGCCATTAGCAAATGAGGGGCAGCTGTCTTTGCTAAGAACTGAGAGAAATCCCTTGCCACTGTAATTTAGGATTCTGGAAGCTTTTCTCTAACTTGAAAAGAGATCTGAGATTCCATTCCCTCTGTGCCCTTGGAAGGTGCAGTAGGCTTCCCCCGTTCTGATCTTTTCAATTATAAAAATAATACTAATAAGGAGATGTTCAATTCCATTTTGAAATTTATTTTGAACAATAAAACCACACATTTCTGATTTGAACCATCTGAATGTGCAAAAATGTTGAAAATCCACTCTCTAAATTTTGGAAAAGGATTAATATTTACAAAAAAATGGTGCAAATGTATCTGATTCCTTATGTACCAGATGCAGATTCTCTGGTGAAAACGTGTGTATTAATATGGTTCCTTTTTCATAATGAAGGACCCAACACTGTTAACTAATATCTCTTTCCCTCCTGTTAGTTCTCTGCCAGAGGAACCCACCAAGAACACCACAAACCATATTTGTTGTCCCCTGAAGCTCCTCAAGCTCCTGTTTCTTTTCATGACCTCCACAGGAGTATTACAATGTTCTTGAACTTGGGTTTTCTGATGTGTTAGAGAAAGATAATTTGGAAGGTCCTTGGAATTTGGGGTTGAAAGACCAGAAAGGTAAACTGCAAATACCATCATATTACATCAAGAGCACATATTACCATCATGGCTACTTACTGTTGATGACTTAGTTCTCATGGTTCAAAGAGTCTTTACTAGCTTTCTGCATAATAATGTTACTGTTTTCTCCAATACTCATACTATATCTTTTGAAATCATGTTGTTATACGCAATCCAAACTTAAAAGGCAGCTCCCAGCTTCCTGTGAGGGGAGTGTACATGAAAATAATATGTAATTCTGCTGCATCGAGTCTTGTGAACTGGTTCTAATATTCCATTCATTAGCTTATTGTAACAATGATGTTATAACAGTATTAGATCACAGATATCTTATTCTTTTAATTCTAATCCAATGCTGTTTTCTAATTTACATTCTTTAACAAAGGAAATGAGGACCCTCTAAAAAACTGACTGACTTGAACCTGGTCTACAAAATGAGCCTGGAGCAACCTATAGTATAAGGAATGTAGAAAGAAAAAAGGCAAGAAGCAAAAAAAAAAAAAAAAAAAAAAAAAAAAAAAAAAAAAAAAAAAAAAAAAAAACTCTAAAAGGAACAACAAAGCAAACAACAATTAAAATTTCCAGTGATTTCAAAACAAGAGAGAATGTAACTGAAAGCTTCCTGATGCTCAATGGTGGAAAATTTGAACAACAAAATAAATAGAACAATATTGGATTCGAACCAGATCACATGGTCAAACTGTTCTCATGTTCTCAATGATAGTGCAATGGTGGATGCATAAGAATATATTTTTCAAAAGTCAGAATTTGTCACCAGTAATTGAACTTTAATTTGTACAGAGTAAAAATCATCAAGGAGTCTGGAATTCCAGGCAGTGATAAAGAATGTGAAGAGTTGAACTATATTAAAATGTGTAGAAAGGCTAATTAAAGTGGTTTGGGTTAAAGGTACTCATATGAGTAAATATGGAAGCTGGTTTAACTTTAAGAGGAGCTGCACACAGTTCCATAAACTAGTTGGAAAAATTGTTTCTGAAACCATTGGACAAAGAGTGAAATTGAGGTTTAAATGATTGCTTATTGCAAAAGCAAGTAGTTTAACTGTTTGGGAAGACTATACGCAAAATATATCATTGAAATATCCACTATGGATTCATGGACTAAATATTTATAGATATATCTCTGATCATTAATTAATATGCATATGCATGCATATGCATATATATACATACATTTACTTATACACTGATATTGTATTAGCTAATGGTTCTACAGTGCTACTGCACTATCATAAAGTACAGTTCATTCAGCTTAGAAAAAAATACCTGTGCTTCACCTTTACAAGTTGGACATACTCTCATCAGGATGGCAAACCTCAGACTACCACAAATCTGTTTCACATCTCTCTTGTTCAGCTCAGTCTTCTATTAAATGTTGTATAAATGAACCATGCAATATTTCAAATATAGTTTATTCAGAATGATTGTTCTTGCCTAGTAATATGCATTTAAAGTTTCATGGCTTGATGGCTCATTTCTTTTTATTGTTGAATAACATCTCATCATATTGTTGTAGTAAAGTTTGTTTACTTATTTATTTATTGGAAAGCACCTTAGTACCAGTTTTTAGAGATTGTGCATAAAATTGCTATAAACATTTATATGAAAGTTTTTGTACAGACATAAGAGTTGAGATCCGTAGCATAAATAACTAGAAACACAAATGTGGTGAATCATCTTGGAAAGATTACATTTATGCTTTGGGCTCTCTTGATCAGAGAAATAAAAAAAGAGAAACTAATCATAGATGTGTTCACTGTGTTTTCTAATATGACCTGAGAAGCTATACCTGAAAAAAGTTATGAGGAAGGGCCATATTCAAAATGGAAGGTATCATATATCTACTTCCTGCTAGTCTTCTCTGAAGACAAAGACAAACTACAGGACAGGTTCTACAGGATTTGAGAATGGTCTGTTAATGCCATTTTCAAGACATTCTGATTTTCAACCTTTCTCACATGGGTTGTGATATCTATGAATTATACATAATTTTTATGTGTTCTTTTTAAAGTTGATAACATAAAAATGTTAGGATTGACAAAGCATATTTCACATAATTTGATGACCATTGTACACCATCTCAAATTTGGTAATTTACCTTTGTACCCATCTTTTCTATGTCATAAAGGTCAAACAACATAAAAAGGGAACTTAACGGATATAGGGGTTGCAGGGGAAAGAGAGGAGTTATGAGGCAGGGTAATGGGGTTGAAAAGGACTAAAATATATTATAAAAACATATAAAAGGCAAAAGATTATATAAATGCTCCGTTTCAAGTCCAGATATGTATGTTGATGCTCTAATGTATTTAGTTCTTTAAATGTGCCCATGGGGTCCTGAAACTATATCTGTTTTGGTTTTTAAATCAAGCATATCTTTTTGTTTTCAATTTTAATTTGCATTGAAGTAGCTTTAGATGCCTTCATTGATGTGGAAGATGAGTTATAATTCATTTTGTCAATAGTTTCATAAAAAGAAAATACTCATATTCCGAGATGTAACTGATGATATTATAATTTTTAAGAAATTAACAAATGTTATCTAAAGCAGTAAGTAACACAATGTCTCAGAAAATGAAAATGTGTGTCTACCAGTGACAGGAGAGAGTTAGGTGATTGAACTTCATCTTGAAATTGAGTGAGGATGGATGAATTGAATGAAGGAAATATTGAGGTACAATATTTGACGCAAGAAGAAGCAGAGAGACTACCGGGATAAAAATCAATCTCAAGTCACACAAATCTCCATGCACTGTGAGTAGCTGGTAAATAAAAAACTTCGTGATCATAGGATTAGACATCAAATCTAGACAATCAGAGTACTGTCATTTATGCTTTTCTCCTTAGGAACCCCAAAACTAAATCAACTGGATGGAGAACTAATAGCTACATGGCCACAGGACTAACAGACTTCTATGAGGGCTATCTAAGGCATCCAGATACCATACAGGAAGATATAGTGCTTGTCACAACCAAGACATTTCAGAAAGAGCTAATAATGAAGAGGGTACACAGATAAAAATTCTGTCCCTAAATCCCTAGAAGCAGAATGTTGGGGATTAGATTAAACTGAGTGAAAATGACTCCTCTTTCTTGTTGAATTAAACAAATAAAATACTTTATCATCACAACTCTTTATGCTGTAGTCAATTTGCCTGCTCTGCAGCCCTGAACCTTTCGTGTTCAGTAGTCTTATCCTTTGCAGATTATACACTTTTCTAATCCTCATGCTGAGAACTGGCATTCCATTCATATCCATGGTAGAAGCTCTGATTTTCTCTCCATTTCCTTTTGCCCTTCACCTTTGTGAAATCCCAGCACCTTGCATTTACTTGAATGACTCTGGTGACAATCATTGCATTGGTCAGTTTAGGAGGACACTCTGATCTATGACAAGTCCATGCCCATTTCTACTCTACATTATTTTCTAGCTATTTACTCCCCTTTTCCCCTTTTCCCCTTTTCCCCTTTTCCCCTTTTCTAGAACACCCTGCCTCATTATTTGGGCATTGCAAATAGTATCAATAGCAGAAGCTTTATGGGGAAGGATGTTCTGAAAACAGAGAAACAGCCATAACCCGGAGAAGCCAAAAAGATTGTAAGATGGGAGAAAACTCCCAGCTGCTGAAACAAGCACAACAGCCATTGTCCCATCATCTATGTATGCCTATTATGCTGGATATTGAGGTAAATGTAAGGAAGGCTGTGAGAAGGACACATTTGAAATATACCCAGCAATGGGCCTTCTTTACTGCACAGTTTACAAAGGCTTTGAAAAGCTGTCATCAAAATTTATTTTCTATTGTTTATTATCCAAGATCACTACCGAGAAGCTCAAAATATTGTTTAAGGAAGTAGATACCTCCTTTTTCTAAAAAATCTCAGACAAGAGAGAGTTCATCCTCAAAATAGAACTTTTAAGTGATTAATATAGTAATTTCAATACTTATAGTATTAGAGTAATAATCTTAGCAATAAAATGATGGAATATAAGGCCTACATTGAAATGTGGGATGCTTTGTCTGTGACAGGTGGGGCAGACAGTCCTATTGCAAGAAAAATATACTATGACCTGCTTCTGTGTGGGGGTCATGTGTTCCTTTTAATTTATTTTTTTGGAGGGTGATAGCATCTCCTTAGATAGGAGATATGATGAAATCACAGGAGAGTCTCTTCCCTGTGACTTCAAGGTTAATAAGAGGAAAGCTTAGCAAAGACAGAGCCAGAAGACAGGGGAAAAAGCCTTTTAAGCTACAGATCGAAGGGCTGGAATGATATCTATGTGACATTTCACCACTGATGTTCCTGATTAATTATCAACAATTCAAAAGAATAGCAGTGCAAGAGAACTAGCAACTCTTGACAGCTGAAAGGGACGTAGATACATTAAATCTTTGGGATATAGCTTCTCTTAAGTTTTCCATGTGGAAAAATGATATCTCAAGTATGTAAGTCATAAGAAATTACATGAAATTATTAACATCAAAATGATTTCAAAAACATTTACTACAATAGAAGCACATACCACCTCAGTGGTAACATATATTCACAAAAACGTGTTCCAAAGCTCCTCAGATATCCAAGATTGTTTGAAATGACACAAAATTAAGAAAGTGACTCTGTTCATATGTAAAGACATTATTAAATAAAATATGGTATATCATGCCAAAATTTATTATAGCATTGGAAGAATCAGACTAATCAATTGTAATCCTCTGTAGTATGTGTAATTTGTGAGGCATTCTCTGGAATGTCTTACTGCATTTTAAGATCACCATACACAAAATAAAAGAGAAACATATGTATTTCAACCTAAAGGATAAACAATGGTAAAGAAAATATTTAATCATTTGTTCAAGTCATAGAGACAGTTAAGGGACTCAGAGATCTGGCTTAACAATCTATGATATCATCCATGCACTTTTTTCCTGCTTATCTATATCAAATTTAAGAAGAATGTAACAATAATTTGGCACTGAAAGAAAAATCAAATTAAATAATATTAAGAACATACATTAGAAAATCCTAGAACATAGTACATATACCTGCATATCAGAGTATAAGTTATACATGTATATGTTAGACACAACCGTATACTTATGTATATATACATATATGTTGATGTATGTAGGATGCATATCAGAGTATAAGTTATACATATATATGTTAGACACAACCATATACTTATGTATATATACATATATGTTGATATATGTAGGGTGTATGCATCTATGTTGAATTTATATATGAGATAATATATTTATATATGAGAGGGAGCATGCAAGAAAGTGAATACATCATGGGGAAATTTAATTACCTTCAACATTCTAGTTCTTAAATTAAGAACATCAGAACAACTCTTCTGGGTAAAACTAAATATGAAATAAAACGTGTTAAATGAGCACCTGAACTTCTCTTTTCCAAACAGAGGACATTGACAAAGCAACCACAACTTACTTTTCCTAATTAGTTGCAAAGTACTGCAAGCCCATCCTCTTTCCTTCTGGCCTTTTCTCTCATCACTAACCCTTGCTATACAACTCAGAAACTGCTTTCAAACACACAATGCATTTTTTTTTTTTTACCTTGGCTTCTATTCACTGCCTGCTGTTCATCAAAACTGTTCTCTCTTTCAGCACTCACTGATACTTTGAAGAAAGCCAGTTCCTGGTTCAAGGACCTTCTCAAATGTCATCTCCACAGAAAAGCTTTCTCAGGGGTTCAGTTCATAGCTTTCTTCCCTCAAACCCCCAATGACTTGTGGCCAGATGTGTAACTGAGAACCTGTCTTGTGTTTTTTGCAGCTGTTCCTTGAGGAACATCTTTATGTCTGTTTATTTATTTATTTTGACATTGGTATGCTACCTGCTACACTAATGAGGCTCCTCTTGATTTCTTTTTATTAAAACTGCTTACATAACTAATATTTGCAAGTTCAGGATATGTCATACACTTAAGCACTATTCCTAGTTAATGTCCACTTTGCTAGCTTACTTACCACTGTGGCAGAATGCCTAATAAAAATGAATTAAAGGGGGGACTTATCTGCTACATGTCTAAGTTCACAGATTTCTATAGTCTACTCCATGGAGGCTTGGCTACATGAGCCAAGTAGAACATCATCATTGCTTGTGGCAGACGACCACCTGTATTTCATGGTGGCCAGAGATCAAATGGTAAAGTCAGTACTAAGACCAGGTATAACCTTCAAAAGTGTGACCAAATATACACTTCCTTAAACTAGACCCTACCTCCTAATGTTTCCAGAGCCTCCTAAAATAATACCACCAGTTACAGACACATGAGCCCACAGGACGAATTTTGACATTCAATCCTTAGTGCCCCCAAATATGCTTTGTCCTTTTGAAATGAAATGTCTAATAACTAACTATAAATCTGTATCTTCTCACTTACCACACATAGGGTCTAGTTATAAAAATTGGAAAGCTATCTTCTCCAGTACAAATTCTTAGTCTCACACTGGATGCTGTTTTCGTTTACTGCACCCTAGAACAGGTTATCCCCTGGGGCACTATTGGAGGCATGCATGTGTGTACATGGGAAGGGGGAGAGAGCTTGAGTTCTTGTACACCCATTTCTCCTTCCTTTCTCTTTCTTATAGAGATGCAGAAGGAGGATATTATGTCTCTTTCTCATGGAAAGTGTCATCCTTTGATGGTGGTTAACTGTTTGTTGTTGTTGTTCTTGATGGTTGTCAAGACACTATAGTACAGAGAGTGATCCAAAATTGATATCTGTAGTGAATACTTGTGCTTGCTCCTTGGACAGTTCTATGCTGTCACTCCATTTTCAAAGGTGAGAAAACAGACCTAATCCATATTAGGCCTCCCCCCTCCCCGCCCACCCATAGGGGATCTTGGATACAGCCTCTTGGTTGGGAAAGTTTACCTCACCTTACAGCCTCTCTCACCAGAGTTTTAGGCAGTATTCACAAAATCAGTCCCAACTATTCCCAGTGTTCTTAAGATAAGTAATGAATTCATAAATGATTGTTACACTCTACTCATAGATATTTGCTACTAAGAAAACAAAAGATATAACCTGGGTGGTTTATAGAACAAACATTTTATTTCTGAAAATTCAGGAGGCAAGAAAGCCTGCTATTAAGGTGGGAATAGGTTTGAAATGACAAGGTTCCAATGTCTACTCACTGTGTTACCTCACAAAAGCAGGAAAGAAGAGACCTGTTTTCTAAAGGGCCAACCTATGAGAGTTGTACCTCAGCCCTAACTTCCTAATACTATCACCCTTGTAGGGGGGTTGACATATAATATTTGGTTCAGAACACAGAAATATTCAGTCTGTAGTGAATGCATAGCAAATGGTGTAAGGCTTGACTACTCTGAGACTACAGTCTTGTAATCCCTGACCCAGTAACCCTTCAGAGGCTTGTCAAATGACAACCAATGTAGAATAAATGTATCTGTGTTTTCTAAAGGGAAGGGTTTCTTTTCTGTATCCTTGCTCTCTTTATTTCTTTGCTCTCCATCTTCCACCCCTGAGATCGAAGCTTCAAGCTGGTAGGGAATTTTCCATTGCCTCAGCATCTGTTTCAGTGAACACCCTTGTCTAATAGTGTCCACACACAATTTGACATCCCTACTGATTTGTTTTTTTCCCTTTAGTTTCAACTTCACAGAAATATCAATATGCTCATCTTAAAAGGTACAAGCCTCAACAGGAGCCAGCACCCCACTCCCAAATATCAGTCAATGAACTAAAAACTCAATGAATCCAGTGAGCAAAACCTACTATTTCTGAAACATGTTTCTTCTTTCCCTCCTTTACCTGTACTGGGAAGGACACAGGAGCAAGACAGAAGGAAGACAGCATGCTTGCATTCACACCCTTTAGTAAAACCTCTTTAACTCTGAGACAAGCAATGGGGTTTGTTAGGAAGCCCTGCAGTGATGCATTTGCATTCCTAATCTCACTAGCCTCAGAGTCCCTGCTTGACAGAGCAGGGGACCCCTTTGGTGGTAAATATGAGTCAACCTTACTCAGCTCCTCTATGCATTGGAAACTTTGTCCTCAACCCTATAGTAGACATTTCACCACAGAGATGCAGTCATATCCACAGACACAACATGGGAAGAATTAAAATCCTTGTTCATAGGCTATGCTTCAGTCCCACTAAATAGTGCTTCCCCTGAGATTCCCAATTCTGGAACAGGAATCCTAATTCTATGAAGATCAGAGTCAGGTGGAGAACTACTGTGAAATACAAATTTGAAGCCGTATTTCTGGAATTCTATTTTTGGATGGGGGAACCCGGAGCTATAGCATTCTTTATGTTAAAAGTGTTCCCTGCTGAATCCAATGATCAATTAGGTACACAATTTTAACTCTTCATATCAAAAATTAATAAATGTACCCAAATATAATCTGGCTCATATTGATGAGGTAATACAGACCCCTCCCCCCAACACACAAACACAACCTTTATCAACCCCTGGCTAAATTTATTTAGGATAAGTTTACCAAGTTGTATAAATGTACTCCCTGCTATGAAACAGCTGCCACCTTCTATTCATCTCTCCCCCATGGCCCAGCTTCTGCAACTATCCCGTGGATGTGGCATGTAAGGTCTAGCCACTGGGCTGTGTTTACCTTATCTGTGCTCTTCATATTTTTGTAGAGGTCAGCATGTAAAAAAGAAATCGTTTTAATCTGCTCTTGCACAGCGCCCTATTTTATCCCTCTGATCATTTTATCTGCCCTTCTTCAGACCTTTCCTAGCTCCATTTCCTCCCTTTTAAGGTTCATCAACCAGAACCACATGGAGTGTGGATGAACTAAAGTTTTGTACAAAGGCATTGCCCTTGGAGTTCCTGGGAGAGGCAATGTAGTTACCCTAAAAAAAGGCAAATCCTAGGGCTTGCAGCTTCAAATAGTTTGAGAAATGAAAAGGGAGAGGCACTAGGGACGTGAATAATAACTATTCCTCTTTTCTGTACCAATTTTCCTATTCCTGTATCCTTTCTAGCATCTTAACAGGAAAATATCACGAATTGATGACAAGACATTAGAAGAGCTGCAAGGACTTGCGGGAAGCAGAAATTTTCATTAATATCTGTTGGTCTATACAGCAGTAGACAGCCTTCTAGAAAGAACTGTCTCTATCACCATCCATTCCCCCTGTAAAGCCAGTACTTATAATTTTTCATTCCTGCCATTGTCTTCCTATATGTTCCTCTAAGTGATCTATTTGTTGCTCAAAGTATACCCCAAATCCCAATCAGCTCCTAAATCTTGCCCTTTCTATCCTTTTCCACTCTGTAAGGCAAATTGCAAAATTTGCAGGAGAAATTTTGCTGAGCCATCAGCCCCAGGAGCTAGTGATTTGATTATCTTGTTAAAGCAATCTATTCTGGTGTGAATGAGCATTAACCCTTCCATGGTTTTTATGAATTTTAAAATATATTTGCCAAGCCTAAAATGATCTAATAATGCTCACAGTTTAGGGGTGCTTTGGGATGCAAGTGAGTCATTACAGGAATGTATTGATTCGGGTTTTGGAGAGGTAGCAGGTGTGTGTGTGTGTGTGTGTGTGTGTGTGTGTGTGTGTGTGTGTGTGTGTGTGTGTGTGTGTGTGATACCGGGGTACAAGTAAGGTCTATATAAAAAGAGAAAAAGGTAGTTGCACTGTTTCTTCCATGAAACTGCAGAGAAGTCATATTTGATCAGGAATAATGATCAGAAAAAGGCAGAGAAAAGCTTGCAGGAGAAACCCAGGAAAAGGAAGCTCATATTTTTGTTTTGTTTTGTTTTTTGTTTTTCATTTTTGTTTTGTTTTGTTTTCAAAATCTCACAACCTTGAAAGGATATCCATCTTTTAATTTTCTGTTCCTTCTAATAACTTTGCTTTGCCAAATAATCATTCTCCTATGCATTGCTTTTAAACTCATACTATCTTCTGGGATCTCATCATTATTTCTGTTTGCATGCCCCTTTCTAGGTCTTTGTCTGCACAATCCAATGACAAAAACAGATGTAAATTTCAGTCTCATAGAATTTTGGCATTAGAAAGAATTTAGGAATTACCAGTTACTCTTGTCATCCAGGTCTTAGTGGTTATCTAATATGCTTTACCCTCTGTTGAGTAATCGTTTTTCCCAACAGAAGATAAGTTTAAATTATATTGCAGAAATCACTCTTATACATTCGAAGCACAGGAAACTTACTTGAGTCATACCCTTCCTCGCTTGGGGAAAAAGACGTCTCTGACTAGTTTAAGTAAAGGAAACAGTATTCCATATGCCTCTTGCCTCACCAAATGATTCATTTTTGGGATAGAGCTGTCTAGTTTGAGATGGTTATGTTGCTGATAATAAAACAGGTCATTATTGGAATGTGAAAAAAAAATATAGGATCTGAATTCTAAAGGTTGTAGCCATCAAGCTATCATGAAGCCAGTATTTCAGAACGATGACAAAAGGAGAGAAAATATTTTCTGGAGTCACCACTAGTACCACACATTGTGATCCTACACAACTGATTGGCTAATTCCTCTTCTTATCCTGAGCATTGATTGGAGCAGCTGTGCTCTATCACTTGCCTCTGGTAGGATACAAAAGGACAGATGTGCTGTGGTAATGCCTTGGCTTCTATTATACTCTACCATGCAGTTTGCTAAATGCTTGCACTTTCTTCTGTACATCTCTAAATTGTTCCCTGATTTTTCAAGTCTTCTTTCTTTGATAAACTTTACTGAAGGCATCAAAACCTCTTTCATTTTATATTCCTTCTTCTGGTTAACTGTAGTCTAGCTAATTCACTTTACACTTTCAAGTTGTCAATTCTGAGGGGTAAACATCTTGTGATATTTCAACATTTTCTTTTAAGAAATTCCACTTCTTTGAATGTTGTCTATTGTGGTGATTGTACTTATATGTGGCTCCTGCGAAGGACTATTAAATGACCGCTTGGGCTAAGAACTGCCACACCTCTCCCTCACCCAGGCTAAAAGCCTGTTATTGCTCATCCAGGCTAAATTAAAATTATTTTCACTAACAGGTGTATTGTACTGTGGTAAATGTTGTGATGCAAATTAGCCCAGAAAAAAATACCTGGAAATCTTAGCCACTTCAAAGCATATTGATTATAAATAACACACAAACTGTTCTGAAAAATTACAAGACAAATTATAAAATGGTGTAGTGACTGTCATCCATAGATAACACCCTTGCAAATTTTCCTTATTTTTATATGCATATACATATAGACTTTATATATTCTTTATATTAACATTTGTTCCCTTTGAAACAGTCTCAGCCCAAGCTGAGTTCCAACTAACTAGGTAGTTAAGCCTGGCCTTGTAATTCTGCTATTCTGCCTCTAACTCCCAATTGATGAGATTACAGACATCTACCACCCTGCCCAGCTCTGTAAACTTTGTTTTATACAAAATATATACTCTTCTTCTGTAAGATTTTATCAGTTTTGTTACTTATATACTTTGATGTTATAGATTCAAGTTTATCATATTTCAATGTTTTGCATTGCTGTTGTTTCACCAAATATTTTTAGTTATTTTCATTAAATATTGTATCAATCATTTTCTTACACTAAATCTTTCAGAAACTGTAGCTCAAATTTAAAGGCTATAAATACTCAATGGCTTCTATTGTGAATTCTCAATTTTTCTCCATATCAAATAGTTATATAATTATATCAACCACATTGTCAAATTCAATATGTTTCATGTAAGTATTTAAAGGTCTATATTCAGGATATTCATTTTATCATGCTGCTTTAGGCACACAGGTTTAGCCTGTCAAAAATCATTTGAAGTCTTTTTTCCTTATTTATGTATTATTTATCTTCCCCTCTGTCACATTGTCATCTGTAACTGATAATTTGCTTCTGTAATACAGTCAATAACACAGACTAGGGCCATGCTTTAAGGTTAGATATGTCAGAGCTTTTTTATGGGTACTCTGTAAGTTAGTATTATTTGTATTCAACAGGTGTTTCCTGTACCTGGCTTATTATCTTTGAACACATTTTTAAATTTCATCCACTATATTTAATGATGAAAAGAAAATCAGATTTGCCCATCACATCTCCAGAAAGCTCTCCCTGTGGATTAGAATTAAACTGAAAGTTGCTATCCCCCATAAGATCATCTACCTCCAGAAAGATGAAACTGTCAGCAAAGTAAGTCAGGTCAATAATTTATCTGAGTCTGCTTTTAGTAGATATTTCAGTGTGAATGCTCTCATCTAGACAATTTGTAAATGTCAAAACTGGCTCCTAGAGTAATTTCTGAATCTTAATGATGAACTTTACTCTACATATACAACATATTGCCATTTCCATATCTTTGATTCTCCTATTGCAGCCTCTTCTTAAGAATGATTTCTCCTAGTTCTGCATTAATTCATTTTCAATAATATTTATTATGTAAAAATCATAATGACTTCTGGAGCTGGAGAGATGGCTAGTAGTTAAGAATACATACTGATCTTGCAGAAGATCCTGGTTCATTCCCAAGACCAAAGCAGGGTGACTCATAACCACTGGTAAATCCAGTTCCAAAGTACCCACCATCTTTGGCCTCTGTGGGCATCTTCTTCAGTGTGCACACACCCACACTAAAGAAGGCACATATGCATGCAAATCATTTTAATTAAAAATAAATATTTAAAAACAGATTACAACAACTTCTAATTAAATATTGCTGGAGAATATTAACTCAAAAGAGCACATATTCTCAAGATAGACAATAATGGAGCATATTCAAGTTAGAATGAGAAACAGTTTATAATAGTATTTCTGTTTAGTATCCTTAGTCTATTCTTTTGTAAACCAAGAATATTCATGTCTAAAATTGTACCTTAACCAGTAGATATGAATATCAGATGACAGAACTTAAGCATGCCTTTGGGTATGACACTGTGAAGCATAGCATAAATGGTGTACACTCATTAACAAACATAATAATTTTTAGTGTGCACATATTAACACTATCTTTTTATCCTCATGATAATATGTTTATGGTTTTCTGTTCTCCTATGTGTCAATGTTAAAGGCCAAACATTTACAATGGTGCAAGTATTAAATTGAATACCAACATTGATATTATTAATTCACAATGTCCTAACTCAGTGATTATTGACTATAATTGGTTGTGAGGTATATTGCTGAAAGTAACTTCTATTTATCACAAAATATGAAATCTTGTGAATTTAAAATATAAATAAAAGTTAGAGTGGTTCAAAGTTATGTCTTTAATTATGTCATCATTACTCAGTGGGATTTCAGGCTTTTTTGCAGTGATAGTAAAAGGAGGCAGAGGTGCAGCAAGCATGAAATTAATTATTAATGCCTAACATCAGGCCTTCTGAAAGGCCCACAGGGAGCAACTCATACTGACTTCACTTCAATAATGGTGTTGACTATGAATTATTGCAGGGCCTTATTTTCCTGTGAATGTTGTGAAGTTTTGTCAAAATCAGGGTATGCCCATGGGAATGTGTTCAACATATGAATGCTATCTGTCATGTGTCATAGCAGAAGGAGTAGCCAGAGTTGCTGGGTAACACTAGGCTACAACTATAGATGAGTTATAATGTAATTTATGTACTTGTTCTTAAAAGATTTTCATCTCCTCATTGAGCATACTGATGTGTGGGATTATCTAATCCTCCAAGGGCATGAAATTTCATTATTTTAAGATTTGAACCCATATAACTTGACTTATTATGTTTCCATAAGGGTGATCCTGTAGCCATCCCTAAGCTACTTAGATCCTATTTAATTAAGGTCATTAAAGCAGAGGAAATACTGTATGTAAAGTGAATCTTTGATAGTGGAAAAGCCTGGAATGATGGATATTCAATAGTTATAGTGAATAGGAACAAACAGACAAAAGGAAATAAAATTCATGAAGACCCAGAAATGGAGAAGCAAATGTCAACCTCAGCTTCAAGTGACCTACTGAAATGAAACTATTTAAATAATTGATATACCACACAGAGTCTTGTGGGATCCTTTTAACCAACAAGTGTTCATTGAAACGGATGGTTGTATTCCTTGGGAGTATTTCTGGGATTTCAATTACATTTATTAATGTAAATGTTCAACAATGAGTACAGTTGATTTACTGAAGGTCATTTACAGAAAAATATTAAATCATCGGGATTCAGTATTACAAGAAGTCCACCTATTTGACAAAACCAGAGAATGGTATATTAAATGTAAGCGGGTTTTGCATATTTGAAACCTAACTATTTCCAGAGATGTGTCTGTATTAATATGGTCTTAACTGTGATGAGCTTCAAATTCTCATTTCTGCTTCGACAGTAAGCATCATGATAACAGAGCAAACACTCTGGACTAAAAAACAAGATGCCCAAGTCTAAACCAATCAACTCAGGTGTGAGCAATTGACTGAAATAGAATTTGTGGATGATGTCAGTGAGCTATGATACATGTGCAGCATGAGAGACTGGGATGGCATGGGGTATGAAGACAAGATCCTAGCAGAGACATCCAAGAATTTCTTTATTGCTCCTAGGTTATAATAGTTGGCTCTGAGCAGGAGAAATCACAATGAAAATGTCCCATTGAGTTTCTACTCAAGTGGGAATTAACTCTCCAATCAGTAAGTGGTATGAGTTTTTATACCCCATCTCTCTCTCATGAACCAAACATAGGAGAAAATCTAGCAGACTGATCTGAATAAAACAAATCTAAGTGATGTACTTAGCAACTGCACACACAATCTCAGAGAGTCTTCTAAAACAAAATAGAGAGTACCTGTTCTACACAGTAGAGAAATTTCATCATAAATCTATCACCAGAAGACAGAACAATGGAACCTCATCCATAGCTGGTATCACCTTTTCCTTGACATATTTGGTATCTGGGTAGCTGATGAAGTCAAGGATTTTTTCGTATATAATTAATAACAAGTAATCTGACCCCAAACAAGTAATTATCCTGGACACAGCCAAGACAGAGAGGTCAGTGAGCAGATGCAGCATCCTTAAAAGACTAGGCAAAGTGAGAGCTAAGCAGATACATTGTGCTGTAGCCATTACAGACTCAATGAGAAAGAATCTGCACAGAAGCCCATTGTATTTTATTCCTTGATTATTATACTCAATTATGCTTGAATTAATAGTACAGTAAGCTATACTGAAACCACATTGCTCAGTATTCATTTGGCCTCTAATAGATTCTAAATTGAAGATCCCTACCAGATATTATATTGCTATGGCCAATGACTGAACCTTGGGAAGCCTGAATGACAGTTGTGGTCAACATTATGACATTCACAGGGTCTGTGAGTGGGATTCTTACATGCTCCATGCACAAGATGACACAGTATGCTCCTGTAAGTCCTCTAGGTAGAATGCACTGACGTTTTCTTAAACATGCTCACTGCTTTCTTTAAAGGCAGAAAAACTCCTTTCTCCTTTTATAAGAGTAATTATTACTTTGCTTGTAAAAATCAGAAAGACATCACTCCTCCCTCTCTGCAACTGGATTCCAGAGTTCAGTTCAGTGTTTAGCTATGGGTGATGAGCAAAGGGGTCAAAAATAGGCTAGGAAAACCCATGGAAACAGCTGACCTGAACAAGGGGTTGCTCATGGACCCCAAACTGATAGCTGGGAAACCAACATAGTACTGTTCCAGACCCCCTGAACAAGAAGGCCAGTTTGGAGGTCTGGGTAATCTATGGGGCCATTGGTAGTAGATCAGTATTTACCCCTAGTACACAAATGGACTTTGGGAGCCCACTCCACATAGAGGGATACTCTTCCAGCCTAGACACACAGGGGAGGTTCTAGGCTCTGCTCCAAGGCCTCACCCTCCCTGGGAAGCAGAACAGGGTTGGGATAGAGGGTCAGTGGGGGCCAGGGGAGGAGGGAAGGGAAAAGGAACTGAGATTGACATGTAAAGGAAGCTTGTTTGATTCCTTTGAAGCCAATCTCAAAAACAAACAAAAAACAGACAATTATCTGACAAGTGTGATATCAAGAAATTCTTAAATTCACTTTGCAATCCAGAGTCTACAACCTACTACAAGACTGTCTGCCTTTATCTCCTCTTCTCTCCCTGACTTCTTCTTTTCCTAATAATAAGTCAGAAGAATGCAAGGGTTTAGGTTGTTGATGATTGGTTGATTTAGCTCATGGTTTCTTTTGTTTCTCACTCTTTTACTTCTACCATTTCATGATGACACAAGTTATAAATGGTTCCACTATCAATGACAGATGAAAATAGCTCCTGGCTTTTCAAAAGTTGTGGAAATTTTATCCCTTAGAATAATTTAAAACAAGTTCATAATATAGCACATATTCAAACACTCATATGCACATCATGCAAACCACCAGTAGTTTGCAGAATAGGTTCCAAGACAGCCCTCACTATCCCAAATTTTCCCATTCTAGTTGTTACATATTCACAGAATAACTGAAATCTAGAAATACTATGTCCTGAGGTAAGCAGCAACTGTCTGGAGGAGCCAATACTATGTCTCCATGTCCTTCTCTTTCCCAGAGCATGATGGGATAAAATTTTCCCTATGTGTCAAATACCCAGGTGGAGTGCTTCTGGAGCCTCTCAGAAGCAGTGTGATGGATTGGTCAGCAGATGAGAACCACCCACCCTGAGCAGTACTTCTTAAGTTTTGAGATACCAACCAGGCAGAAGTGTTAGCCTCTGGTTATTCTTTTCAGTTATCTGTGAGTAGTAAATATGCTTTGCTTAATGTATTATACAAAATCTTTGCATATTCATGCACAATTATTAAAATATTTCCAAAGCATTTTATAAACATTTAAAGTAATTCAAAATATCAATGATTATATGTATAGAGGAAAAAAATACTACTGGTCAATAGCAAGGAAAACTTGTTTATGAAAACCACATTTTTGGGGGGAGAATTTAACCCCTTCTACAACTGAAACATTAGTGTCACAGTAAACAAGAAATGACAGAGTAGACCTTGTCTGACACCATAAAGATCTGGGCCTTCATAATATTTCTATAAGGTAAAATGTAAAAGTCCCTCCTTGAATTATGCTGTGGAAAATATGTAGAACTTTAAAATTTTTATAACTAAATTGTTGAACCTCTTTAAAGGAAGGGTTTCAGCAGGCTGCAAATTTAGAAAAGTGCAAGCTTCATCAGAAAGAATGTGCATCAATGTTAATTAAGCATTCATTAGAAAGGAAGGCAAAGTGAGCCATGGGAGAATCAGGGAATAAGATATCACCACTGGTAATTTAGAAAGTCGGAATAACCTGTCTTGATTAGAGGTTCAACATCATACTTTTCAGGAAAAATGCAGAGAAGCCAAGGAGCAGACAGTGGGGGTGGGGAGGAGTTATTTTTTCTTTTTGTAGTTTTGGTTGTGGATTAAAAGAGCAGCTATGTTTTTTTTAAAAAAAAGAGTGAGTCTTTTTCAAAAGGTCAGCAAAGATGACAGAAGGAAGCACTATGTAATGTGAATGTGACGTCTTCTCACAAAGACTGATTGAGAAAGCTATTGTAAAGAAAGAAAAAAAAAAAGCTAATTAAAGCAATTAACCTAGCATCAGCTACAACAGCTGGTGGGGATTTTCCAAGCAAAACCTGAACTTGCTTAGATGTCCCAACTGTAAGTGGTAGAGTCCAGGGTCTCATGGCTTTCAGCAAAAAGATAAGAGTAAATTGTAATTTAGGACTGGGAAGGAATCCAAGGTTTTGATTAAGTTAAATGATAATTGATAATTGCTGAGCAGAAATCCAAACTGTCTGTGTGAACTTAACAATAATATCTGGCACTGAGCACATTTTGCAAGATGCAAGAGAAAAGTGGGTATTTTGCTCTATCAGTTCATCTTTCACACTATTTATGTCAGTATTTCCCCTTCTACTTTGCTTTCTTATTGTCTCCAGTCCTCTGCTTCATAGCTCTGTTTCTGAAAATCTCATGTACCATTTTCTACCTTGCTAGACTTTACCATATTTTCTCCTACCTGGATACATGTATTTAACAGTTAGGGACTAGAATCAGGTATGAGAAACAACATGAAGCATCTGTCATTTTACAACCCCAGCCACAATTCCCCCCATCCCACCTCTCCCTTTTCTATTTAGGAAAGGGCAAGATTCCCATGAGTATCCACAAAAGTGACATATCAAGTAGCAGTAAGACTAAGCACCTCCCCATGTATCAAGTCTGGACAAGGTAACCCAGAATGAGGAGTAGGGTCCCCAAACCTGTAAAAGAGGCACAGGCAGCCCCCCTGTTCCCACTGTTGAAAGTTAAACCAAGCTACACAACTATAACATATATGCAGAGGACCTAGGGTCAGTAAAATAATGTTTTCCAGGTCCATTCATTTCACAACAAATTTCACTTGGTAGCCAACTAAAATTTCATTGTGTATGTTTATCACATTTTCATTCTTTCGAATATTTTTCAATGAGAATTTCATACATATTCGATAGATATGATAATCTCTAATCCTTACTTCCTACCTCATAATTTTCCTGTTTACCTCCAGCATTCTTCCCTCCCAACTGCATTATTTTTATTGTTTGTTTGCTTTGTTTTTGATAATCCACTAAAACAAGTTAGTTTTGTTTTTGTTATGTACATGGGTATGGGTTTGCTAAAACTACAAGCAGTGACATCCTCAAAAATGGGTGATTTTTTTTTCCATCCTGAGCAACTATCCACTGCCAATAGATCCTCACTTGGAAGAGGGGCTTAGAAGCCATCTGTGACAGATTTTGCGTAGGTCTTGTGTAAAACATCACCGCTGCTGTGAATTCATGATTGAGTTGGCCATGTCATGTTCAGAATATAGCTTTCTATAACCTCTTTTCTGGTGCTCCCTGAGAATTTGTTGGGGTGTGGGTCAATTTAGATGTCCCACATATGGATAAGCACTTACTCACTTATTCTGAAAATTATGCATCTCTAAGTTCACTGCTGTTCACTGCAAAAGGAAGATCCTTTCACCAAGTTATTAATAGCCCATGTTTATGTACATAAATATAAGTACTTAGAATGTTATAGAATGGCCATTCAGCAAAATAACACTTGCTGATTCTACTCTGGGACCTGGAACCCCTCAGCCACATTTTTTTTTAATATGAGCACAAAACTAAGAATGAAATTTGCTCTTGGTGAGCAGATCTCAAATCAAATCAGAAAGCCTTAGTTACCCAACAACAGTTATGTCACTATTTCAACAGTAAACACATATTTTTTAGCAGTTTGATATTGCATTTTGAAGGGTCTAACATTAGATAATGCTGAAAGATGGAAAGATGTACTCATGTATTGGGACATAAGGCTATGAAAATGATCTACGTCAAAATCCCAATGTCATTCTTCACAGACATAGGATAATCATTCCCAAAATTTGTGTAAAAGCACAGATGAATAAGGATAGAATGAACCACGTTTCCATTATCAATTCATTTCTTGATGGACATCTAGGGTGATTCTAAGGAGCAATGGCTCAGATGATCATATACTTAAGTTGAATTTTCAGGAGGTGATAGGTCCATGTGATCAACACCCAGATAAATAAACGTTAAGAAGTACATGTATATCTTAAAGTTCATGTTTAAAGTGAGCTTAGATGAAAGACTAAGTAGCTGATTTTAGTCCCACACCCACATGTTTACAGATTACTAATGCCAACTCATATTGGTGGGTCTTTAGAATTACATTAATTTTTCCAGGTTTTCTTGTCAGTCTCCTTCTAAAAACACCTGTGTAACTGACATAATGGGGGCCAGCCCCCATTCAGCACCAGGGTAAATAAGAAAATCTATGAAGGCAGTGGGGGCTAGACTTTTCTATCTGAGGGGAAAATAAGAAAACACATGCTTTCTTCTGGTAACCTAAGAAAAAAGAAACACGCACTCACATTTCTGATGATAACCTTCCATTTTACTTCAACATAACTAATTCCTCTTTCTTGACAATCTCTCTTTCCAAACATAATTCTTTCTCCTGCTGAGTTACATATTTCTACACTTTGTTACCACATCACTTCACATTCTGTTACATATTGTTCTTTACATACACACCCATTCTCACACCCACACTCATTCACTCTCACTTTTTCTTCTTCATCTCTCACTCAGCATACACACAACCTTCATATTCTGCAGCAGCTCTCACATAGTTTTATACAGCTGTCTATCTCTACACCACACTGCTGCTGCAGCTGCCTCTGCTTCTCTAGTAGCCAAACTTTGGTCAATTATAAGTTACTTTTCAGGTCCCTCCCATTCTCATAACATGATAAATCATGCAGTGTATCTTAGGATAAGGATGTCACATTAACCCATGCATGTAGCTCTAAGTTGGTAATGGTTCCCATATAGAAAATGACATTGGAATTCAAGACTTAACAATAAACAATCAATTAGCTGGACCTTGAGTGGTAGGGTGTATGTACAGATTAAAGTTGCTTCAAGCCCGACCTTGAATCAGTAAAACAACAGCTGGGAAAATGACCTTGTGTATACGTTTCTAAGGGCAACCAGATATACGTCTCCAGGGACAACAAGCCTTCTTTGAATTTGCTTTGTAGTCTAAAGTTAGCTATCTGTGGAAAAGGCTGTCTTTGTGACTGAGAATCCTGTATCAGACTGAGTAATGTAAAACATACGCAGAAATCATCACCCTGGCTATCCACAGCTATTTGTGTGCCCAACAAATACAAAACACACCACCAAAGGACTGTGGAAAGAACACAGCTATTCTTATCAGGGAGGCATAACAGTGTCACCCAAGAAAGTTACAGATAGAAACAAGCAGTTATCCAGTCAATAATCCCATGGTTTTTCCAAGTGTGGCTCCCTAAGTGGGTCTACTTATTAAGCATTGGTTGTCACTTCTGTATATTCTCATGGTTCTCTGCATATTTGTCTCCTTATGGAATATCAAGAGTCTCTTTACTGTTACCTTGCTCTTGAACTTTGTTCCTCTAAACTCTGTCATGTGGTGGTCCTGCTGCTTTATTATTTTCTCTAATAGTCCTCTTTAAACAGCCATACTTACCTACAATGCCTACTTCCTGTCATATATCATGGCATCCTATGTACAATCAACTTTGTTTACAGCCATGTTGTTGTTATTAATATGTCTTCTTCTAAAAATTATGTATCATTATATAACAGTTCCAAATAACTAACATATAGTTGATGTTTGCCATGGCTTATTGACCTAAAGGCCAAGATTATATCTACCTATTACCTTACTAAAAGGTAATTAATTCTCAAATAATTTATATCCTATTGAAATCAATTAAATGGACACTATGTTTTGGGATCATCCACTTTTTCATGTAAAACTTTTAAATCTTTATTTCAACTCTATTTTACTTACAAAATACTGTACAAAATACTGTAGGTAAAATGTGCTCCATATAAGGGAGCTCTGATTTATAGCTTCAGAGTATGAATAGACACTGGACCTTCATAGGATGAAGTTGGTAGTCTAGTGTGGACACTGAAGCATAAAGACATATCTCATGAGAATAGGAAGGAGTCTCATGGATAGTTCTTTGATTAAAGTTTTAAGAATGCACACATAGGACTTTAGATTTGCAGAGTAAATTTTAGTTTAGTTATACTTCCTACAGAGTCACATTAGATCTTTATTAAATTATCACACAGAGAAGTAGACCATGCCATACAGGAGATGCTTGTCTAGTTCACCACAACCCTAGTATACATGTTCATCTGCTACTCTTTATTAATTACCGAAAAATTTCATAAAATTCTGTGGGCTGCATTTCCTTTCTTTAATATCTATGTTGAGGGTAGGAAAGAAACACTTCAGAAATGAAAGATTAGTTTCCTAAATCATAAAGATGAGCTTTGTAATCACTTTCCTTTAAGCAAGGAATTAAGGGATAATAAAAGCCCTAATTAAGGACCTCGTTAGCTTAACTAGATTTTCATATGCAAAACACTGTTATGAAATGCCGCTATATAATGGAAACGCCTCCTGTCCACAGCAAGCCAAAGGGAAGCACTCCTAGCAAAAAGCACTCCTACCACAACTTTGCTTGAATTTTTATCTTTCCTTTTACCCAAGAACATACATTCATTTTTCCATGACCACCAACTCTTATTTTCCTCATCCTTAAATTCCACTTAGCTTTTAGTTGCCAAGTCTTGTTGCCTTCTCTACAATTTTCCTCATTTTCATTTGTTAATTCAAGTAGCAAATACCAAGCTTTTAATATGTGCCCGGTGCCAAGCTTGGATATTGGAGGCACAGATTAATACAGTAATTTCTTTTCTGCCTTCCTTGTCCTCTGGTCCATTCATTCATCATTAGCCTCCCATGTAATTACTTTTGCGAATCCCTCCTCTTCAGGCAAAATGCCGCTTGTAGGCTAGTCTCACACCCTCCCACTCCATTGCTATTCTCTTCCTCTATTCTGCAATAACTGTTATTATATTGGCCACTTCTGGCTTATCCAAGTCCTCAGTTGATATTACCAAGTGATACCACTGGGTCATTCTATGCCCTGGGTTATTAGTATATATTACAGTAAGTCAGTAACAGAGATAAGAATTGCATACTCCTCCAGTGAGTTTTAAAACTGGGCTGGGATAATCTAGAAGGATACTCACTGACACCCTATGCAAATATGAATAAAGTTTACTGATGCTTTGAAGTTAAAGTTAAGCCCAATATATTAACAAAATCTTTGGTTGAAAGGCTAAGTGCCCTCAAAGTCTTTCCTGGTTAAAGTCTTCTGTTTTTATTTTCAAAGTCAAAATCAAAGAAAGATACAGGGTTCCTCATAATAAAAACATGTGCAGGGCATTGGTGGCACACGCCTTTAATCCCAGCACTCAGGAGGCAGAGGTAGGTGGATCTCTGTGAGTTCAAGGCCAGCCTGCTCTCCAGAGCGAGTGCCAGCATAGGCTCCAAAGCTAAACAGAGAAAGCCTGTCTTGAAAAAAAAAACAAAACATGTAATTTACTATAGGGTTATTGAGTAAGACTCTCCTGTAACAGGGTCCTAAGCATTCAGATAGTTTTAAAATGTCATGGAGGGTAGAGTTAGAAAGGTGGCTTCATAACAAGAGTGCTTCCTGCTCTTCCAGAGAATCTGAATTCCATTCCTATAAAAGGTGGCTCACAAAAAGAAGTGTAATCCCAGGTACAGGGGATTCAATGCCATCTTCTGGGGTCTCTCTCTCTCTCTCTCTCTTTCTCTCTCTCTCTCTCTCACACACACACACACACAGAGAGAGAGAGAGAGAGAGAGAGAGAGAGAGAGAGACAGAGAGAGAGACAGAGACAGAAACAGAGACAGAGACAGAGACAGACACACATACACACACACACACACACAGAGAGAGAGAGAGAGAGAGAGAGAGAGAGAAGAGAAAACAAATTTTCATCTATAGGGAACACTAGTGTGAGTTTTGAAGTCAGGAGAATTTGATGAAAACATTAGCTTGATATTAACTCTCTTCCCTGAGCTTTGGATTCATCCTTTTAAAACAGGATTAAGAATATATATCTGATGGAGTTGCTTCTAGGATTAAATTAAATCATGTACTGCATGTAATGTGTCTAATTCATAAGGGGCTTAGGTAAAAGTCACTTTGAAACTATCTCAGATGTGGTAAAATCTAGCATACAAAGTACAAAACATGTTGTAGTGTCCAGTTTTGACTGTCCATTTGCTACCTGGGGGAGAGTTTCAGTGAGGTGTGGTCTTGATCAGCTTGTCCTGTAGACATATCTGTGAAGGGAATTATTTTTATTATCTACTACTTTCATTAACATGGAAACACCCATCTACTTTTATAGGCACCATTTCCTGGGCTTGGGGTCCTGAACTTAAAAGGAGCAAGTAGAGCTGAGCATTATTCATACATGCATACATTCATTCCCTCTCTACTTTTGACTGTGGCTGGACTAGCTGATTCATATTCTTGCCACCTATGATGAACTATAACCTGGAATTGGAGGCCAAATAAACACTTTCTCCCCTAAGATGTTCTGGTCAAGTTTTTCATCTCAGCAATAAGAATGGAAACTAGAAGTACAAAATTCACCATTTAAAATAATCATGAGTAATAAGAATGAAATTTCTTCTTCATTTTGGTAATGGTAATTCCCCCTTTGTGAATCCAGAAAATGCCAAATTATACCAGAACCCAAAACACCAAAAATGAATGTTCCTTGAAAAGATAGCAACACTGTCACTTTATTTGGATTGAGATTTCTTGATCAAATTGAGTAGAAAAAATAAACTACACAAAACTAGAAGAGACCCACTTTTGTATCCTTGGCTGTTTCGTTTGTTCCTGTGGCTGTTAATAATAGTTAGATGTACAAGGCCCTGTAAAAGAGTAGAAGTACAAAGTACATTGGCCCATGGGAGACTAAGAAAGACTTTACTGAAAATGTGAGCCTAACACAAGAAGACAGAATGGTCAGTGGGAGGCCATTCTAAGGCCTCTGGTTAGTGGGCAGAAGGGACTGCTGGGAGTGCAGAAACAAAAATCAAAATGCTCCTGCACTCATTCTCTTCACTCCTGTGTAAGCTTCAAGGCCAGGCACAGGAGCTGCAGCCAAGGAAGTGGAACATTCAAACTGCCAAAAGGGTCAAGACTAAATGTAGATGTTATCATTAACATAACAATAAGAGCAAATAAAAAAGGCTAAATAAAAAGAGCTTCTTAGTGCACTGTATGTGGGAGGGCTGATATTTATTGAATGAGGAGATAAGGAAAGGAAAGGGAGATTGAGTAAAATTAATGAACAATTTTAATACAAATAGAAAATACTGAAGTCTTTTAATATTCAGCAGATATTTATTGAGTCTCACCAAATATAGGACACAGTGTGTGTGTGTGTGTGTGTGTGTGTGTGTGTGTGTGTGTGTGTTTGTGTTTGTGCTCTATGGTGCTTTAATACAATAAAATTGAGATTTTAGCTTGGACCACAAGTAGACTAGCCAGAGAAAGACTTTAGATGTGTAGCATTTTAAAATCAAGTGTATTAATAAATAACTTACATCAATTCAATCTTTATCACCTTATTAAGTCCAAGTACAACATAATATATTGGATTACCAAAGCATGCATTGAAATTTTTAGGCATTGATATTATAACCCTAATTACTATTAGATTTTATGTCACTCTACTCTCTTTTTGGAAATTTAGTAAAATTGGACCAATAGAGAACAAAGGATGTCTCAGAGAAATTCTACTCTTAGCAAAAAGGTGGATGCATCTGTATATATGGCTGAGACTGTATGCTCTACCTCTGATCCTGAATGCATCCTTAGGTTGAAAAGTGGGATTTTGTGTATTGTGTTGAAAATAAGTTTGTCAAACTTTGATATTCTTTCTAGTCCCATTAAGCAAGTGCCTAGAGTAGCCAGGCGGTGGTGGCACACGCCTTTAATCCCAGCACTTGGGAGGCAGAGGCAGGTGGATCTCTGTGAGTTTGAGACCACCCTGGTCTACAAGAGCTAGTTCCAGGACAGCCTACAAAGCCACAGGGAAACCCTGTCTCAAAAAAAAAGAAAGAAAAAGCAAGTGCCCAGAGAATACTTATCCCTGAAATAATTTATGTTGTATAAAATTGAATAAATTCTCTATTATTAGAGTATAGAAACTCTTTTAAAAGATGAATAAAATTTAATAGAGACTTCCTTCTTAAGAAGAACTGTACTAAGCACTATTCATTAATCTCATTTATTTCTGCCACCAGTCTTGGGCTAGATATGCTGTTTGCCACCTCACAGTTGAGGACGTAAGGTTAAATAAATGAACAGCCTAAGCAGATATATAGTGTCTCTTTACTCAGCTTCAAAAGCTTCACAGTAAAGAAATATTTTACAGAGATGTCTATACTTTATAAAAAGAAAGTGATGCTAATATTCATCCACTTTATATTCTTTCCAAAATTTACAACCAAATGAAAACAGAGGGATATAATGAAAAGTGAAATGTAATCCCTTTTGCCACCCAAGAGAGCTGAGTAATACATACATTGTGTTCCATTAGGAAATCAAAAGTAGACAGCATTTTTAACCCCAATTATTTAGTAAAACTAGTGCCTTCTCTCAGGATATTTTTCAAGAAGAGCAGGGTGGATCCCTGAATTTGACATTTTTATTTTCTCAGTTAGTATGCCAAAGAAAAGGACCCCAGCAGAGAACTGCCCAACAGAAGTAGTGGTGGTGACAGCAGCAGATGGAAAGGGAAGCTTTGTTGTGCTGGAAATGATCAGACATCATCCTACAGCTGGGAAATCAGCAAGAAATGTAGATCAGGCTTTCTCTTCATTAAATCTGTAATTAAGACCCCATTCTGCTTTGTTGAAATCCTGCTGTGTTGAAAGGTAATACCCTCTCTCTACTGGAGTGAGGCAACCCCAGCAAAAGGCACAGTGATAAGTTAATCAAAGGGTTGTATGAAGGTAAGCGAAGGTTGGTAAGTGATTGAGGAGGAACCAGATACAATCACAAAATAATTTTGATCAATTTCCACATGCTGATCTGCTGTGCTAGTTAAAGGCTATGGAAATACACTCAGGAGCCTGTGTTCACTGCTCTGAATTTTAATGGCAGGATTCAAAATCACAAACTACTTTGCAAGCTTAATAGATATAATTCTTTGTCATATAGGAAATAATAAAGTATTTAGTTTATATTACAAAGTTTATGGAGATGGTAAGTAATACTACAGTGTTACAGCCACATTTTTATTCAAGAATTGAAATTTGACAGAAGCAATTCAAGATGATTTGTAGAAAGAATTCTCCCCCTGCACATCAGCATCTGAATGTGAGAGATGTACATTTCAGGCTTATTTCATTGCCATCACAATATGTCATCTATTAGTTTACATAGACACATTTGATTGTTATTATCATGCCAGCATGGTAGACAGTCCCTTCAGGAAATAACTTTTGGAGGCTCATTATTCTTGGAGTGGGCACTTCTTTCACGTATAAACATTTAAATGTCTTCTTTGAAACTTAAGTTTTGTGAGTTCTCATTTTCTTGAACTTTAATCCATCTGTTCTGAACTTCATAACCTGATAAATTATAAATTATAGTTACAACCTTCGACATTTTTAGAGTGATTGGTTGATGAAATCTTTTCAGTGTTCTTAAAAAGAATCATAATAGATCATACTTAAGTGCATAAGACAGAAAACAAGTACATGTTTTTAGTATTTTGGTTATTTGCAATTGATTACTGCATAATGATGGTCAGCAATTATATTTTCCTAAACCCTTAGAGACCATTTCCTCCCATATCAACTGATGATTGAAAATGTCATGCATCTAACATAACACTTAAACACACTAGAAGGAGAGACAATATATTTATTGTGTGTTTGAATTCTGCTTTACCAATTCCTAATATTTTCCTTAACAATATTCAAGTTCCTTGAGAGATAGTATGCAAACATCCTCCTTACAGAGGTCCTTACAGATTCCAGTTACCACTGAAGGGGCTTAGGGTCTTATAAGCCCAGAAACCAGGATGGCTGCATTATACTTGGAAGCAATACTGTATTTAAGTAGTCATGAAACCAAGTCGTTTATAATCAGTACTGTACTACTTGGTAAGAACTTGTCAAATTTTGTACGTGTGGCTATCAATGGCTGTCTCAGAACAGTGCTTCTGAATATTTAGTGTGCTCACAACACCCTGAGGTGATATTCCTAAATGCAAACTGATCATACTTAGGTGTCTGAGATTCTGCATTAACAATAAGGTGCCAAGCCAAGCCATGTTAGCTTGCCACCAAGCACCAAAACCTTAAATTGTTTTTCAAACCCCCCACTGTGAAAAGAGTTGGCTTCCACAAGTTTTCCTCTGACATTATAATTTACACTGTGGGACGTAAGTTCTCCCAAAATAAAAAAAAAATGTAGAAAAATGTTTTAAAATATATGAAAAAATAAGGTTTTATACTGTTTCTCTTTAGGTCACATTTTGAGTGGCAAAGTTATAGACAACAAAGAAGATTATGATGGGTTTCTCTGAGGAAACGTCAGAAATCTATGGGACCTCCTGTAGAAGCCCAGTATTTATTCCTAGCATAGATGTGGATTTTGGGAGCCCAGTCCATATAGAGGAAAACTCCCTGAGCCAAGACACACGGGGGTGGGCCTATGCCCTACACCAAAAGAAACGAAAGACTCTGATGACACCCTATGGAAGGCCTCACCATCCAGGGGGACCAGAAAAGATATGTGACAGATAAGGTTTTAGTTGGGAGGCGCGGGTAGAGGAGGACGGGTGGGAGAAGGGAAATGGGATTGTCATGTAAAACAATCCTGTTTCTAATTCAAATAAAAAAAGTTGGAAAAAAAAGATTATGATGTGATATCCCACAGCTGAGCATGACTATTTATAGTTGTATTAATTAAAAGTAAGTAGCACTAACGTTGCTTTTTAATATGGCACTCATCCTATTTCAAGGTTACCAGCACATCTGGCCACTGGAGCCATATTGGACACCATAGTCACAGCCTATTTCTATCAAGAAAGAAGATTCTTCAGAAAGCTCTCTTTGAGCACAGCAAGGATATCCTAGAAATAATTTTTCAAAGATGTATTCATTCAATTGGTTTCTCACATCTGTGGGTGCTAAAGTGCTGTCCCTACTCATCTTGTCATTAATGTCTTAATCTACTGCATCCTTTACGCATGAGGATGATATAAACGGCCTTACCATGAAGTACACTCCTCGAGCCATGGTGACAGGAGGAAGATGGGCTTAATGTGAGCCCGAGCTTTTAGAAAAAGAGGAAAGAAACTGCATGTCAGCTCCCTCTCAGCAGGAAGGAGAAAGGGGTCCAATGACGCCCAAAGAGAAAACGACTAAGAGCCAGCCATGCTCCTCTCGAGGGAAGACTGGAGTGATATTAATCAGCACACTATTGTGTACGAAGAGGTTCTCTCAGGAGAAGAGCAGGCATCTGCCCTACTCGCACACCCGAGAGGCCCCGCAGCTGAAAATGCTTGTGGCATATCACCACGCAGCAGCCTTTCCCCTCTTGTTTTCCTTGCCTGGTTCATTTGCTATTCTGTGGACTATTTAGCAATAAGCTCTACATCTGATTAACAATTCAAACCCATTGTTGGTCTTCAGTGGCTTAAATGAACTAATCATCATTAGGACTTCAAACCTGTCTGACTATGACTTCAAAGGGGAGAAAATTGAGAAGAAAGGGAAAAGAAAAGAGCCTGACTCATTAAATCAGTCATCCTTCAGTAGTTGGGCAAGACCTGAAACAGAAGCTTTGTCTAAGTACTTTCCTTACTAACCAAGTCATGGACTCAAATGAGAGCGAGGACCAGAGAAGTGGTCTGATCAATTGTGGAACAAGGGCATCTTCCAAGAGAATATGAGAAAAGGAAAAGTTGGGGGCCCCATCCACTCTGTTCATTTCCATTCTGTTCCTTTTGGAAAATATCTGCTTATGAATCTAATGTCAAAGGAAAAAAAAACTTACTGCAGAAGTCTTGTGTTCTTTCTTCTTTTACCCCCGTTGACAGAAGCACAGTTCCTACATGAATCAAGCTGCATAACCCTTCTGATTCCCTGTAGCACCAATGCTGCTTGTATTTAAATCTTTTACCACCTGGACCATGGGATTGGGGATGTCTTTCTGTGTGCTGTGAATATATGTTTCTTATTGGTTGATGAACACAGCTGTTTTAGTCAATGGTTAGGCAGGGTTTAGCCAGGCAAGAAGTATAGGTGGGGCTACCAGACTAGGACATTGACGGAAGAAAAATGCAGAGAAGGAGTCACCAGACAGATGCCATGTAGCTGCCCCAGGAGCAAGAAGTCATGACATCACTGGTAAGCCAAGAACATGTGGAGATACACAGATTAATAGAAATGGGTTAATAATTAAGAGAGAGCTAGCCAATAAGAACCCTAAGTCATTGGCCAAACTTTTTATAATTAATATAAGCCTCTGTGTGTTTATTTGGGACCAAACACATTCAGGAGCAGGAAGAACAGAAATTTCTGTCCACAACCATGTGAGCCATCAGCCCAACAGAACTTGAGGTTCTACAGAGAGTGCCTTTCCATGCCAGATGTTCCCATTAATAAAGCCATTGTTGTTCTACTCTACACTAAAATTTCATCTTGATTTTGGCAATCTGAGTATATATCTCAGAGAGAGTGAGGAAGAGATAGAGACACTGAGAGATGCACAGAGGGAAGGAGGGTGGGAGGGAGGGACAGATGGATGGAGGGAGAATTGCTGTGTTCAACCAGACAAAGGTATATTATGAAAGAATATTTGAAATTTAAATGGTGGATTTCAAGCTTGAACAAAAATATTTTTCCTTGCTTTTTCTATAAAATCACGTTTCTAACAGATTACTCAGTGCCTGTGAGGAAGTAGTATGTTTCCTAGAGTATAACACATATGAAAGATAAATACTACAGACCATAAGAAGTCATGGTTATAGAGTATCAACCATGTTCTCTTTTTAATTCCTTTAATATCTCCTGATCAACTCTAGGGTAAAGTATTGTGTTACTTTGTGCATTTAATATGATTTCTCCTCATCAATCTCATATTTAGCAAAGTCACACTTAGGCTTAGTGTATTCTGAGATGGGTAATACCTAGCTAAAACTCAAAAATATTTTTCCCTTTCAATTTATTATTTACAATATGTTCTTTCATTTGTGGCACACAGTACTGGTTTATTGTCTATTCATGAGTATAATGAAATGTTTCTTATAAAATACCTTTAAGCAAATAAAGTGTTTAAAGAAAATATTTGCATTATAGTAAGGTAAATGAAAACAGTACAAATCATAATAGCACCAATTTGAAGCACGGTGTTTGCAGGAGAGATAAAAAGGAGAGAAGATGTGCAACTTCTTAGTGTTAACCAAAATCCTGTGTACTTCCTGGGTTAGTATTGGCATCAAAGACTCCGTGTGATTCCATCCTAGAAAACAACATTCAAGGAATCTACAAGATGAACAGTGAGGGGCAAGATAATTAATTTCTTTATAAAATAATTATTTGTGAGGGAAGATATCCCAGTAAGCATAGATGGGCCACAGAAAATTCGAGAATGCCTCTCCTGTTCTACTTGAATTACTAGGGGGTTTTGTTTAGAATTTGTCAAAGCTTTTCTGAAAAGTAAGTCCAGTATCTCATTACTACCCTTAGAAAAAGAAACATGAAGCTTTTTCCTGCACTTCAAATCAGTGATATATACAACTTGTCAGAGAGGTAAAAAAATAGTTCAGTAAGCAAGTACTTGAAGATTCCCTATCATTGATGACTTCAATCTGATTCTGACCTCAGAATGCTAGTTTATACTTACCAGTAATTCTTGCTAGAAAAAAAAAACCTTTCCTCCACCAATGCTTAATAAACATGCCTCCAGCAGGTGGTTGTATTTATTACACAAAGAATAAAATATGATATACCATCTAGCAAGTGACTCAGTAGGAATACTTACTTGCCACCAAGCCTGACAATCTGAGTTTGTTCCCTGAAAGTTACACAGTGGTGTGAGAAAATCAATTATTTTGAATGATTCACTCATCTACACACATGTTCCAAGGTACAGACACACACACACACACAGACACACACACACACACACACACACACACACACACACACACACACACACACTCACAAATGCTTTAAAAGAATATAATATGATATCTGCAGTCTGCAGACAGTGTGGTTGCAGCCAGACATGGTTTTGTAATACCCTGTTTCAGACCTAATTAATAAAAAACTATGCACACTTTTGAAAAATTTATTATTACTTTTTGAGGTTATAATACAATTGCATAGTTTCCCCTTCCTTTTCTCCCTCAAATCCCTCACATGTACTCTTACCTTACTCTCTTTCAAATTTGTGACCTTTAATTCTTTGTTGTTTTATATATACATATAAATAAATTTATTATGTATTTAATATATAATAGATTAATATAATATAATAACATATAATATATACATAATTATTAGTATATATATCTGTATATATATAAATATAATCAATTGAAGAGCTTCAGGATTTACAGTTTATACATTAAAGTTTTATAAGTGATTTTATAAGACAGACAGACCACTATCTATTTGGGAGAGAATACTGAGGCTAAAAATGATGAAATAGATGTGACAAATGTTGCTGTAAATGATATAACATGAGCTTGAATAAGGTGATGACTCCTAGAATCATGGAAGAAAATGCAGCATGAATGATGTCTATGACACTACCCAGAGTTAAAGGATAGATTATACCCCAAAATGTTGTGTTGATGATCTTCAGGGATAAAAGGATAGGACTATCTGTGTCTTAAGCATGCATACAGAATGCCTTATTAGCTGAAAGTAAGGACAAAACTGGGAACATGTAGAATATCAAAACCATTGGAAAATATGGGTCAGTTTGGATAGTCAAACAATTTACTTATTTGGAAGCAAGGTTTGGATTTATTAAGAACATTTTTAGGGATGGAGAGGTGGCTCAGTTATTAAGATCACTGGCCGCTCTCGGTCAATTCCCAACATCTAGGTGACAGCTCATAAATGTCTCTAACTCTAGTCCCAGGAGATTCAATGTCATATTCTAGCATCTGTTGGCATCAGGCATGAATGTTGTGCACAGATATATATATATATATATATATATATATATATATATATATATATATATATTATATGTACAGAGATATATATGCAAACAAAAAATACATATAAAAATAGAGTTGAATTATTGTGCACATTGATATGTAAGGGAGTCTGGAGTCTGGGTTTCTCCAAAGGGAGATGCTGTGTGTTTATGTGTTGTATCAGAGGAAATATACCTCCTCTGAATAATCCATGAAGTCATAAAGTAGTGTAAATATTTAGCATATGCCAACATGCAAAAATGAGTGGGCTACACAGCATGCTGAGTGAAGACAACAGACCATGGTGGATACAGTGAACTACAGGGCAAAAGACAGACTTATAGAGTCTGTAAATATGTTGTAGGATCAGATGTCTTTTGCGCTGAAGACAAGCAAAGATTTTAAAAAGCACTGTTTACAAGTAAGAGACTAATATAGTCAATCCACTGCATTGCAATGACTATGCTGATTTGAATTCTCCTCAATTAAGGAGCTCTTTCATTGAAATAAAGTTTCTAAAAACATTACTTAATGGCACCATTGCACTTTTACTCAGTTCATTCAGCTGAAACCCATGTGCTTGTTATGCTTGCTTTTATTCTCATGTTCTATTGTAGAACAGTAACAATAAAAGTGAATATAAACCACTGAATTTTAATTCAGAAACTACCTTTTCTTCAAATGAGGCAGTATGCTGTACCTGTAAAATGTTAAGGTCTGTGGAACTGCACTAAGGTTTGGAATGTGATTGTAACAAGTTCTGTCTGAGCACTGGGGCTGCAGGACACTGTCCAATGACTTCATTTCCTGGGTATTCTATTTCTTCATGTTTAAATTGAAGAAGAGCTTCCCCACTTAACAGAGCTGTGATCACAAACAGGACACATATTTGACACCCTGAAACAGGTGCTGTTGTTAACTACACAAAAATAACCATGCTGTAATCATCCACTTCATTCTGACTGGTTGACTTGAGGTAAACATGCGGCATATGTATTCTGCTTTAAAGTTTGAGGATATGGCTTTTGTTTCATACAAGACAGAACTTCCCAAGGATGAATCTAGTGTTAAGCAATATGTCTTTCAAATAAACACAGGGAAACAGCCCATGTTTCATTGCAGGTGCATGGTTTTGCTCTATAAAAGCAAAAGTGCACCAAGTGGCCTGTGATGGGCTGGGGTGGGAGCTAAGGTATGGTAGAAGCTATCACATTAAATCCTTCCAGTTCACTCTTCTTAGCTCCTAGTTAGTCTTAGGCTGTAAATCCCAGTCCATCTCACCCCAACTTTTTTTTTCTGGTGAATCCTCATGCCTTCCCTCCCGTTCCTTGCCCTCAGTTCTAAATGTGATGGTGATACAGGCCCAACATATCATCTCTCCTTCCTTATGTAACATAAACTCAATCTGCCCACAAAAGTATTTCTTCTGTTGAAGAAGGGAGGGGCACAGTCAATCAGATCAACAACAAAGACTTAAACTTTCCTCAAACTCCACGAAGTTTGGAAATTTACCACTTTTAAGTCTCTACCAATCCTCTAGATGTCACTGAGAACTTTCCTGAAAAACAAAAGAACAGGCAAACAAACGACAACAACAGAAAACAAAAGATATTTCTAGATTTTTTTTCTCTGAGAGCAGTAGTTATTGTCTATGGGATCTTGTCTCTGTCTGCATCCCTTTTCTTAGACCTTCTACTAGCTAAAAAAAATTCATGCATGTTCTCAAGTATAACCTAAAGGATCCTAATACATTCAACACTGAGTAACTGCACTGGATGTATTTTGGGGGTGGCTGTGAAGTTTGGCAAGGAGTCTGGTGGGTCTGGAGAGGAATGAGTCAAGAAGGGTCTGCATCAGCTTTGCTTCAGTATTCAATCTATGTCATAGATTTTTCTTACATGTTTTCAGACTCTAGAGATTTGGAAGATGCTGAGCTACAGAGTCAAACAAATGTTCCAGCCTGGAGGACTTTAGTTTACATCAGAAACACATGAAGGGTTTGTGAAAACTCAGTATCTAGGCAGTTTATGATTCAGTAAGTCTGGGATGGGGCTAGCATGCACAAGTTTCTACATGACAAGGGTCTGGAGAATGACACTTGAAAACCATTGTCTTTTTAATCACCATGCTTCTTAACCAGGCAGAAAACTTTAAGATGTCTCACTAGGTAATTTTTAAACTATTCAAATTATATATCACAGTTCTATTTCTTAAAGGAGAAAAATCTTGAAAGCCTGGATTATCTTTGAAGTTGAAGTTCTACCATCATCATCTCTACTCTCTCCAGCCCACTCACTTGTCACAATCTCAGTAAAATCCTATCTTTTATGTACTTAGTAACATGTATTCAGATCCATTTTGGGTTTCTGGGATCCGATTTGGTGATAATATGAAAATAAGCTAAAAGTTATCATCATTCTTTTTAAAAGGAGAAGCTTTTTAATATAAAAAAGCAATAAATTTCACTTGAAAATATCAAATTTTAAACTCTCTTATGTTTGGAGTGAAAGAAAGAGAATTGTTGAATAAACAACATGGCTTTGGGGAAATAAAAGGCTGTGATGGGAAGAGAGAGAGAAAGGAGAGAGAGAGAGAGAGAGAGAGAGAGAGAGAGAGAGAGAGAGAGAGAGAGAGAGAGAGAGAGAGAGAGACAGAGAGGCAGAGACAGAGAGACTTTCTTTTCCTCTATAGAGGAAAAGAAAGGAAGGAAAATCAGTGTATTCCAGCACCTACCAAGTTTGGCACCAAAGAGGCCTCCACAGGATTTCATGTGAATAGTCAATCAGTCAGCAATGCACACTGAAAAAATGGTGCAGTTTTCTTAGTGTAGGAGACACTTTACATTGCATAATCCACCCTCTCCCCCTGAATACATAGCAGAGTTGGGACTGGTGAGGATAAGGCCAATGACCTCTATCATAACCCATACTTATGTAGCAGAGACAAATCAGAATCACTAAGACCCCAAAATACACAATGCCTGAGGTAGCATTGTTGATGAGCAAGAAGTCCACAAGGGGTCCTATAGAGGACACTAGTTTGTTACCCTTTCATATCAGAGCCCACACCATGTATTTTACATATAAAAGTAAACACATTGCCATACAACATGAAGAGACTGAACAACAGGCTTGAAAAAAGCAGATCTGAAATGGATTTCTCTCTCTCTCTTCTTTCTCATTACAGTCTCTCCTTCTTTAACTGTGGCAGTGTTTTACCCACTGGGACACAGGCAGGAAACAAATGAGGTTTCAGGTCAAAAGGAAGCATCACCTATCAAAGCTGTGCATGTGCTCCAAAAGCAGAACATGGGTGCTACTGTAGACTCTGGAGAACTGTTTGGAAGCCCAGATGCAATTCCATGAATATCATGACTGCCTATTTTATTCTCTGAATGGGTCAGCACAAAAGAAAGGAAAAAAAACCAAATTGCTGCTATTAAATGGCAGGCTGCCAGAAATCTGAGAGAGCACACACTGGCACAATATCTCAAGTCTAAAGGGAGACTTTCAAGCCAAGATTCTGCATCTCCTCCAAATATCCAGCCAATCAGTCTCAAGGTTTCCACTTTCAGACATGCGACCTTCTTCCTTAGACACACAGGAGTCATCCAGCAGATGCTCTGAGTGAGACTGAAAGAAGAAGCTAGTAGCTTGGTGCTAAAGGCTAGCTTGTGCAGTGTGTACAAGTCCAGATCCCCCGCCTCCCACTCATCTAGACACAGGAGCTTGTACCTGGATAGCACACCATAGTAATAAAAGGATAGCTTTCTCTGAGGAGCTCAGTGCATTTGTTCTCCCTTGTTTTCACAATGAAAAGGAATGCAGGGAAGACAAAATCAATAGCAGCAATAGCACATAGCACATACCACCTCGACCTTCCCAGCTATTTGATGTCAGTGCTCTGTGGAGAAGCAGTGTGGGAGCTTGGAGTGGCATTTCTTCTTGCTCCTTATGGACTTCAGTGTAACTTAGCTGTTGGGTACCGAATTGAATTTTGAATTGAATGAATTTATTTTTGACATGACCAGCATGACACAGCTGGAGATGAAGCAGATGCTGAGTTAAGTGTAGCATTATGAGTCCCCAGACGTAATATCTCCTTAATAAAGAATGTTGTTTTTCTTTGGACATAAAGGAAATTGTTTTTGCCTGTGCTCAGAATGCAACCTGGAGTCTATTAAGTTAAACAGTGGGCTGAGGAGAAACCTAGTCAGTTTGTGCACATATCACCCCAACTTTTTGCACCTGCACATTCAGTGTGCTGTAGGTCTGAAGAAGACTTGACTGATTCCAGCAAGCTTAGTACTAGGAGCAGTAGCAGCAAACAAGGAGTGGATCTGGCTGCCAGAAACCAATAAAGTTGGCATTGCAAACTGACAGACTGTCCAGATGGCAAACGTCATTCAAGTGTATATTATATTTTGAATAGGATTATCCCTTAAACGCCTTATAACTCTTTAAATTCTATAAAGAGATAAATCTTTGCAGTGCATAGTGAACTTGCACTTGCCATTCCCCCTAAAAATCATAAGCTTCTCAGCACAGGTAGTATGAAGAATTTATTGCCTACACACATTTTACATTTTGTGTTGAAGGCAGTATTGTATTTGTACATTTCCCCATTATTTGAGCATATTGACTTTAAACTGCTTTCCTGGGTAGTCACTGCTCTTTCCTTATACTGAGATCACAATTGGAAAGCCTAAGTGTATCATTTTACTTTTGTCCACATTGTCATTTACAGTCAAAAATTTCACTGCAGATCACAGTATCAAGTTAATGTGTTCTGTGACTTCAACAGATTAGTGAATAGCTACCATTTCCCAGGGTATGTGACTATGAAGAAGAAACACACACACACATGCACACAAATATTGAACTTTATCCAACTGTAACTTGTTCCCAGACCCAAATTAATCTTTCTGAATGTGTCTCACACTATTAAATTTCACTTCCTGTGTGTTTTGAATAGGCAATTCTATAAAGCTAGCCTGGGCTGCCAGGCCTACTGAGAAAGCTCTATGCTGATGACTTAATTTCCATTGCCTTGAACACCTGCTTATACCTGTTTTCTGAGAGAGCAGAATAAGTTGTATTCCACTAACATATGATCCTAAAATTTGAATGCTTTAAAACAACAAAGGTTTATTTCTTCTTTGCCACAGGCTCACAGTGGGTTGGCCGGGGTTTCTGTTCTACAACACATCATTCATTGGGAGCATTGCCAGTGGAGTGGCAGAAAGAAACAGATCACAACACAGCATACCCTCATTCTTAAGGTTTCATCCTGGATAGGAGACATATTCAATCGGCCAGAGGAAAAAAGACGTAGCCGTCTACCCTGCCAATTGCCTTCTGAATTACAGTCACCCTCTAGGGAATGGAAATGAATATTTGGGAATGATAGCACAGTCTACTCTTCTATGCCAGGCTTCTTCAGCTGTCAATTCTCAGGCTAAAACCTTCTATTAAATTTCCTCTTGTCAATGCTTACTAACCCCTGTAATGTTCTTCAGCAGAATTTTCTCGTCCTTTCCATGGAAACATTTATACACAAGATAGTGTCCTGTGACCCTTTAAGATGATTTCTGTTTTCATGCCTCATTGTCTTGTCAGGTAAGTAACTGAAAGGAAAAAACTTTAACTGACTTCAACTGTAACCAGTCATAGGCTCATTTGGTTTTTGATCAAAGCAAGTTTCAAACATAACTCTGTACTCATCAATTGTTACAAAGTCCATCTCTTACATCACAACTTGCACTTATAGGAGGCAGGAAACCCAAGTGAGATGTGATATGCCCACAAAACAAAATATATTTAATATTTTTGATAGGAAGTTATCTTTCTATTATGAAACAACTTTACATTAAGACAGACAAAATACAAAGTATTACAAATAATAAATGGTAATGAGATTTGGCCAAATATGCATCATTAAATATCCTCAGCCTACATTTACTGTGACTACAGGAAGGCTGTTCTGGGCATGCACCATGCTTGATGACTTACACTTTCTGTCCTTTACCATTTGCTAGTTGGGTACTTTGCCACTGATGTACATCTCTAATCTTCATCTGCCACTTTCACTGATTTCTTTGACACAGGTTCTTACCAAATTGCCCAGTTCAGTTTTAAATTTGCCATAATTATCTGCTTATTTACTACAATGCCATTTTGTAACTGTACAGAAGCTGGGGTGTATGGATTTGTCCATATTACATTTTTTAACACAGGGTTTTTCTATGTCACTCTATGTCCTGGAACTGATTTTGTATAGCAGTCCGGCCTCACATTTAGAGATTTACCTGCCCCTCCTCCAGAGTGCAGGGATTAAAGGTGTGAAGGTGTGAGCCACCACCACTGCCCAGCATTTTCTTTTACTTTTAATAAAGGAGGTTGAGTGATTAATAGAATAGTTTGCCAGTTTTATTCAAGGGGATAAAATAGCATCGAATACAAATTTGTTGGCCACATGTCATTCAAAGAAGATGTCTAATTAGGAAATGAGAACATAAGCTGGCAGATATATAACCATATCAGGATGGCAAGTATCCACTTAATAACAATCAACTAACGACATCCTATGTATTTATCTACTTGAAATCATTTCATTCGTCTGAAAATTAAGCATATGCTGCTACCGAGTGGAGGAACAAGAGACACTGGGTTGCTCAGGAGACTGGTAACAGCATGCGAAGCTATTTATCTTGAGATTATTGGGCTGGCTTCAACCAAGAAGCTAAAGACAGTTATTGCTACTTTATGGCCCATATGGAATGAACTATCATTATCAGTTTAGATGCTCATTTCAGCAGGCTGTCACCACAATGTGGTTTTGGATAACCCAAAGCTCATGTGGACAACTGTCAGTTTGGAGAGATAACAGAGTTTACTGAAAAGAGCCCTTGGCTACAGAGCAGGGAATTTGAGGTCTAGTTCAAGTTGGGTCTCTCAGAATAAGTAACATGGCTGCCACCTTTCTTGGCTAGGGCTATGGTTAGGATGAAGAGGACAAGGGCACAGGGGAGCTCCACAATACCTCCTAGCCCTAAATCAGGTTCCATCGTTTAAGGGAAGTATGTTCTGGGCATTTAAGAGCTTTTTCCCCCTTTTACCACAACTTACTGGCTAAATAATCAGAGGCTTCCTTTCTGATTTAGCCCTGGTTCATTCCCAGGGATTAGGAAATAGGATACCAGCTTTTCTCTCCCTAATTTAGAAGAGTAATTTACAAATTATCTTTCAATCTATGGCAGTTTCTTTGGCCTAGGAATGTAGACTCTGGCTCCCTCTGAGATATTTCCTTTCCCCTCTCTTTCCATCCCTTCTTCCTTCCTTCTCCTCTTCTCTTCCTTCCCCTCTCCTCTTCTTCCTTCCTCTCTCCTCTTACTTTCCTCTCCACAGCCCTTCCCTCCTCTCTCTTTCCCATCCCTACCCTCCCTTCCACTTCTTTTCTCTCCTGTTCTCTCATCTCCTTTCCTGACTTCTCATCCTTTTTCTTAACTTTCATTGTATACTGTCACCCACCACAAAGTGTTCTAAAAAACAACCTGAAGGAAGTTAATTTTGAGTGTATTTCTAAGCCAACAGACCATATTTTAAAGTGTGGCATCTTTTATTTATTCTAAAGAAGTTGACGGAGTTGAGTTCTGAGTCCTTCCAATGGTGAAATATCCACAGCTTTAAGAAGAAGGCAAAGGGCTCTTAAAAAAGAATAGTTACCAGGCTGGGTCTGTATACCTATTACCTATTTAGTTATACCAAACTTTGATCCTTGCCGTCCTTGACACTGCCTTTAGCAAAACCCTGAAAGGCTTGTTTTCTTAGAAACGATAGCATTATTTGTAGATGATGGAAAAGAAGATGGTTTATTTTATGTCTTGATATTTGGCATGAGTGTTTAAAAAGAAAAGACTGCTACTAACTTTATGGTAAAAGTACATCAAATACAAAACAGTGGCAATTGAGAAGACAACACTACTCTCAAACCACAAGTGTCTAGGTTTGGGTGTATACAATATTTGGGGCCACCACTGAGATGGCTCTATGCTAACTTTCTGTGCACCAGACAGTCTAGTTCTCACAGTGACAAATGAAGCTGATAACTAGACTAAGTCAAGTATTCAAGGTCACATATGGGTCAAGTTGGCTTTTTCACTGAAGATTGGATTCTGTTAACTGCTGAAATTCCCATACTACAACTCTGTGTGTACTTTCAGGGAAGAGAAAGCTTCATTTCTGTACATCTGATTGCTAAACTCATCAGTCCTTGTCTTACTCACTAGGCTCAGTTTCCTTCCACTAAGGAAGAAGTGGGATGATGAGATATAGGATAACAATGGATGTTATGCCAGATGTCTCTTTGCAGCCCCTCTTCCCTACATAGGGAACTGCTGAGTTGCACTATTTCCAGAGCTGTTCCTTCACATGCTATGGAAGGAGTCATCTCTTACTAGAGAAATGGTGAACAGTCAAACAGCAGTTAGCACAATGGCTATTGGAAGAGGTTTAGGAAACACCATTTATTAGCTACCCGTCTCTGAGTAAGGCAGTTAGGATAGACGTGTCTTCAGCTGTAAATGGAAGACAACAGATATTATTTAACCTCTTAGTTTATACTCTATGCCCAAAACAGTATAACCCAGTGTTTAAAAATCTTAGAAGCAAACACAACACATGGAACAAATGTTGTGACTTTTCTTTTACCCTACATTCATGCTCACAAGGGAGCCAGAGACTGCTTGGCTTGGTACACAGACACAAACACTTGGATGCCTCCTTTACAATCTCAACAGCTTTAAAAGATTCTGAAGTTCCTTTCAGCAGTATCAGTGAATCTGCTGTTTTTAAATAAAGTTTGATCAGTTCTAATCATAAACCTTGCAATTAGTCTCCTCTGAATTCCAGATGTGGCTTATTTTGTCTTAAACACACTAGAGCATCCACCACTTTAGACAGATTTACTCTTCAGTTTATAGAAATGAGGAACCGGACTGTGATCCATTACCACTGGGCTGGGAATTGATTGGGGGGAAAGATCTGCGATTATGGGATAGAATGTGAATGGCAATGGTTTGGGTCACACTTGGCTCTGATCCCTCCACTTGTGTGTGGTGCATCGTGAGTGACATGGGGCATGAGGAGTGCTTCATAAGATGTAAAAAGAACTGATTGATTTATCGATCTAAGGAAGACAGTCTCCTTCACGGAGACATGCTGTCAAACAGTGGCAGGATGCGAGGCTAAAAGCCCTCCAGATTGATTACGCTACCTGGCACCTGATCCCTCATCACGGTGTCAGGTGAAGAGTTCTGGAAATGTACTCAGGGCTGCATTAATGAGATAGGAGGAGAGCAAACAAGGAGCCCAGGTCAGCCGCAGCTCTGACTGGAAGATGCTTTCCCAGGTTTTTTGAGTTTCCACAAATCGGCAAGTCCCTCAAAAGGTGTGAAACACACAGGCTGACAATGAGAATAAAGGGCTAATCCAGCTGCAACTGTGAGTGGGAGCAATGACATCTCAAGGTTCCGGGGCTCTGGTATTGATTTTTTCCATCTGCTATTCTTACTAAAGTGAGATAAGCCCTGTCCGAGCACCAACACCATTGGGAAATGCTCAGGAAAATAGCATCCTAAGAAACACACTTGGAATAGTATGCAAAGCACTTCCTCCTTAACTGTATGGGAGAATCTCCAAACACAAACATCACTAGATCTTACCATGTGGATCAACAGGAAATTTAAAAGGCAAGCATCTGCAACTTCACAATGTGATCTTTATATACCCGTTCTTCACAGCAGCCCACAGCCAAAGGTCAAACACCAAATGTTAGTAATCAAGGAAGAAACTTAAATGCTAAAACTAGAAACAAAACAATAAGGCAAGTAAATACAGACTATTTTAAAAACTGACAGGAGCTGGAGAAGCAGCTTTGTGTTTAAGAGTACCTGTTGTTCTCTCCAAGGACCAAAGGTCAATTCCCAGCTCTATGTTGTGTTTCACAACCACCTGTAACTCCAGTTTCTGGTAGCCAATATTCTCTTCTAAATTATCTTGGGATCAGGTACACAGGTAGTGCGTGTTCAGGCAAAGAACCCAAATGAACAATAAAAATAAATAGACCTAAAACATAAAGTTTGATAGTCCCACTTTTCAGAAGACCCATGAAATCTGTGACAAGTGGAGTTATATCCTTATGAAAGAAAATCAACCAACAGTTTGAAATATTACAAGAGAAATTGGCCAGCTACAAATCCTGAAACAAAAAGGCAAATTCATTACAAAACGTTTATGTGTTCTAACGGGTGAAATAGTACCTATCTATGTGGAATAAAGAAGTGTTTATTTCAACATCACTAGCACTAAAATATAAACTATACGATTTCACAGAATTCTGCAATTCTACATATTAAGAAACTGTGGAAATTTACAGAAAGTTGGCCAAGTCCGAGAATTCCATCTCCAATTACTTTATGTATTGAGAACCAAAAGTCTCACCATATGTTAACGTGGGGAGAGATTCGATATTAACCGCTGTTCTCCAGACCTATCTGATGTATTATGAATATATATTCAAACTCTCTAGGCATCCAGGTTTTCCTACCAGTTTTAAACACTTTAAATATCTCTTATCAATAATAGTTGCAGTGTGAACAGCATCAACAAGACCAAAATCTATAATAAATCCCCCAAGTTCTCCCCGAGGTAACAATACAATCAACTTTTCATCATTTACCTTAACGTCTTAATATAACGAGATAGCCCAATCGTAATAGGGTCTCCATCGTCTCTTGGGAGTAATAAATTTATACATGGAGTACTGAGTATCAATCTAGAAAATGTGCCCTAATTTTAAATGTAACAGGAAAAATTGAAGCAATGGTCTTGGGACAGAAGAGCATTACAGTACGGATAAGTTGCTAGCCAGATAACAATAAAATCTGGCAAATAAAATACTTTATCAGACAAATTTTAAAGAGGGATGATAGCTGCTGAATTTGTCTCTGAGGGTAACCCTTTAGATGGAGCAAGAGTTCCTCCAGGCAGTTTCCTAACTGACTGAACATTTGTGCACAAGGGATTTTAAACAGGTCTGTGAGCTTGGTTGCAAGAAGAAAAACAATGCTGTCACTCACTCCTAACTGATTTTATCATTTACTTCAATTATGAATTTATTAAAAAACTGTGGTGATAGTAAAGTTATATTTGAAGTCATTTATAGAATCACAGACACTTTCATAGCTTCATATTACAGTGCTTCATATCCTACAGGTTCTTAATCTAATATGCAACTTATACTCCTACCCATTGGAAAGTTACAGAACAATTGAAACTCACTTCTAGCTTTTGTTGCTTCCTGTGTCAGTAAATGTCAGATGTATACCATAATTTTTATATTTTGGTAATTACACTGGGAAATAATTGGTTTATTTCCAATTAGACTTTGAAATGCTGGCAGGATCAAATGGAGCTATGACACAGTTGTGGCAGCCCTCAGAAAAATAAATAGAGGCAGGAGATTATGAAGGAAGGGCTCTTCAATTTGACTGTCTCAATGAAACCATCACAACACATTGGGAAAAGCACAGCTTTGCACACAGGTCACCAAAATGTCATAAAAATACTTCTGCAAGAAGGTTTGCCCAACCATTAGTTGTTCAGCCTCAACTGGGGATAGCCTGTTACAGCTCCTAAACCTTTCTAAAGGTCATATGCAATGCTTGATGATTCGTCTCTTAAAATATACCCTTGCTCAGGGTCTGACTATGTCCAAACTTTGTTATGCTTATGCTTTCCTTTTCCTAAGCAATGACATTATTGGGTAGGTGTTCTCTGAATATTATTGAGGTAGATGTGTTTGATTTCAGAAATGGGATCAGAGCAACTGATGCTTTAGATGGAGGCATTTATGCTTAGAATGTGATGGGGATGGAGATGAGGGAGTTGCTCCACCAAGCCCTTTATTTTCTTAGGTTAAATTCACTTCTTTTGGTCAGCAGTTCATTACTGGATTTATGTGGGATTTCATTTGGAAAAGACCACCTTGAGGAAAGGACTTTGGAAATTAGATGTTTGCCTTTCCTGGGAAGCATTTTTCTTCCATTTTTTCCTGCTCAAAGAATACTGTCTTGGTGATAAAATATTTTTAAATTGTACTTATTTTTAATATTTTAATTGAAAAATGATTTTAACAATTTTCCTTTTCCTTTTCTCCCTCCAGTACATTTGCAGCTACACTGCCTTGATTCACTCCCATGTCCCCTTGAGGTCATGTTGATAGCCTCTTTTTCTTTAATTATTATTGTTACATACACTAAAAATATATGACTGACACAACCTACTGAGTTTGTTGTTTGTATTTATATGATTTCAAGGTTAACCCCTTCTGCATTGGAAAACTAATATGTTTATATTAAAAATAATTAAATTTTAAAATTCTATAAAAGATGACAAGCTGGTAAGGTATACTATACAAGCCAGTTATACTATTATTCTTTTATGCATGTTTTTAAATTAAAACAGGAAAAGAAAGTTTTAAGTTTAAATTTATAATAAACATGCAGAAAATAATTTCCAGTTCTTATACTTTTCCAAAAGGATAGTTTTGACTCATGCTTTTATTAATAAGTTTATATTATTACATTTTCTTTCACATTACAAAAATTCCAAACTGAGAGCTATTGTGCATTTATGTGTGTTGTGAATGCACACATCTGGTAAGTATTTTCAAGGACTCACTATGTGGCCCAGGCAGCCATAGCTTAGGCTGACCTCAGTGTTGACATCTTCTGCTCCTATTGACTTTTACTGGAATTGTAGGGTCTGTCAACATGTGCCACTCTCAGGGATTCTACTCACACTACTTATGACCCAATTATGCAAATCCTGTCAGAGACACACCCAGGAAAGCTTTAGGAACCTCCTGATCATTTCCCAGTCCAATCAAGGTAAGAAGAGTAGCCATCAGTCCCTTACAATTCTCTCCACACACCATTATCTCCTCTTACACAGGGGACTAATTTGTATTCATCACTTTATTTGAGCAACTTGACTTTTGTTTCCCTTTCTTGCTGCTGCACTGGCTATAACTTTCAGTTATGATGAACATGGTTGTTGGAAATCATTGCCTCAGATGCCAAATTAGGAGAAATTGTTCTATCTGCCAGTACTAATGATGTTATTTGTAGCATTTTTGATAGAAGTTCTTTATGAAGTTGAGGAAGTGAGCTACCATTTCAGACTATTTAAGGGTTGCTATCACACACACACTCTAAACATTGTCAAATGTGTTTTCTATACTAATAAAGAAAATTTAGGTAAATATTCCTGCCCCAGCTTGTTATCAAAGGCAGATTACTACACTAATGTTTTATCAAATAAAAAGCTAGCCTCATACTCCTGGAATGAACCCCATTAATCATGGTGTTTTAATAAATATGTTTAATACATATGTTCAAATATATTTATTTAAGTTAATTTAAGCACACACATGCATATAAATTCCATTACTAATACATTATAAAGAGATGTTTTTCATTTTATATTCATAAAAGTAATTTTCTTTCATCTGCAATTATTGTGTTTGCCTGGTTACTTTCTAGAAAATGGTAATATTTATTTAAAAAATGATGCAAATGACATTGTTCTCTGCTTTCTTTGTTTTCTGGAAGACATTTTGCAGAGTTTGTGTTAGGTCTCTAAACATTTTTGAAGGATTGTCTAAATAAACATCATGCTTTACAGATTAATTCATTTACTAGGACCAACATTTTAGTTTCTTAAGGTTCAAGTTATACTTTGTGTTTTTGAGGCATTGGCTCTTTCCTTTAAGGTGATAAATTTGCCAGGGTAGTTGTGTTAAAGTCTGCTTAGGATTCCTTGCTTATCTTGAACATGCTCAGTGATACCCTTTGCTTCCTTTCCAGGTTTTCAAGTCTTCTTTTTTCTCTTCTCTCTGTCTCTCTCTCTGTCTCTGTCTCTGTCTCTCCCTATCTATCTATCTATCTATCTATCTATCTATCTCTATCAGCCTATCTATTATTCTATTATTTTAAAAGATGTCTCTAATTTTATTAGATTTTTGTCAAGGATTTGTTAATTCATCCTTTTGTCTCAGAATTATTTGTTATGCTTTTCATTTTAGACATCTTGAAACACGCACACACCCATACATACCATATACTATTCTGAGTTTTCTAGATTTTTCAAATAAATGTTTACATTGTTAATTTGAGATCCTTTATGCCCTCATCTACCAAAGACAAGCCACACTTCCCAGAAAGCACTGTTAGACAATGTCCATATTTGTCATGTGTTTCATTTACATTCAGCTCAGCATATTTTTTTTAATTTTCTGGTGGGGCTTCCCCTTTGATTTATGAATCATTTACAAGTGTTTTGTTTCCAACTGTTCTGAATTTTTATGCTATCTTTCAGTCATTAATCCAAATTGTATTCCACTTGGCCAAAGAAAATAATTTGTAAATTTAATCATTTAAATATGTTTTATGACCCAGAATATGATCGGTCTTGGTGTGTATTCTGTGACAACTAAAACTGCATTTTGGTGGTTTGGGGTGGAATGTCCTATTCATGAAGCTTAGGTGTTTTGGGCTGATGGTACTTGTCAGTGCTTGAAAGTCACTGCTGCTTTCTTTTCAAGTGTTGTGTCACCTAGTATGGAAGTTCTTTCAATACACACCTACAGTTGTGGGTTCATCTCTTCCTTCTTCCATTTCTAACAAATTTAGGTCTATAGTGCGCAGGTGTGTCTCATAGTGCATGTGTAACCTACAGAGAATTGGTATTTTTATTGTAGATTAAAACTTTGTCTTTATGTCTTTTGGTAAATTTATTGACTCTAAAATATCTTGTATTTATTGTAAACATATACACTTTAATCTCTCATTTTATATTTGCATATTACATTATTTCTATCCTTTTACTTCCAACCCACTTATATTATTATACTTGAAATATATTTATTTCAGAAAGGTTATAGGTAGTTCATGACATTGAATCATATGTAAGGGATTAACTACTATATTTATTGTCTTTTCTTTTCTCTGTTTATTTGCTTACTTATTTTATTTTGTGTTACTTATCTAAGGTTACTCCAGTAAATTTTAATATTTCAATTGTCTAGTGTATCACAAGTTATCTTTTTGTGTATGTTTGTAATTTGAGAAATTTATAACACATATTGAACATAACACACCTTTTCTTACTGATATTGTCAGTTAAAGCACAGAATCTCTACCATTCTGTATGTTTCTTTACACCTCCCATTTATAACATAGGCATTTTAAATATTCTTGCAATATTTAGAACCATGTTAGAATGTGCTACATTTCCTTCAATTATCAAATGTAATTTCATAAAATAAAATGAATAAGAAAATTTCATTCATGAATATTTTAATCCTTGTGCCATTTTTCCAGTATTGGTTTTACTGATATAAATTCTCTTAGTTCTTTATTGGAAAATCTTGAGTTTTATTCTATTCTTTTATTTTGAAACAGGATCTCACTATGTAGCCTCTAACTCACATAGGTCCTCCTACCTCTGCCTTCTGACTACTGGTTTTAAAGTTACCATGCCATGCCAGACCATTTTGCTGCCATTATTGAAGTGTTCCTTCATTGGAAAATGGGTTCTGACATGCTTTGAGTTTCTTTTATGTTTTCTTTTTACCTGTCACTTCTTATTGGTCTTCATGGGCTCTACTGAGATGTCTACTACTATGGAAAAGTCTACTACTAATAGAAATGGTGACATCTGTATTTGTCTTACTTTGTGTTCAGTTTTCTGAATTTTGAATGCAATGTGCCAGGACTGAAATTCTTTGGACATACCTATTTGGTGCTCAGAATAGCTTTGAAACTTGATTTATTTTTCTAAATTTGGCTATAATGTCTTGGAGGTGTTTTTGTTTTTTTCAGCCTGGCCTCCCTGTCTTCTCTAGTATTATTGGTTTCTGAGGCTATACTCAACTTTTAAGTTAAATTTTTTGTTGTTCAAATGGGATACTTTTTTATTGTATTCTATTGGAAACTATTTGGTTGATTCTTCTGGTAATGAATCTATCTACTGAGGTTTATGATTTTCACTGCAGATACTTTCTGTCTGTGATTTCCTCTTGGCTTTCATTGACATATAACTTATTGACATCTTCATGGCTCCTTCTTTCTTAAGAGCCAAGTTTTCTTAGCTAAAACCATGTTTGTAGTGTATTTGTAATTGTTCCTTGAGACATTTTAATGATAACTGCATTAAAATCTTTGTGAGATAATTTAAGATATCCATCATCTCAATGTTGGTGTCTAGTGAACAATTTTTAATCCAAACTAAAATGAAAAGTTATTGAAACATACATTTGAGTATTTTGTTTTGTAATTATGAATCTTATACTAACCTCCTAGTTTGTTTCCTCTTGCCCTACTCCAGCTTGTAATCAACACTGACAACCTTATTACTGGTACTAGGACAGATATTCTGAACTACACTTTTATCTCCAGTGACACTGAAAACAGAATTGACTATATATTCATGGCCAATAACCCCTCCAGGAAAGTTAGAATGCCTGCTTACTTGTTGCTTTATTTCTGTAGAAATCTCACAATCCAATGTCCTTGAACACTATATTATGAATACCTGCTTAAATGTCGATTCAATGTTATTTTCCATGTAGTAGTTTTATGAGTAGTTTTATGTTTTTAATTACCTTTCTTATATTGACAACATTTTTAAAAAATAAATATTTTCAATTATAATTGTGCATAATTTATATAAAATATATCTCAAAGTAGAGAAAAATATCCTTTTACTATTAAATGGAGGCAGAGAACATGTATAGCATAACTTTAGAGAAAAGAGGAAAAGATGACACCTGGTACCATCAGGTGTAAGATTGAATCCAGTCTTGGACCTCCCTGATACTTCCCCAATAGGGTCATTCATGGTGGTGAGCATAGAAGTTTAGGTTCCACACTCCAGCTTTTATTGACCCAGCTGCATTGGGTTATATTTCTTTTTCCTATGTCATTGGACATCACAGAACACTTACTGTCTAAAGGTTTTCTGTCATTGAGGCTGCCTTTTCCTAATTCATTGTTATTGTACACTGTAGTAAATTGTTTTGTTGTTCATTTTTCTGCACTTATTGGCATTTTCATATTATTAATTTCTTCAACTCCAATATTGATCACCAAAATTTAATGTCAGATCATCCTTTTAGTTTCAGGAACCTAATCAGTCATGCCTCTAGTTTTATATTATATTATATTATATTATATTATATTGTATCTGGGCATGTTATTGTACTTAGTGGGAAAATTGCATTTACTCCATCTCACCAGTACTAAGAGTTTATCCATTAACAATTGGTATATAAACAGGTACATTGGCTCTGAGGGTGCTATGACATACAACAGATAAGAGGGTTCCTACCGGAGATCTCTTAGACTGAGCAGGTCTGCAGAAAAACTAACCTTGTTTTTGCCACAAATTGGCTGATGAGCTTACATTTCTGGTCTTAATCTCATACACCGTACCTGCCTGTTACTGACAGCAAAAGTCTAGACCTCTTGATCTTTCAGGAAATCTGCTCCTATGTCAGGCTGAACCTTAATGTGAACTATGCTTGGTCACATTTATTTCTCCCATGCATTGATGTGTGCACTGTCCAGTTTCAAACAGAAAGTCATAACCTGCCCTTAAAGTCAGTGTTCTAATGCTTGATATCATAAGATTGTTTTGGCATTCAGGGGAATAAAGCTAAACTACTTAAATTGGAAAAATCACTTTATAAATCTTTCTTTAAGTGTATTTTGTAGAAATCAGGATAGCACAAAGTTAATTCATTCCTATAGAAATATGTCTTGGTAAAGCAGCGTGAATATTCACGTATCTTAAGATTCGAAGTCTACTGGAGAATTTGTGTAGTTACTCTTTGCCTCTAGAAATGAATTTCAACTGGAAAAAGAAGGGCCAGCTACCAGTTCTATGCTCAGGTACTTTCTTTATATTCTTTTAATGGAAGTTCATTTAAGTATCAAAAATATCAAAAGTCCTGCCGGGCGGTGGTGGCGCATGCCTTTAATCCCAGCACTGAGGAGGCAGAGGCAGGCGGATCTCTGTGAGTTTGAGGCCAGCCTGGAATCCAGAGCAAGGGCCATAATAGGTTTCAAAGCTACACAGAGAAACCCTTCTCAAAAAACCAAAAAAAAAAAAAAAAAATCAAAAGTCCTTGCTGTGGAGAAACACTGTGTTAGTCATGGTTGTCATTGTTATACTAACTTAGTTGATCAGAAGAAAGAAAGAAAGAAAGAAAGAAAGAAAGAAAGAAAGAAAGAAAGAAAGAAAGAAAGGAGCAACTGAGCATGAGTGAGAGAAAGGGACAGGAAAGAGAGGTGAGGGAGAGAGGGAAAGCAAGAAAGGCTGAAAGACAGTTGGTTTGAATAGATTGTCATCCTTTCTCATCTAGCAGGAAGCAGATCTTGTTGGCTAATGCTCTTAAGCTCCTAAGGAGCTCTGTCTGTTAGCTGTAACATTTTAAAGTTTTGAAAATGAGGGTATTATTCAAGGAAAATAATATTGATTTTTTCTCAAAATGTGGTGAAGATTTATGATTAAAAATTATATTAAGTAATTAATTTGTTGACTTGCCCATGTGCTGATCTTGGATTCCTTGTAAAATAAGTTATCTACAAGGACATAGTCATGAAAAAGATAGCAATGTATCCTAGTCAACTTAGTAAGAATAGCTAACTCAGGACAACTGGGGTCTAACATCCAACCCACCTGGCCTTCCCATTCATTAGCTACATAAGACTTTCAGAAAATTGTTCATTATTCACCTAAGGTTGAGGTGATTTACCTAACTAAGAAAAAATAATAAGAAAACTGCTAGGTGTATAATTTATCTTGCCCTTACTATCCCTGAGCATTGTTGCTGCTTCCATTTAGCAAGACAATATATAATTAACGTGTAAGTTGCCATTTTCCTTGAACACTAAGGAAACAGAAATCCAGAGTTGGACTATAGCAGCAAGCTTTGTATTTGGACAACATCAGGATTTGAAATTTAAGTGGGGGTGATCCAAAGGAAAACATGATTGAAATTGACCCAAAGACTCATATATTTCAATACATGGTCCTCAATAGGTGAAGGTATTTGGGAAAGATCAGGAGGCATGGTCTTGTTGCAGGGCATGTGTCATTGGGGGATAGGCTTAGAGGTGTCAAAAGTCCACTTTAGTGAGATTTCTTTACCTTGAGTTTGTGAGCTCTCTGATACTGCTCCCACACTATGTCTAACTGAGGCCATGTTCCTTGTCATAATGGTCATGATCTCTAATCCTCTGAAACCAAAAGCTCCCAATAAATTGTTTGTTCTATACTTTTTCTTGTTCATTTATCTTATCATAGCAGTATAAAAGTAATTTAGGTACAAGACACAACACCACTCACATGATTTCCATAGAGGATATCTTACATATTATTATAGCATTTCTGGTTCCCAGAAGAATCCAAGGGTACTTGGATGCCAAATGATACAGCCTCCATAGGCTCAGACGGCAAGTGGGGAAGTTCTTCACATATAGATGAGCATGGAAATGGAGTGCATATGCACATAATAAAACAATAAAATATATAGATCCCCCCCTACCAGTGCCTACACCTAATCTCTCAGGTATCCCAGCTGGAGAACTGTGAAGGAAAGCCCACACTCTTCCCCAGTATTCCAGCTCTAGACCACTAGAGAAGAATGCAGGGGAACCAAAGTGACTGGTGAAAAATATGACCTCAAAAAGATGATTAAGTGTAATCATTATGTGCAAAAACAAAAAAATCCTGGCTTAGGTTACCCAACCACGGAGAAAGAGGGAGGTCAATGTTCCTTGCTCTGTGTGACTGATAGAAGACATTCAGGTGGCTTGATAATGGCATGAATTAGTCAATATCATGATGTTTTAGTTCATCTTAAGTGATATCCAAAATTAGATAAAACTGGCTGTGCAATCTTTCTATCACAGTCTGGAAATAAGAGCAGAGGTGACAAGACACAGAGCTTGCAACAGGTACTCTGTGGCCCTTTGTCAGAGGATCACTGTCCCCTTACTCATGTCTTCACACTGCTCCGGCAATTGGAAGACATTGAAGAGCTTGTGTCTATTCTCCGATTCCTTACCACAGTCCTTCCTTTCATTAAATAGCTCTGGAAATACCTTTTCAAAGCCATCCTCCTTTCTTTTCTGTGACTTCTTAGCTAGGGAACATGGTCAAAAAAGAAGGGCAATGACAATATAGAAACAAAAACTATTAGCTTTTCCCACATTATTGTACCCAGAGCATTTGGAAGATGCTCTACTGAGTGTTATTTGCACTATGATGCAGGGGAGATGATAGACCTGGAAGCGCCAGAAATTCGGAAACTCTATAAAGCATGATCTCATCAATAATGCATGCCTTCCCCACAGCTTGGTGAAAATTAATTATTAATATGCCCAGTTTTAAAGAGGAAAACAAGTCTGGGAAGGATTTTTTTCAGAGTTGATGCTCTTGTTCATATACAACATGCTCCAATGATTTCTTTGCTATCTTTACCTATAGCACCCTGACATGGGCACTCATGCTTCCAACAAAACAAAGATACCTTAGGCTCTTGGTAATTCTGCAAACAACAGGGGACAGTCTTATTTTTAGTTTGAATGTTCTTGAGGTAGGAAGCTCAATCAGGGCTACTGCTCTTCATTTCCCCCATACCGCATCATATAGTCAATATATCGCTTCAACTTGCTCATTTGCACCCTTAACACAGGCTCTTTCCTTGCTCTAAAATATGACTAGTTATTATGATGATATGAGACGCTAAAGGATTCAGGTAAGTTTAGTATCACTTCAGCTCAAGGGAAATACTAATGTGTCTTGATGGGACATCATTAAGTCTTTATGATGGTATAAAAGCAACAGTGGGACTCCTAAGTGAGATGTAATATCCTTCAGATGAAATTTGGAAAGCTGGTCCTCACCAAGCCTCATCTTTAAGCTGTAGAATGTGCACATAATGCAGCTTAGTGCACCATTCTTGTGTTTCACTGCACCCCAAAACACAACACTAAAGCTTACTTTAATAAGGTACCCTGTTCGCTTACTACCTATTTGAAAAAAATGCAATTAGTATATATTTAATAATACTTATTGACACTAAATAACTCCACAAACGAAACCTAATGCGCAAGCAAATGGCCAAATATTCTCCAAGCAGCAAATGTTACCTAATTCTGTAGATTTACACAGAGTTTGGAAGAGTCCTGAAACTACAATGAGGTCCCTTAGACACTATTGGGACATAAATAGAAGAGAGGTGAGCAGACACTAAATAAACATTATTTTGCATCACCAGGAGAAACGACACTTTAAAAATAATAATTACTCTTATGATTGATATGAATGTTATGCCTGCATGGCTGGAAGAGGAGTCTGATTCTTGGAAACTGGAGTTATAGGCAGTTGTAAACTGCTGTGTTGGGACTGGGAGTAGAACTTGGGTCCTCTGGAAGAGCTGCAATTACCTCAACTGACAAAGCAATCTCTCCAGCCTTGAAGAATTTTCAGTTTTGTCTGTTGTTTCCCATACTATATTCTGATATTAAAAAGAAAGTTAGGCGCATGTTCACTAGTTCTACTATTTTTCTTCATTTCACAAAATGCCACCTTCTATGAAGAAGTGAAATATAATTTCCAACCCCATAAAGAAACCTATACAGAAAGTATATGTTTTAAATAACAAGGCTAAAATGAATTGTGTATTTTGCATAATTGAGAAGCTACTCTGAACTAAAGATATAAGATCAAGGTGCATTGCTGAATTCCACAGACTCCCAACACTACCAGACTTCAGTGCCATGATTTTTCTAAACTTAAAATTACATTATCATAGCTATAAAATTAACATCCTAAATTGCTTAAAATAAATATGCATAGATGTGCACCTGTGTATTGGCCATGCAAATAAGCCTATGTGGATATGCCTATAGATTAAAATGCATCAGGCTGTAGAACTAAGGAAAATCAATCAGTCCATTTAAACTCTAGTAAGGCCTGCCACATACACACATTCAGGGGGAAGCCATTATATGCTGTATGAGAACTTTTCACTACACAAGGTTCAGATCCCAGGAGTTGTGGGAATTCAGGGTTGACACTTACCAGCCAGAAAGCTGATAAAGGTGATGTTGTAAGAAAAAAATGGAGACAGTAAACACATACAGCATCCTTGTTTGGAAGGGTTATCAGTCAAGGAATCAATAGTTAAGAATGGAAAAAGAGTATCTCAGAGTGAGAGTAAAATAGATACTATTGCTAGCAGTGATATTGGTGATCAATGAGATGTTTAAACCTAAGTTTGTACAAGGTAAGACAGATAACTTGGTTCTGAGATTGGACTGGATAGAAAACAGCTTATCAGGCTAACTGTGGCAAAGTGGAGGCAGCCTGAGCAGAAGCAACCAGCTAGCCATTATTAGACTCAGTTCTCTGTCATCATACAGAAAGGAAGTAACCAGTAACTAAGTGTGCCATGCAATGTCAGATACAAATTGATTTGTTTTTAACATAAAACTCAGAACAAGAAATAAAATGAGAATGGATGGAACAAAACAGGAGCATGCCTGTCAATCATCAATTCATATGCTCTCAGTTCATGGGAGAATTGAATTCCAGGGAGGTTGGTGGCACAGGAGCTCCTGAGACACCATTCAGAGATTAGTGTTCAGCTCCTCTAATCCTTAGACAAACAACCTACATCTTGGAGATTATGAAGCAGGGGAATCTTCCCAGCTCCCTTTCTCCAAGTCTCCCTGAACTGCCAGGCCTTGAATGTGTGTCATACTTGGTGAATAGCTCCTCTGTTTCAGTTCAGCGGCATTTTGGCAGCTCATTGGTGGCCCTGCCACAAGTGCCTGCGCCCTTTCCCCTTCCTGCTGGTTCTCCTCTTGATGCTGTAAGTACAGCAACTCTGCTCAGGCCTGGACACATTTGCAAAGGCCTTGAGGGTCAAGAGGTTACTTCTCACTGTCAGTTCTAAACAAAGTTAAAGAAAAGACAAGTCCTTCCTCTGACCAAAAGGGCTGTGAGATGTTTAAAAGGTTTAGGCCGGAACATATTCAAATGGCTTTCACTTTGCCTTTCCCATGCATGAGCCCAGTTTTGAAATCCTTCCGCTTATACATATTTTTATTTTGCTATTTTGGTCCTCTGCTTTTGGCTGCCATTCACTCCTGTCAAGAGCAAAGGAGCAGAGAAGAACATCCTGCATGTCAGAAATCTGCTTAGTGCCACTGGAATAAAAGAGGGTGGCCTATATTCTGCAGCTGCTATCACTATCATGCCATACGTAAATGTAGAGTTAGGACTGAACAAGTTATTCATGATAACCAAAGCTTCTGCAAACATCACAGACTCTCACAAACACTAGGTAACTTTCCTCTTTAACTCATTTTTGAATGAATGTATGCCTTGAAACTTAGTATCACCTCAAGGACTTAAGTTGTCATTTCATGCCAGATGAACTGTTGTATTTCTTCTCATTGAAGATGGAAAAATTCTTCAAGCTCTCCTAGCAAATGCAAACTACAGAGTGAAGCATTGTATGCATGCATGTGCGTGTGCGTGTGCGTGTGTACATGTGCCCTGCAGGGCATACATGCTCACATGTATGCTCTATAGTGTTTTCTCTCTATCTCATCATGTGATATGTGGCATGAATAGGTTTGAACCATTCAAAACAGTTACAGATTTACTCACTGGAAGTTTACAAAAAAGACTAAGCAATGACATGTTTATGATCATTCTGTGTGCCAAGAGCCACAATAAAAAGCAATCACAATCAAGAGGATGAAAGAACCAATCAGAAACTAGAAGAAAATATTTTCAAAAGACAGTGCAATAAAAATACTTCTTCCCTCCTATCCCTGCCAAGTTCACAAGTACACACAAAACTAGGTAATTAAGTACAGAGCATAGCTGAAAAAAATGAGCTAAGGACTGTCATTCCACCATGTGTAGCCCATGTGTTAAGTCTTATTTCCTCAGATAAATGAAATTAAAATATTGACACATCACTATACATTGTGTTAGTTAAAACAGAGGACATTATCAACATTAAAATTTGAGGACTGAGGAACAATGACAATTCTTTCTCATTGCTGATAGGAAGGCAAAATGGCAAGGGTTCATTAGAGGACAGTTTGGCAGTTTCCTACTGAACCAAACAGGATCCTCCCTTTTCTCCCACAAGTCACTCTTCCTCATTGTTTACCCAAATACATTGAAAGGTTAGGTCTTATAAAAAACCCGATGTACGTATTCACAGAAGATTCCTTTATTAATTATCAAAGCTGGGAAGTAATGAGGACCCTTCCCCTATTCCTTGTAGATAAATGAATAAGTAAGTAGATTTACTTATAAACTGGGATATTTTTCAGCACTATAAAGAAATAAGGTGGAGAAAAGGCATGAAGCAATTTAAATGCATATTACCACATAAAAAGGTGTTCTGGAATCAGAAAAGGAGCCACAAAGGCATATTTCAACATGATATTCACAAAACGTCAAAAGTAGAGTTAATAAAAGTACCACTTGATTCCAGGGCCTAGTGGAGAGCAGGAAAAGATGGATATACAGAATAAAAATATATTTAGAGGAGTGTAAATATATTATATAATATTCTATTATAGCTGTGGTTATTTGATATTTTTGTTTATTTGTCTAAACTCATATAATATGCAGCACAAAGAGAAAAATATCTTATGAAAAAGACAATGATGTATCATTTTAGGATAGCCAATCATAATGCAGATACATTTCAGTGAATTATGCTGGCATACGGGGGAGGTGATTCATGTGTGTAAACAGGAGATCGATTGCAATTTGTTGGGAACATACAACTGCTATAAAAATAGTCTCTTAAAAAATCAAGTACAACAGACAAGAAAATATTTTGACTGATAGGAAAGATTACCAAACATTTGCATCTTTGACATTTGCAAATAAGAATTCCCTTGATTGGTCTTAACCTGAGATGTGTTTCATGGAGAAGGAAGAGGGCAGAATCTTATGTGACAGAGTGTCAGGGTAAGGTAGAAGACAGGAAAGTACAGGTATCAAAGTGTTGAGTGTTGAGCACTGAGCAGGCAGGGTTGTATCACTCAAGCCAGCTGTCAGGGGTGTGATATGTGTGAAGCTGACATGAGGAGTAGGATAAGCATTGACAGAGAGGAAGGCTGAACACTGATGTAGTTCCTGACTTTGCTACAAAGTGGTTATTCCTTGTCTGGGCTACTCTTCCATCCTATTCTGGAATGAAGAATTGGATAGAAAACTGCAAGTGGAAAAAAGCTCCCATTGGAGAGACAAGTGGGTAAGAGGGTTTGAAAATAGATTTTACCACACACAAGGATTTAGGCCTGAGGATTTTCGTTATGTTTTCTTTTGCCCTAATTTTCCATCTAGTCTTTCATAGATTGGTAATAGAAGCAAGAAGGCAAAACCATTCTGAGATTTTAGTAAGATGGCAAGCCCCTTGATTCATTGTCTTCCTGGGGAAATGCAGACTTAGACCTTCAGATGTTCATAGCAGATGCCATTGAGACTTTGCAAAAGTCACGGAGGGAAACAATCTAGTTGTTCCTTTTTACTTCTTATACAAGCTAACCAAGCTAGATTTGTCTTGGTTTAACTACACTTAAATTTCTGTGTTTGTGTCTGTAGGACCCATATCTGTCTGGGAAAGTAGGTTTCTGGGTAGAGGTGTAAGTGTCTGCTAAAGTGGAATGCAATGGAGTCAGAACTAGATTGATAACAGATGGTTTATTAGGAAAGTCCTCACGCCAGAGAGGCAGAGACCAGGTTTACTCCAGATGCCTGCTGGTCCGTCCAGATGCTTGCTGGTCCATTCAGCCAGGCAGGAGAGGGAAAAAAAAAAGATCACATGCGTGCCTCTCTGATATTTAAAGACTTGCTACTTCACTCTGACCACGCCCAAGTGGGCGTGGTCAGAAACACGCTCTGCCAGCCTCCAAGTGAGCATGGACAGCCTCACCTGTCCCAGCCCCAAGCAGGCATGGTCAGCGTTTCCCCCTACAGTCTGCCATCTCTCTAGAGACATAAACCTCAGAGGGCCATGTTAGTGGCTCAGAAACTAGCATTTGTTAAAAAAATCTATCCCCCAGCAAACTTGCTGCAGCATTAATATTAATAATAGTAATAATAAAATCAGCCCATGAAAGCAAAGTCTATGTCCACCAGCACACACCATTGTTGAATATCCCCGAATAAGCACGCACACTGTAAGTGTTCATTAAATCGTTTTCATATTTATACATTAATGTTAAGGGTATTTATTTAGGCTGAAAATCCCATTCTGGCACATTAAATTTTAATCTGAGTAATTTTTTTTCTATGAGAAACCCTGTTTCGCATACCCTCTGTCTTGTACATATAAAAATAACATCACTGTATATAATTGCTGTAATCAAACTCTAGTATGCTATGCAAATTAAAATTTCCAGGGCACTTTTGTCTTCTAAGTTGTCTGGAAGTGGGCTTCGATAGCTTTGGAGACATATAAGTGATAAACTGCTGAGCAGAGAGTATCTGTGCTTGGCTATAAGTCACCCCAAATGTGGAGGTTTTACCTAGGACACATATGGTATGACATTAAGACATGTTCTCAAAATATGGAGAGCCAGCTTCATGATATGAATAAAAGGTAGAAAATTATTTTATTCACTTCTGAAGCATTTCATGGAAAAGAAGTCTGCACTTGATTGCAGATCACTTAAAACATTTCTAACATACAAAAATATATATGTCCTACATCCATGCATACTTGGAAATGATAGTATAATAAGTTTAACAGATATGGTTATTCAATATTGAAATAAATTCATCATTCAGACTAGCACAATCAATTTGGCTTTTTCTAGCCACCAAGTTGGGAAATCAAACACACACAAAAAAAGTTAATTCTGTTCTCAAATTGTATGTGGCTGCCCTTACCAAATAACTCTTTTTCTTTTTCTTTTTCTTTTTTTTTTTTTGACACAGGGTTTCTCCGAGTAGCTTTGGAGCCTATCCTGGCACTTGCTCTGGTGACCAGGCTGGCCTTGAACTCACAGAGATCCTCCTGCCACTGCCTCCTGAGTGCTGGGATTAAAGGCGTGTGCCACCAACACCTGGCAACTCTTTAAAGTGAACTAAATTTTAGCAGTACATTTACTAAGTAACATTATAATAAATGATGAATGGTCATCAAAATACATAATAGAAATTTAATTCATAGGTATATTAATAGTCAAGTATGGGTCATGCATTGTGATAAGGCTGAGCTTAAGATAGGAAGCAAAAGAAATCCAGTTTATAAAACTTGGGTAAGGGGATAGACAGAAGCAGATAAAGCAATATATATAAATTTTCAAAATGGGGTAGATGAACTGAAAAATTTGAAATATTCATATAGCACATGATAAGAAACTGGTTCTGTTTCTGGTGTTCCAGATGCCTGAGTTGAGACTGAAGGTGGAGGACAGAAGTGACATCAAAACTGACCAGATGGTTTGGTAGAAAAAGTATAGTCCAGGTAAAAACCATGTCAGGAAGGAGCCCTGCTTTCTGTAGTATCCAGGAACTAGAAAATTGCTTCTGGTTTGGCTAAAGTGCTGATGGCACACATAGACCTTGAGACCATAAAAGAAACTTAGAGTTTTATTTCCAGAAACATGGAAGCTTCTGCAATGTTCTGAAGCACATGTAGTTTTCATTGTTTATCAGCATTCATCATCACACCATGGAGTTGAGCACAAAAAGTCATAACTGGAAATAGAGAGGGTTTATCATAATCTAGATGAGCAAGGATCACAGTCTGGATGAATGATGATGATGGTCCAAAGAAGAGAAATGTTTGATTTGAGCAACCTTCAGTAGGTAAAACTTGATGAGTTTAGCCCTGTATTAGATGTGGGAGAATAACAAAAGGAGCCAAAGAAGATACATTACAGATCTGAGTTGACTCAGTATCAAAAATTGCTTGCCTATTAACCTAAGTTTAATATCCAATAACCACATGGGGACTCCAGTCAATTGTCCCCTTGCCTATGGAATTAGACACAGATACACACACACACATACACACATACACATACCAAATAAATGTAATAATTTTTCATTAATAAAGATATACTGAAATTCTAACTCTAGTATTTCAGAAGATGACTTTGTATGGATACCTTTTTCTTGAAGAGGCATAGAATTTTATTGGCATCCTTTATCTGAGTCCTAACATAGGGTGACTCCCTGGATGCAACTGGCAAAGAGCAAGGGCATGTGAACATATTCAGAGAGAAGACAGTCTTGCAGGCCCTAGGTAGAGAAGCTATGTCAGACCCGGCCTTCATAGTCTACAGAAGGAAAAACTTGCTGACACCTTAATTCAGATATCCAACCACCAGAACTCTGGTAAGGTAAATCTGTGTCCAATCTACTCACTGAAAGGCACATGGTTACAGAAACTAATGGACACTAATACAGATTTGTCTAAACTAAATAAGTTGTTTCACAAAGGAAACAAACAGATGGGTCATAATCAGAGTTCTTCTATACCCATCACCAAGTCAACCAAGTAGCAGCCTAAGAAAGGGCCACTGACTAGCATTCCTCTACTGACTAGAACTAAGTATTCAGATTTCACTAGCTTTAATACAATGTGTTTTCTTTGTCTATTCAAGGATCTTGTTGAGGATTCTACACTCCATTATTCTCTGTTTGTCATCATTTCTCAGGTTTCCTCTAATTTTTTATGACCTTGACTGCTGCAAAGACTACTAGTTAGGTTTTCCATAGAATATCCACAAATTGAGATTGCCTATTAAAAATTTGCCATAATTATTCAGTGCCTACAGGTTAAGTACAGGGACAGCAGGCTGGCAGGATGCCTTGTCTATCACATTTTACCAATAATTTATGAGATCAACATGATTTAATACAGTTCATAGTCATCTTCATAACTCACAAAAGGCAGAGTTAACTTGAAGTCTCCATTATCAACTTGCTATTTTTTCCATACTCTACTCTTTAAATGAGTTCCAATGTCCTCTTTATATTCAAGGTAAGAGAAAGTAAGACTTTATTTTTAAAGGATAAAAGGAAATACTCTTCATTGCACATAGCAGTTTGACGTTTTTTTTAACTATTGGCGTGACCCACCCATTGACATTGTACTAAAATAGCAAACAGAGTGGGATCCAGCTGGCTTATCACAGCAGAGCTTCTAAGTGCTAAGTGTTGTTAGATTGCAAAAAGAAAATTACTCATGACTGGAAAGCAATGCAGACATTATAAGGGATGAACAACAAACTAAAGGGCAGGATAAAATGGCGATTAATACAGAAAATGATTTGAAAACATTGTCTATGACTTAGCAGATAATAAGTAAGATATAATTTTTGATTAGTAGTAACTTGAATGCTAGAGAATTTGCCAAGTTGTAATAGCTTTGATAGGCTAAGAGCATCAATGAGGAAATTCACAGAGTGGGGGAAAAATCAAGCATGCATCTACCAATAGAGTCCAGAAATGTGGCTGTCATAGCCTACCTTTTATAAAGGGTAGATTGTCCTCTGTTTACTGTCAAGGGCAAATTGATATGGTGACATTAATTGTTGAATTCATTTTCTGGTTGTGCAAAAGATGGATTCTTACATAAACATGTCAAAGAATAAACAGGGAACCAAAGCCTGGAAATCAACAATGACATTATCAAGTTTATTTTGTTGGGCCATCAGTGACTACAGTGATGATTTCTGATATATTTTTCCCAAACTGTCTCTTGTGGTCCAATATTTTAAAGTCTGCTCTAAAATGAGTAGCTAGATCTAGAAGGCCTAGAGGTTTGCACAACATAGGCCCAGGAGAGTTACGCAAGTCTTGCAGATAGAGCCTATCTGGCAACAAGTGCATGCTTATGGAGTGCAATCTGCTTTCAGACTTAAGCCATTCATATTAATATAGATTGAGAAACCTGTCTCTACATGACTCATCATTACAGAATTATGCTTTAGGTTACATGGAAGCCCATTTCCAGTATTAGACTTTCTAAGATCAAATCATGTACCAATAAAATTAACAAGTCTTAAACTAGGAATTACCAGAAGGTATATAGTATGTATCTAGAACAAAATTTATTATTTTCCACCAACAACAGTATAAACAAGATTGACAATATAGAAAACACTTACAAACTACACTAACAATCCTTCAGCTTTACATTGTTGGAATCTGAAAGTTCTTTCCATGTGATATAACTTGAACACCAACTCTGGTTTAAATAATTAAATTTTCTCTTCAAAAATTGATAACTGGAGCATACAGAATAACAACATATTAGATCAGAAAAATTGTTGATGCTCAATTATACCACAAGAATACTTACTCAACAATATTCATAGCAACAGGATGGTGTTGGCATATGCCCTTAATCCCTGCACTCAGGAGAACCCCATCTCAAAAAAAAGAAAAAAAAAGAAAAAAGAAAAAGAAAGAAATGAAAAAAACAAGCAAATATTCATAGCAGCATTATTTGTAATAGGCAGAACCTGGAAAAGAACCTTGATGACCCTCAACTGAGGAATCAATAATGAAAATGTGATACATTTATACAATGGAATGTTACTTAGCTGTAAAAAACAATGACATCTTGAAATTTGTGAGCAAATGGATGGAAGGAGAAAAAAGCATACTCAGAAAGACAAATACATTATGTATTCATTCATAAGTGGATATTATATATTTCATATTATATATGAAAACCACACTACAATCCACAGCTTGAGAGAAGCTAAGTAACAAGGAGAACACTAAGAAGAACTCAGAGATCACCCTATAAAGGGAATTAGATAAGATATCCTGGGTAAACTGGAGGCCAGGAGGTTGGTATACAGGAGATGGGGGATGAGAATATGAGGGAAATGGAAGACGTGGGAGACAAAGAGGTAGAGCAAGGAAAGAACTGTCTTGATAGAGAGAGCCACTATAGGATTAGGAAGAAACCTGGTGCTAGGGAAATTCCCAAGAATTCACAAGGATGACCCCAGATAAGACTCCTATCGATAGTGGAGAAGGGGCCAGAACTGTTCTTCCCCTGTAATCAGATTAGTGAGTACCCCAACTGACATCATATAGGCTTCATTCGGTAATGGATGAACCAGACTCAGAGATTCACAACTAAGCTCCAGGTCTAGATTTGGGAATTCAGTCAAAGAGAGGGAGGAGGGAATACATGAGCAAGGGAGGTCAAGATCATGATGGAGAAATCTATAAAGACAGCTGAACCAAGCTTATGGAAACTCATGAACTCTGGACCAAGAGCTATGGAGGCTTCATGGGACTGAACTTGGCTGTCCATATGTAGGAGTCAGTTTGAAGCTTGGGCTATCTGAGGCACTCCTCAGTAGGACCAGGATCTATCCTTGGTATATGAGCTAGCTTCTTGGAGCCCATTCCCTATGAGAGGATGCCATGCTCAGTCTTCAGGCAGAGTAGACAGGGGCTTGGTCCTGCCCCAACTTAAATTCGGCAGGCTTTATTGACTTCCCATGGGAGCCCTTACCTGTTGAGTGGAGTGGATGTGTGGGTAGACTGAAGGGGAGCCAGGGGGCAGGAGAAAGGGTGGGAGGGAGAACTTTGGTTGGAATATAAAATAAAATTAAAAAACAATATTTTTGGAGTATTTGTTATCAAACTCTCATAAATAATTCCAAAATGTTCCAGAGATTTGGTTGTATATTCTTTGAATTAATTCATAGTTCCTATCATTTCACTGATAAATAGAGTTATATTCCAAGCTCAAGATACTTCTTTCATGTAAGATATTAGCATATGCTTGAAAATCTAGTAGTGCATGGGTAGTTTAGACTTTTAAAATTCTTTGTTTGCATTTATTTATGCATTTAAAGAACAAAATTTACATGACTATGGATATGACAATAAATTAGTAAACTTTATCAGTTTCTGCTAAACTGGAATGAACTTACTTCCCCTTTTTCTGTCACCTTCCCTCTCTCTTTCCTCACTTTCTCTGGCATTCTTCAAATTTGTAATGCCTCCATCAGTTCCTACACCATGTTCTCTTCCATTACTTCACCATGTTCATTTGTGTTGTCACTGCTCTTGTGTCTCTATCTTCTGGGTCACCCATACAAACCCTGTTCTCAAAGTTCCAATCATGCCATGAGAAGAGGGATGTCCAGTAAGAAGAGAGACACAGTCAGGATACCAGTGGGAGCTCTGTTTTTCAATGTGCATGCCCTCTGTGTGATAGATGTCAGCCTCAAGTATTCTCACCAGGATGCTTTGAGGTTACTTTTAGGTTTCATTTTCTTCCTTTCAAATATTGACTCACCTACAACATAGCTATGAAATGAACTGTGAGAATAATTCTGGAAATTCATAAAATGAGGGAGTATCTGTTACCAAGGAAACAAGATGTGGGGCAAATGAAAGGAACAAGGACCATTGATTATTCTCTAAGTCTCACACTGTACAAATTGTCAGTACTAACACAGCTTTAATTAAAGTATGTAAGGGCTTTAACCAACATGTGAGGCTACTCAGATATTTCCCTCAACACAGTAACACACAGCAGTGCCCATCAGATCTTTTTTTTTTTTTCAGTATACTGTTTGAAATCAGGTTCTCCTTTTCTACTTACTTTTTCTAGAATTTGGTACATTATCTTTCCCTATATATAAGCTTCATCAAAGGCTTTATCCACTTTCATTTTTTTTTCTTTTTTTAGGTGGATTGTGGTTAATCACCTCAGTTGCATATTTTTATATTGAAGAATGACAGCATTCTCACATTGCACAAGATACTAATGGTTGGACTGAGTATCCAGAAGCCACAAACAAGCATGAACCTGATATTTAATTTTTCTTGCCATTTGCCAAACTATACCATGCCTAATACGCCTCCAAATGAAAGGATAAGTTACTGGTTTGCTGGGTGTTGGTGGCACATGCCTTTAATTCCAGCACTCAGGAGGCAGAGGCAGGCAGATCTATGTGAGTTCGAGGCCAGGCTGGTCCCCAGAGAGAGTGCCAGGATAGGCTCCAAAGCTACACAGAGAAACCCTGTCTAGGAAAAAACAAAACAAAACAAAACAAAACAAAAAAAAAACAATGGCTCTCTGACACAAGCATGTATGAGATCCTTAGAGACCTTTCCCAAATCAACAGAGAATGAAGAATATCTTTTAAAACATAACTTGAAGATTGGATACATGAAGACACGAATTTCCATAATTATTTAATTCACATGGAGAACTGAGGTGATAGAAGGATTTGAGTGAGTAGGAGACACAGCTGTGCCTACTGTGCCTTCATCTTTGTTGCTTTCCCTTCCTCAAGAAGAGAGAAACAAATGTGTTTCTGGAGAGAATTCACAACACAAAGGACAACAAAGAGTAAACACAAAATTCAGATATGTTGACCAGCAAAGCAAGAAAACAGCAAGAATAGAAAGTTGAAAGGGCTTTCTGGATTTCTTTCATTTAATTGGCAAGTAGCAAATTTGTTTAACAATGTCCAAATGATACCAAGTGGCTGTGTTTTGGTAAACTCACCTGAAACAAAGACGTTTGAGCACCTTTCATCTTGGGTTTTCCTTGGCTCTATTATTTATTTATTTATTTATTTATTTATTTATTTATTTATTTATTTGATTCTAAACCAAAGCTGCCTAGATCCCTTTATGCATCTCCTACATGAGTCCTTCCATTCCCCAGCAGGGCCCACGATTTCTTCCTTTGTGAGAGTGCAGTCAAATGAGGGAGCAAGTGTCAGATTCTTTCTTCTTGCTCTCATCTCTATACATTTCATACCCTCCATCCTTTCCAGTACTGAAACAGAGATTCTTAAATAAAAAAAAAATCATGCTTTCTATTTCAAAACAGGAGCCAGTGTCTAAGTATAGAAGACCTTAACATTGTTTCTAACACAGTCAAGGCTGCTTAGGTGGTCTTGAGACCACTGTACTTTGTAGGTGAAAGGTCAATACCTTATCGAGGCAAGTTCTCAGAAGTCACATATGCTATGAATAGAAGAGGAAGATGTCAAAGTTGTCTCTCTGGTAGGAGGGAGTCTGACTGGCAGGACTGCGGGTATGATGTTCCATCAGACACAAGTACTGTACATATATAGCTCCAATTCTGTCTTTCTTCTTGAAAGGTAAAAATAAAATTAAAAATATCTAGACTATATAGAGTATATGTGTTACTAATCAATCTCCATAATATACACCATCTCACACAGATGACAGCTTCCCCCCACCCCAACCAAATGAGAAAAAACGCTGTCATTCATAAAATACCCATTGATTACAGCACTTCCCAGGCGCTACAGGTCAGGTGAGACATGACCTAAATGAAATGGTCCTTCTATTAGAGTATATCAGTGATGCAGAGGACAGGGCACAGAGGAGAAGTAGGTGAAGATTCTAGCTATGTGTTGTAGCCAGGAGAACGATGTGAGCTTGGCATTTCAGGATGCACCAATTGTCATCGACTCTCCTGTCCCATAAGCCTGACCCCAGGAGAAAGGGGAGTGCAAGCTGTGATCATGAGGAAATAAGCAGAGCATGCAAAACCAAAAGCTACTCCCTTTGCTTTGTAATTTTCCAATTTCCTGTCTGCTGTTATGCCAGTAATTGTTGGTAGAATTGTATGTGAGTGAGATTTCTCTATTCCCCCTTTATCATTGCTTTTGATTTGAGACCTGACAATCTTCCCCTATGTGTGAAGCACCAGAAGTATACCACAGGTGCCTTGACTTAAAAAGAAATGAGGAGGCAAATAAGGACAAGGAAAGGTGGGAAACAATGATTAAAAAATAAAAGATCCTCAAGACCAAATCAAACTTGTTTTAACTAATGGTTACTTAATAAGCAATATTATTATTTATGTATATAAATGTATTTATTTTTCAACAGGTATGTATATGATGAGCACAATTATTTTCCATCAAATATAAACAATCTTTTATTCAGAAAGACATTCAAGACCACCCAGTATAAACTTTGGTGAAACACTTAAGAGAGACAGCTCACGAGCAAATAGCAATACAAAGCTGAAGTAAACAAGTTTACTGTCATTAGCCTCTGTCTGGAAGTCCTGATTTATTCACTACAAATAATATAGCTTTATTTGATTATCACAGAGGCTGTACTAACCTCAACACTTTTAAGATGTTGAAAAATGGACTAAGAGATGATGCAGCCTTTGCAATGATACTGCACAGAGCAGGAGCTGCTCACTCACTCAGTCAAAACAAAGGTCAGCATTCTGAAGCTGAAAGGGTGTGGCATAAAAGCCCTCTCATATTTGCTACTTTATTTACCTTGAGAGAAGAAAAAAATACTCCAGCAAGGAATTTAGAAGAAAATACTGGTGTTTATATCAAACATGGGGAGGGAGTGCTGGAGTGGAAAAAAGGAACAATGAACTGTAAGCTATGAAGATTGACAGGCTTTTAGCCTTGCATGGGCAACTGGTAAATTTGCTTAAAACCAAGTAGCTCTCACCATCTTCCTATGTCTCAGTGGTGAATGAGAGGCTGTGGGATTTTCTTCAGCAAAGGATCTTTGCAATAAGAACTAGAGTGGAAATGAAAAAAAAAAATGAATGTGAATCTGAGTCCAAGTACATGCACATTATATAAATTACATGAAACCTTTAGCTACTCATCCTGTAAAATGGGTATAATTGCTTGGCCTACCCAACTACTGGGTTGTTGTGAAGGCAATTGAAATAAAGATCTACAAGCCCTTCAGAGAACTATAATATCTAGCTCTAGTTTGGGCATTGAATATCCTCTAATTTCATGTCCTGGCCTGTCAAAGTATGGGAAAGCAGTAAAACCTTCAGGGGAGAAAAGGAAAGAAGTTACATTATTTGAGTGTATCTTGAAGAAGATACTCAGATCTTTTTTTATATTTATTTATTTATTTATTTATTTATTTGGTTTTTCGAGATAGGGTTTCTCTGTGTAGCTTTAGAGCCTATCCTGGCACTCGCTCTGGAGACCAGGCTGGCCTCGAACTCACAGAGATCTGCCGCCTCTGCCTCGAGTGCTGGGATAAAAGGCGTGTGCCACCAACGCCCAGCTAATACTCAGTTCTTAATGACTTCCAGTATCTCTTTGCTCCAGGCCATCATGAAGTAAACAGTTCCCTCCAACATAGTCTCTGGCTATGAATCACTGCCTTGCCACAGGTCTCAAATGACCAGAACAACTGACTGTGCAATGAAACCTCTGAAACCATGAGCCAAAATGAATACGTGGTACCCATTTGCTGATACTATTTTGGGGAGGATATGCAACATTTAGGAAGTGGAGCCCCTCTACTATGTTGTTATTTAGAGTGAGTTTTAAGAGTTTATGACCTTGATCCATTTCCAGTTCATGATGTATATTGTCTGGGTGTGGCTGAAAATTTGGTAAGTGACTTATTTGCTCTGGTCCTCCTTGTCATACCTTCCTTGCCATCTTTGATTCCCATCTGGAACAATAAATCCTGATGGGCAAGTCCTTCTGTATGTATATTTCTTTTATTGGTTGATGAATAAAACACTGTCTGGCCAGTGAGGCAGGAAGATAAGCAGGACTAGGATGAGGAGAATTCTGGGAAGTGTAGACAGAGAGGAGAAGCCATGTGAGACTGGGAAGAGATGACATGACAGTCATTTTCCGGTTAGCCAAGACCACATGGAAATACATAGATTAATAAAAATGGGTTAATAATTAAGACAGAGCTAGCCAATAAGAATCCCTAGTCATCAGCCAACAGTTTTATAACTAATATATCATCCACATGTTTATTTGGGGCTAAAACTGTTGGAGGACCAGGCTGGCCAGACAGAAACTTTCATCAACAGAATCCAAAATAAATTATTTCTTCTATAATTTGCCTTGGTCATGGTATTTTATCACAGCCACAAAACATAATTGATATAGGCAGATTATCTCAGATATGCTTTCATAGTGATGCATATCTGACACACACACACACACACACACACACACATATATATATATATACATATATATATATACATACATACATATATAAAATCAAATTTTGTCAAAGCTATAAAGAGGTACATTAATATCATAGTTTCTGAAATGGTCAATAAAGATACAAATGTGAGAACAGAGCTTGGCTGACAGAAGAAATAGTAAAAGCTTGAGGTTTGATCCTTAGAACCCCATGAGAAACAAAGAGAGAGACACGGGAAGAATGGAAAGAAGGGCTGGAGTAGACATGAAAAGAAAGCTAAAAGGAGACAAGAGCCATTTATGAGGAAATAGAAAATACTTCACAGTCTCTAAGTGGAGCTCAGAGAGCTCAAGTCCACAGGGGTGTAGAACTGTAAGATCTGTGAGACTCAGGTCTCCCTGGGCCATCGAGAAAATGTGAATCTAAAAGCACAGAAAATAATTTAATAGTAGTCAGTATATTGATTTTCTAAAACACATAAAAGTAACTTAATAGTAGTGTGGTATCCAAATGAAGGAAAGTAAACATGGGTCATGATGTGAAATAAGAGGCTAGCCCACGCCTCACTCTCAAATAGAAAGCTGTTATGTGCATAGCTGCAAATGCAATTAACTTTTGGTCCTTGAACCCACATCTGTAATTATCAGCTCCATGTTTACATGTAATCTCCTCCTAACCCCTTCTGCTCTGGGTTGAAAACAGTGCTTTCCTCAAGGAGCATGTGTTGAAAACTCTAATTGAGAGTGCAATGGTGTCAAGAAAACATTGAAAAGATCATCAGGTGTGTGACAGTGCTGGCCCAAATCCCCTAATCCCATAATTTAGGAGGTAGAGGCAAGTAGATCTCTGTGAGTTCCAGGCCAGCCATGTCTGCAAAGTGGGTTCCAGGACAGTCAGATCTGTTTCACAGAGAAAACCTGTCTTGAAAAACAGAAAACAAAACAAAAACAAATAAAAGTTCATCAGATAACCAAATGGATTACATCTTTATTATGGGAGTAGGGTAACATTGTTATTAAAGTATATTCAAGGGGCTGGAGAGGCTGGAGAGAGTGCGTACAGCTCATGAAAAGGACCCAAATTTAGTCTCCAGCAGCCAGATTAGACATATAGTATTCTGTAATTCCAGTTCCAGGGGATTGAAATATCTCTTCTGGCCTCAATGGACAATACTTATATTCAAGAGCAAATACTCATATATAGACATATAAAGATATAAATGGTTTCAAAAGTGGGCTCAGCCCAAATTTACTGTATCTTATGAATAATTTCTCTTGTCTTTTCAATTTCCTCTATGGGTTGGTGAAACAAGGGGTCTGTATTGGTGGTTTTTTGTTTGTTTGTTTGTGGGTAGTTTTTTTTTTCTTTTCATTGCTGACACAAATTCTCTGAAAAAGTCAGTTTTTAAAAAGTTTATTTTGTCTCATAGATTAAGGGATTTAGGATGTTATCACACTGAAATGTGAGGTGTCTGGTCAAATTGAGTATGCAGTCAGTGAACAGAAAGAGATGAATGCTGATTCACACCTCTACCCCCAGACATGGAATTTGAAGACACACCCAGTGATGTGTCTCCTAGGTGACTCCAAATCCAGGCAAGTTGGCAGTGAAGAGAAGCCATCATATAGCCACTCATCAGATGTGAGTCTCTTGATTTTGGCTTTCCCAGCCTCCAGAATGGTAAGTTCTCTTTCTATACGTCAGTTTGTAGTATAAAGTAATAATAGCACAATACGAAGGAGACACATAGCCACTCAGTTTCTGTTTGCAGCAGAGCACAGTCTTGCTTTTCTGTTCATTCCTTCAGGACTTTCAACTCTGAAAGCAACTTCATGCCCTGCTCCTGATTTTCAACAAGTGTCTAACATAAGCTCACTTGTTGGTCTTCTGCTTTTTACCTAAAGCATCAAACTCTCAATATATTCCTTATTCTCAAACTTGACTGCCTTTCCTGAGCCCTGGGGTGGTCTTTCTCACAGCTTTATAATACATTTAGTGCTGGTACCTAAGTCTTATCCTGTAAAAATTGTCCCTTGCCTGAAACTATTTTTGTTCCTTGGCTTTTATTCATGTTTGAAATTATGTTATGATTTTCTTAGGATACTGACTAAGTGTACAAAACTTCAAAAAAAAAATCCCATCTGAGACAATTGGGAGGTACAAGGCAGAAAGCTTCTTGCACAGCTAGCCTGTGTTGCTTATTTACTACTTCTCAGTGACGTCATGATCATGGCTTCTTCCAAATCCATTCATTACCAGACCTGCTTACTTGCTCATTTGTTCCTATCCAGAACTCAATCATTCATATATCCACTCCCACATCTGGCACTAATTGCTGCTACCCTAATTTGGGCTCTATAATTTACACTTACCACATCTGTAAAATTGATAAGACTTTTTTCATTGACATATTTCTTCTGATCTTTAAGAGTTGGATGCTGCATTTATCTCCAAGTGGTTTTAAAATCAAATCAGTACCCTAATAAATGGCATTTGCTGGCTTTCCAATCTAAGAAAACAAATGCCCCAGAGGTCTTTAAGCCTGCAAGTCTCTGTTTATAATTCTTTTTGCATCATACCCTAATGAAAATTTTATCCATTCTCGATGTTTACACTTGGAGTGCTATAGTATCATCCACTCCATGGCATGTTCCGCCTTTCCTCTCATGCTCCTAAAATGTTTTATTCACATTAAGAAGTTATGTTTCTTATAAATGTTAAGCTCTGTTTTCACTGCCTTCCATTTATTTATCTATAACTATAATCATCACACATATTCTATGCATGTCTAAGTTAATATGAAAAGTACAACATAACTGCGGATTATTAAACAGAATAATTTGTCCCACAAGAGTCTCATAGTGATGTAAATTCAGGCCCTCTGTGTCTCACCTTTTAGTTGATGCTCAACTTGGAAAAACAGACAGGCATTTCATTGTGACCTAAAGGTCTCAGGTTCATGGACAATAGCCTATGTAAACAAATTCAAATGTCTTTTCTTATCCTCTTCCCCATCCATCAAGCCAGAATCCCTAAGCTGTTACAGATGCTCCCTATGCCCACCTCCCATGCCTAGTGTTGTTCATCTTGGCAGCTCTAGTTGCCTTCCTTTCACTCAGTAAGAAACCTGCCTGTGATAGATCATAACCCTGAAGCAACAGAAGGGCAGTATTAAACCTACACTTGCATCCTTTGAGACATACCTACAGAGTCTTTTGCAGAGAAAGGCACCTGCTCTTGGACAGGTGCCCAGGGCCAGGAATAATAGTCAGCATCTGAGACAAAGCTCTGCTAGAAATCAGTGGCTCTCGGTGTTTCTGTCCATAAGTTAACTTGTAAATATAGCAAAACCAGGAATAAACATAGGACCAGGTCTGCACATGCTTAGGGCTGATTATAGGATGAAAGGAAAAACATAAAATAATGAAGATGAAGCAAATGAAAAGACAGTTCTAAACACTAGAGATAACAGAAAACATGGCTAATTATTGTTCTGCGGTCATTTGACAAATGTTTGAAATTTCTCAGGAATTAGTTTCTCATCTGTTAGAAAAAGAGGATCACTTTGGATGGTCATCTGGATTTTTCTCAGTTCTTATAGAAAAAACAGCATAGAAAGCAAGAATAAATAGGACTGGTATAGACAGACCTAGCATTGATCAACTCCTAGGTTTCCACTCCTTTTTCAATTAGCACATGTCATTTACATATTTATGCAGGTACAGCTGTATATTTTGGTAATATAGGCAACATGTGGTGAAGAAATCAGGCTTATTTACATTATCTTATAATATATATATATATATATATATATATATATATATATGATGAGAACTTTCAAGAGCCTTTTATTTTATAGCTATGTCAAAATAATCAGTATTTAGTTTTGCCAACAATGGTCACTGCACTTTGCTATGGAACACAGAATTTATTCTTTTGCTCTCCATGTTGGTTTGATTCATTAGAATTTATTCCTTTGATCTACCTCTTGGTTTGATTCTCATTAATCATCCTCTTCCCATGTCTCCACATTCTTACCTTTCCTGACTTCTGGTAATAACTATCCTACATTTTATTTCTATAGTATCAACTACTTCAGCTTCCACAAGTAAGTGAACACATGTGGGAATTTTCTGTTCCTGGTTTCTTCCTTTTTGTCCTATGTTGAGAAAGCCATCAAAAAACAGCTGTTTAGGGCAGGTGTAAAGTAACTCGAGGGCAAACCACTTATATATCTATCCTTGGTTTGTCCCTGGATTTCATCTCAAGCACAAGCAGCAATAAAACAACAACAATAAAATTATGTAAATGTTTCACTCCTCTTTCTTCTCTGTCTTGCACTCCTTATTTTACTGTTTGTAATTCAGCCATGCTACTACCTGAGGATCATCGGGGATTCTATGGGAACCAACAGTATCAAGCATATTTCCTCCTCTCAATGAATGACAAAGAAAAACATTTAAGAGATGCTTATGAACTTGGCAGTAGCTAGAGTATGGAACAATAGGAGAAGAAAAAGCTGAATTGGGGCTCATTCTTTAAAAAGTACTCAGTTCTTTTCATATTCTCAATATTCGGCATTATTATTTTGCTATTGCCTGACTGGATCTTGACTAGTGGCAAACAGCAAGCCAAATTCCTTTGCCTTACTAGGGAAACACATAACAGCCAGCCATGCCTATTCTGACCATTTGTGCTTAGATCACTTGCTCTGTGTTAGTATTCAAGTTGAGATCAGTGACCTCATATAACCCCATATCTCAAAGATCCTCTGATGTCTTTTTGTAGATCAAAGGGGCTTAATCCATAAACAGGGTGTTTGAAAGAAGAAAATCCCAGCCATGTTTCATTATCATTTCTTTCTCCCTCTCTTTCTAATCACATTTTATCCAGCATCTGTATGTATTTTAGAAAAACAGATGCTCTCTGAACAGCTCTCATAGGCTGCTACAAAGCTCCAGTAGACATGAGAACTGCTTTGTTTTACTTGTGAATTATGCCTGTGTATAAGGTAGATTTACTATTTAGAAAATGAGAATACTATATCAGATTTTATGGAGGTGGATGATCATTGTGATGACCATGGTTCCCACCCTGCTTTCCTCACCCTGCTCTTCCTATATTTTTATTTTTGGCTTCTGAGATGAGAAAGTGAACACAGGTATTTTTTCCACAATAACACCCACATGAAGATAGGAACAGTGGGTCATGATGAAGAGGATTGGGAGAGCAAGAGACACTAGAGAAAAAGGAAATTTGGGTCAGCTCACAAACTATTTCAGGCTGTCTGGTCACACTAGCCGAAGGTAAATCTAGCTTTCTTTTTTTCTTCTTCTTCAATGTGGCTTCCCCATGCTTTTATATGATTTTACCTTCCATTGCTCTACAATCAGAAGAAAATAACACAGTAAGTCCAATTAATTCACTTGCCAAATGTTCTTCTTGATGGCACTGGTGCCCATGGATATATTATTTATCTTTTTGATTAAGCCATTTGTGTAAGACCATGATAAGGGACATTTCAGAACATTCTTATGAAGTGGTTCAAGTGCAGGGAACAGGGACATAAATGTATGGCAACAGATAATTAAGGCAGTAAGGATGGTGACAACAGAGGAGATAGTAGAATTCATCAAGCATTTACTACATGCCACGCTTTGTGCTGAACAATGTGCCTTAATCAGCACGTGACCTAACAGTTTCACATGGCAGAGTCACCCAGAAAAAATAGGTCAAAGCAAATACTCAAAATCAACTCTTGTGCTTTCATCTAATTATGAATGTCACCACTTTTGTATGTTACTTTTACCATTGTAAAATAGCTGGCAAAGTAACTTAGAGGAAACAGTGATATCCTTTTCTCCTGGAGGCTTAACATGGAATACAGTCCACCATAGAGGGGATGGATGGTAGCCAGAAAATGAAGTACCTGTTCACCTTGCCTAGGGACTCAGGGAAAGAAGGCAATGTTAGTACTTGGTTTGCATCCTCTTCTATAGTCAGCCCAAGATCTCAGCCCACAGAATGGGGCTGCCCACATGCAGTGTGAGTCTTTACTCCTCATCTGGACCTTTATGGAAACAACTGCCAAGACACCCTAGAGGAATGTTTAAACATAGTCAAATTTAAAATTAAGCCACACCTAAAAATTTCATGACAAAATAAGTGGCTCCAAGTTAGAGTTATAGAATTAGATAACCAGAAATTAACTTCTGGCTTTATTTCTCACAGCTTACATTATCATGAAAAAAGTCTTTATTCTTGTATTATGTATACTTAATTTACTATAGCAAAAGAAATGGGTATGTCCATTACCTTCATTTCCACATAGCAAGCACAGTTATAGTATACTCATATAGCACAAGTCCTGAATACAATACACTATCACTATTGTCTCCATAACATTAAGTAACCCTATTATCCCATCCTGTTGATTAGGCGATGTACTTAGACCCCTGTCTCTTCATCTTATGGTTAAAATATAATACTGATGCTTTTCTTATACAGTTTGTACAAGCATCATTCATCATCTAATAGATCTGGCCATAAAATTTCCAGATTGGGATTTCAAATATTTTGTTTACAAGCAGGTACCTTCTATTGGCACCTAACACTATTGCTAAATGACATAAACCATGATTCATTAAAGAAATGACTCACTAGGACTAGGGCAGGTTATATTCAAGATGAACTTGGGATCACTTAAATGCCAGAAAGAAAGAAATGTTCACAAATGAACACAGTGATGGGGCATGTGAGAGGTGTACATGAGACAAATGAAAGAGTGTCCATGGCCATGGATACACACTTTAAGCTTATAAACAAATCAGCATTTGATGACCACCTTAACCATAAGACAAACATCCATGAACTCAAACTGGCATGCATGAATTATTAACTTCATGACAGAAATATACTCAATGCTCAGAAAAATTACTATTCATTTATATAAATTATCCCACTTTAAGGAAATAAAGCCTAACTCACAACTCCTTAACTGTGGTTTGCATATCATGGCTTTTTCCCAAAATACACAGAATATTGATGTTCCCAAAATATTGGGAATACACAGATATTCCCAAAATATTGATGGAACAGCAGTAACTCTATAGTGATGGAGCATGATAAATGCTTCCTCAGTGTCAACAGAAGTAAGTCATACAGATGTATGCACCCTTGATGGCGCTACACAAATAATGTTTTGTCCCCATGGTGATCTTCCCCAAAATTCATAACCTCACACTATGAGAAAAAAATAATAACCCACCCAAACTTAAGGACATTCTGCATATTATATGATCAGTACGAAAAACTATCAAAGTCATCAGAAGCTCAGAAAAATGGAGAGTCTGAGAAATAATTGTAGACAGAGTTAACTGTAATGTCCCACAGGATGGGATTCCAAAACCTAAAAAGTTAGTTTGTTGTAGGGTGTGTGTTACTTTCTTCACAGGTGTAGCAACAGAATAGTTACCCTTGCTCTACTAAATTAATTTTCACACCCATAAAAGGGCAATTAATTCTAATGAAGCTCAATCAGCCACACCTAAAAACATGATTGAAGTAGAAAGGGGGATAAAGCCGAATGCAATGTGGAGTCAGAACTAGATTGATCACAGACAGTTTATTAAGAAACTACCCATGCAAAAGAGTCAGTGATCATGTTTACACTGGATGCCTGTTCGTTGGCTCAGCTGGGCAGGAGAGGAAAAAAGAGGGCCACCTGCTTCTCTGATAATTAAAACCTTGCTACATTGCTCTGACCACGCCCCAGCAGGGTGTGGTCAGCACTTCCCCCTACAAGGGGAAGTGGGTGTGCAGAGGAAGGGCAATGAGGGGAAAGGAATAGGAGATAAAAACTGACTGAAATTCATTACAGAAATATATGAAAATTCAAATGGTTTTTTAATGGTAAGAAAGTAGTATTTGCTGAGTAAAACTGACTTTTAAAAGCTTTAGTTAATAACAACATATCAATGCTATTTCAATATTGTAACACTGCGTAAGATAATCAAAGGAATGAAGTTAAAGCTCAGGATAATCTTTGTAGTAATTGTGTACCTCTAAAAGTGCCCTAAAATGAGGACCTTAAAGCTTAAAGAGTATTTTTAACAGGTGCATATATTTTATGAAGTCATGATTAGTGATGGATAATTGTTAATAGCAGAGATGTTCCGAGGAGGATCTGGATTTAAGCAGAGGAGTTCCACTATTCACTTCTACTTCCTTTTATTTCCCAGATTCCCCAACGAATTTTGAATAGGAACCTAAGTGGAAAGAAAACTCTCTTTGACTTTTTGCCTGGGAAACTATAGTGACACATTGAGGTTAAGTAAAGTTTCCCAGATGCTGAGGATGAAGAAAGGTGTTTCTCTAAGCATCCTGTACTTTGGACACAGGTTACTCTAGTTGACTCTAAAGATATTATTATATTTTCCTCAATCAGGAATGATAAGCCTCACCACAAATGAAGGACAGTCTTCAGGCTACTGGCAAAGTGGACAGTTTTTGCTCACAAATATGCAAACAGCCAGCCTCAGGAAAGTGGTTGAGGTTAGAATGGAGTTAGCCTGAGAACTTCATGGAGAAGAAAGGGACTCTGGTCAGCTAAGCAATGGAAAAGACTGACTAGTTTAGCAAGAACAGGTTTCAATTTAGGGCAGCACAGGGCTGTGGTCCCCCAAAGAGCTGTGTGAATTTCCCATTCCCTCATTTCCCAGGTCTCAGTATCAGCAAAAGACAGAGTATAGTCTGTGACCGCCAGGCAATCAGAAAAACTGCCAAGTCAAGGGAACCTGGTGGGGTGAAATGATGTGGCAATTCCCTGTTCACTGAGGGATGAGCCTCTGCCTGCAGAATGGGAGGGTGGAGTGAGCTCTACACATGAGGGCTCTTTTTAACTCAAAGGTGTATTTACAAGCCTGAGACTAGCACCTTTCAACCCTCTGCCTCCTCCCACTCCTACTCCTGGAGCTATGAGTAGGAGAAGCCCATATATTATATCTCAGGCATGTGAGGAGACTGCAAAAAAAAAGGCAGAGCTGATTTATTTCTCTGGTGTGGAGTACCGCTCTATAGGCATCCTTGGTTCATTGCAAAAGCTGAGCTTACAGATGTTAAGGCTATCCCTCATAGAAGTTATAATACCTGCTTGAAGATGATTTTTTTTTCACACAAAGACAGATTATGCCAACGTCTCTATTCCCTCAGCTTGACCATGGCAACAGTCACTCTTGACTTCCCAGGAAGCTGCATGTAGCCCATTGGTTCAAAAATCAGCAACAGCATCTTCCAAATACCCCCAGACTGCCCAGTTCTGCAGCTCCTTCGTACCTACCACGCCTTCCATTCTAATTTTCTTGAAGTCAGTACCGTATTCCTAAAACGTGGTATGTTCACTCTCATTTTGGTGTTCACAAAAGACTTCCTGCCTATAAAATTATCTATTTCCAATCTCTCTGTCCACATACTGAATTCTACTTTGGGTTCTGCCTGCTGTGACCCTCATAGAGTCCCATTTCATGCCATTATTTTTGTCAAGCTTCATTTAGTTTATCATTGCATTATTTTCATTCTAAGTGTTTGTGTGTTTGTGTGTGTGTGTGTGTGTGTGTGTGTGTGTGTGTGTGAGAGAGAGAGAGAGAGAGAGAGAGAGAGAGAGAGAGAGAGAGAGAGAGAGTATTGTGTGTATGTGTGTCTGTGGAAGTGTGGAAGGTGGTATATATGTGTGTACATGTCTCTGTGTGTCAGGGTGGTTAGAGTCCGGTGGATGATCTAGTGTGTCATTCCTTGTGGGCAGTCTCCTTTTGTTCTTTTTTTGGTTGGTTGGTTGTGTTTTGTTTTGATTTTGAGATCAAGTCTCTCATTGACCTCAAACTTGACAAGTAACCTAGGCTGGCTGCTACCATGGGCCTCCTGGTTTCTGTATCCATAACTCTGTGGTTATAAGTGTGCTCTACCATGTTGGTTTGGGTGTAATAAGTGTGTGTGTGTGTGTGTGTGTGTGCATGTATGTTTGTAAGCACTCCATGGTGTAGCTTGCATGAGGTTATTATCCATTACATTGTGTGATTTTGCTGTAATGGAGCTTCTCTTCAGTTACCCATTCTATTTTAAGTAACTTCTCACCAGTGTTCTATTATTAAATCCAATTAATACATTGGTTTGCCTAGTTTGGCTTTGATAGAATCTCACCTTGGTCTCTCAATGGTGTTTTATTGTAGTGAATATATGTATAGTTATGTCTCTCTAAGAAAAGATAAATCAACAATATTTGTGTATGTTGAGCAGTCATACACATGTAAGAATGTTCATATATATATATATATATATATATATATATATATATATATGAAGAAGTCAAAGGATAATTGTTGCAGCTACTATTTTAGTTACTACCCATCTTGTTTATTTGTTTTTGAAACAAGGTCCCTCAATGTCATTGATCTTGTCAATTTAAGCAAAACTGATTTGCCAGCAATCTCAGAGATCTGCCTGTCACTGTCAGTCACTACAAGTGTGCACCAACACACTTAGGATTTTTGTTTTTTTGTTGTTTGTTTGATTGGTTGTTTTAACATAATTTCTCAGAATTGGATTCAAAGTCCCCATACTTACATAGAAAGAGCTTCCTTCCTTCCTTCCTTCCTTCCTTCCTTCCTTCCTTCCTCCCTTCCTTTCGTTTTTTTGTCTGTCTGTTTGTTTGTTTTTCGAGACAGGTTTTCTCTGTGTAGCTTTCTGGACTAGGCTGGCCTCAAACTCAGAGAGATCTGCCTGCTTCTGCCTCCTGAGTACTGGGATTAAAGGTATGCCCCACCACTGCCCAGTAGCAAGGCTTTCTTAATTAAGCTATTTTTAAATTATTACAGAAAGTTTTGATCATTTAGCTATATCTCACATGTGTCTGAAAAAAAAACTTGAAGGAGTGTCATATCTTAGTCTCTCTTTAGTGACAGCATGTTAAGTTTCTTGTAGGAAACTGTGTATATTTATGTATTTGAGCAGCTCAAAGCCCTGGAACTAAAGTCACAGCTCAGAAAGAATGCTGATGAGTGAATCGCCTGGTGGTTCCCTGTAGCAAGCAGCACGAAAGTTCTTGAATCATGCTGAAAACAAAGCAAAACAAACATACAAAAACCTGCCTTTTCTACTTTTCTAAGTTGTTACATTCTCATGTGGTTAGAAGGGTTACAAGACCTGCCATAATAAGCACTTCAAACAGTACCAGGCATCAAGGTACACACCAGAAATCCCAGCACTTCAGAGACAGGAAGCAAGATAAGGAGTTTGAGGCCAGCTTGAGGTACAATTCAGTGACAATATGTCTCAGGTATAAAATGTAAATAACATATAAATAAATGCACAAATAAGTAAATAAATATTTAGCAGCCATGGGTACAAAGCAAATGGTCATTAAGCAGTAGCCATTTGGCCTGTCACTGTTGTTATTTCCTTTGTCATTTAGTATCTAATAACAAACCTGCCCAGCCTTGAGTGCACTGTAGACATTTCCTGTATTAGACACTTCCTTAATCCTGCCACCTACCCCAGCTTTCCAAAGATGCTTCCTAGCAGCATCTTGCCATAGTCGCTGTATTTTGCCACTATCTCCCTGACTTCTATTCTAAAAATTGTAACTAACCAAGTGTTCATTGTGTCTCATCTTTATCCATTGCAAAGGAAGACCAGCCCAGAGAGGTGTTCTGTGAAGGGAGTCCTGGATGAAGAGAGGGGGATCTTTCAGTTCCAAACCACAAAGAGATTTCTGGCTTTTATATGTTTCTGGGCATAGGCTGTGGTTCCATACCAAGTGACTTAGCCTACCTGCTATCATGGAGGAGTGTAAACTGTAAGAGTAAATTTAGAATTCAAACTTGCTTTGTGCCATAGTATGGTGGTGGTGCGCTGGGCTTACCTGTAAAGGGAAGTAAGGTTTGCAAAACCATCACAGATATTTCTTATGGATTCTGTGTAAGGCAGCTGATTTTTGGAGAGAAAGACTGGAAGCCAGAGGATCTATGATCTAACATCAATAACCTGCTGATTTGGCCTCCCAATCCCCCACGAATCTGGAAAGGCACATTTTAAAGGCAGGCACTGTAAGTGCGGTAATGAAAAGGCTTACTAGAAAAGCCAGTAAACATATTGGAACCCTGAGTAACAAAATAATCCAGGAGCACAAATACAACATCAGCAGGCATTGCCAACATGTCCATTGTTGCCAAATGAATATATACTCACACTGCAGTTATTGCTCAAAAACACCCCTGCTGGCCACTGAGAGACAGGGCCTTATGGGCCTTATGCCCAGCCTTCCTTAATGTACTGCACAACTACTGCTATGCTGCTACCAAATATGACACTGGCTACTTCTTCCTACCTGAGCCAGACAAGGCTCTGAAATATCAAATCCTAGTCATATAAATCCAAAACTGCTGTGTGTAGGGCCTTGTGTGTTCTTGACAATTGCATTTCTCCAAGATTTGAAATTTTCAAGTGTACTATTTTTCTCCTCTCCTTTTTTTTCATGGTAGCCCATACTCTCCTTACAGACAGGCTTTGATGCCCTGGGACCCATGACCAATCCTCCAGGAACACTGGGCCTGAGCCACAAGACCATTTGGAGAGATCTCCCTCCTTTCCCATTTGCTCTCACGCCACCCCTGCTCACACTTTCCTCCCAGTGGATTGTGTTGAAGGCCATGAACAATTCTGGCAAGGTCACACTGTTTGATTCTGCTGTCGGTTTAAATTAAGTCTGTGCTTTTATGTCTAAATCAAAATACAGAAGAATAAACTAGAATGCTAGTGGGAGAGACAGCAAAAAGACAAGGCAACATCCGACAGCAAGTGGAAAAATGACATTTCAAATGACTAGTTGATCTGTTCCTTTGACAGATGCCCTCACTCACCCCAAACCATTATTTAACATATATAATCCCTAGACAAATTTCAAGCCATCAGAGTATGGAATGCATACCTTTTTGTTTTTTCTATTGGGGAACAGCGCAAGAAAATATTTTCCACAATAGCAAAAACACACATAGGAATACATTTTAAAGATTCAATTTTATTTTCTTGATTAAAATCTAGTTAGTTATACTCAGGTCTTGTGACAAGAGAACCTCAATTTCTTGTGTTCTTGTAGAATACATATGGATTGTTGTCAATATTTTTACTTATCAGGTTCCATGATATGATTTTAAGACTATAATCAATGATCAAGCTATGTCTAAATGACATTTCCCTGAAGCCATAATAAGTTAAATAAAGGGTAATTTGGTATCTATGGCAAGTTTCTATTCACATTGACATTCTTTATGTCCATGTTGAAAATAGGGTCATTATTTCTTACTCAGAGCCTTTAACTGAAGGGTGACTTTAGAAGATTCTGTAAGGTATCAGTCTGCCAATCTTTCATAACTTTAGGATATAGTAATAAATGAAGACCACACAAATCCTGTCATAGAATATAGTCAAGAACTGTATTGAACATTTCAACTTTATGGTGATGTCATCAAACCATAGTGATTATCACATCTTTTCTTCTTGATGCTGATTCTCTCCTAGTGGAATTAATATTCCACTAGATCTTTTCCAGGACCTAGTTCAAGCTGGCAAGAGTTTAGTCATTATCAATGAGCTACCATTTCTATTGTTTACCCTGGGGTGTTGTTTAGTCCAGTCTGACCAAGTCAGGATATGCACGAGATTCCTAGGGATTTACATTGTGATCCACAAACAAGTGTTCAGAAATGTGTGCACTGAAATAATTTAGCATTGACATTTTGTTATATTTCAGATGCATTTTATTGTTTATTCACATGTATGTGTTTGAGCAGTGTGTGCACAACCAGTTGGGTGCTTACAGAGACCAGAGGAGGACATTGGATCCCCTACAGCTTGAAGTTCCTGATGGTTATGACCTATCCAATGTAGGTGTTAGGAAACAAATGCAGGGCCTTCAAAGAGCAATATGTGGTTTTAACCTGGGATCTATCACTCTAAAACCTCATTTAGTGTTTAAAACTCAAAGTATTAATTCTATTTATACTATACTTCTGGTTGATCTTTAATTAATAGTGTCTATAATTTTCTGGTTCATGTTAGGTTTTAATTTTATCTCTAAAATGGAGTTATGCATGACAAGGCTAATCCTCAGCATATTTGTGAAGACCCATAGCTTCATAATATGACATTTATTTTGAATTGTAAATGATTAAAAGATATGGTTAGACAATTTTGACAATGGCTTTCCTACATTGACCCTCCCTTCTATAAAACAAATTATTTACACATGGGAAAATAAAATTGTTTTTGTTCATTCCATAAACTCTTGAGTTGTGTTCAGTGAAATGGTCAGTGGTGAGAAAGTACCCACTGGCATCATAGAAGTGGAACAGTTTGGCTGTTACTTTGAAAACCCCCTTTAGGGTAATATAGTTGCAAGTGGTTGGTTCAAACAATCTCCCACTAGGGCAGTTACAAAAAAAGGAATGTTGTTTTTCTTTCTTCTCCTGGAAGCACAGCAGAAATGCTGACTTCACATACTACCCTTCACAGGGACACTCACACCTTTGCCTGTTACCTGGAAATGGTTACTTGATAGGCTAAGTTCACACCTCTCTGGAACACTTTCTTTTATCTCCCCTGTCCTTGAGACTTAACAATATTTACTATTTATAGCCACTGGCTGGTAAAGTGCACATCTCACTGGACTATTCAAGGACTACTATGATACACTGTCTTCATTCAAACTTATTCTTGTTTTCCTTTATTTTATTGATCCAGAGTCTTCCTGTGTGGCTTATTTCTCACAGATAAATAGTTATTTCCTTGAAAAATGTTTTTAATGTTATGTGATACAAAGCTGAAGTAAAGAAAATGATGAAAGTTGTCATATATTACATATGACAACTTAGTTGATGAGTTATTTATTTCTAATAAGATATATTTTAAAAATTATGCATTTTAAGAGTTGTCTACGATATGAAAAGTAAACTTAGGTGAAAGGATGATTTGTTAGTATTCAGGCATCTGTACTGGCCTGTCCTTGGGGTTCTGAAAGGATACGCCCTTAGCTGCAGTCACTAAGAGCACCATCAGTGCACATTCACTATGTTCCCTTTTAAAAGGTGGGCCTTGCCCACCTCCCATATTTCTTTCTCTCTTTCTCTGTTCCTTTCTCTCCCTCTCTGCTTCTCTGCCTATCTCTGTGTCTCCCCAGGCTCTAGGCCTCTCTTTTGCCTTCTGTTGATCCTGTCCCCAGGGGCTGACTTCCCCTTCCCCCCCTTTCCCATTCCCTTTCTCCTAATAAAAAACTCCTCCATCTGAGCTCTGTAGCATGGTGTCTTTCTTCTACTGCTTTTTAAATTTCTATACCAGTTTTGACTCAAGATAACACAAGACCAAGTTCTCAGCCCAAAGGACATTTATTAGCCCCAGAGGTACAAAGGGCAAGGAATAAGAGACAAAGACAGGAGCTAGAGGATGGGGGAGAAAGGAAAGGGATCTAAGTGTCTGGAGTGGTGGTGGGTGACAAAGGACTGTCTCTGGATGGAGAGGAGACAAGTGTGACCTATAGACAAATGGCAGTTTATAAAGGTAAAAGGAGAAACTCTATGTAAGATGAAGTGTTTAATTTTGATTGGGCATACTAATTAGGTAAGCCAAATGGGACTTTTGATTGCTGCACTTGAGTTCTTTGATACTCAGTCCTGGTAGTCAACCTTATGAGGAGAAAGTGGCCAAATAAAGGAATGAACCTTGAGGCTAACTTTAGGAATATAATCTAGTGGCTTTTAGTGTGACAGAGGGAATGAGGGAAAAAGGCAATTCTTGTCAGAGTGATCATTGCTATGCTCAGGCAAGCTATAGTCCCTCCATTAGAGGCTTGTCTCCTTGGTGTTGTTTTAGGACATCTAACAGTGGGAACAGGTGTATCTCTCACTCTTTTGCCTGCACTTGTTACTCTTTTCCTCCCATTTTGTTGGGTTGTCCAGCCTCCATGTGAGGTCTTTTGCCTTGTCTCACTGTATCTTGTTTCAGTCCTGTTTAGCTATTGTCTCTCAGAGGCCTGCTTGTTCCTAAAGAGGAAACAGAAAGCAAGTGGATCTGAAGGAGAAGGAAAGTAGAGTGTGAGATGGGAGTAGTGAAGGGAGGGGAAACAGTGGTCAGGATATATTTATTGTATGAGACAAGAATATGTTTCAATAACAACTAAAAGAAATAAATAGAGGAAGGAAGGAAGGAGAGAGGGAGGGGGAGGGAGGGGGAAAGAGATAGAGCAAGAAAGAAAGACAGACAGAAGGAAGGAAAGAAAAAAGAAAGGAAGAAAGAAAGAAAGAAAACTCCCAGAAAAAAAAAAAAAACAACTCCAAATTAACAGCTAACAAAACCAAGGCAGAGCTTATAGCAAGGAACTTTTTTCAACTTGGCTTGTTTTGCTTGGAATCTTTATTAACATTTTCTCCACTGTGGTTTTGAGTTAGATACTATCACTGGAGATGTGGTTTGTTGGCTACTGCCCTGTGATGTATTAATAAGGTATGCACATTTTCATCTCCCAGTTCCTTCTGAAACTTAAGGGACATGCATGCTCTTAAAATTCATGTTATAACTTTTGCTATTAAGAAACATGTCAACGTCTTCCAATTCATTTCAAACAAACCCTTGAGCAAATAGGATAGAAGAGAGACATTTACAGTGGAAAATAGGAAGAATGATTAATTAGAGTTGACCTTTGGAGAATGTTGATAGCAAACACAAATGTAGTTGTTTTCTCTTTCCCGTGTGCCATATGAAATCTCCAGAATTTGCTTCAACAGTAAGTTGGCATGAACAAATAACCACATTAGGAAACATTCCTGGATGTAGATGAAAGGGGCAAGAAATAGAAGCTCTTCAATGGACTTAGTCATGGGTATAATGACTTCTTAGTATGTGACTTTGTGAATAGGAAACATATGACATCTGCCATATTCAAGGAGAAGAGCTGAATACATATGATAAGAACATAGGCAGAGAGAAGAAAATAAAAAGAAAACTAATGCTTCAAGTACTGATTAATACAGTCACAGCCTTGGAGCATCTGATGATTACTGAAAAGGGTAATAGTTGGAAGACATGGAAGCTACACAAGATTTGTACTTGATATACTGAAGTTAGGTGAGGTTTCCTAGTACATATGTGAGAGACCATTCGCTCTCTACAGAGCTGCGAAGGCCACTAGTGATTGTCTTCTTAATTTACAAACTTAGTTTCTTCTGTTGAAACTTGGTTCCTTCTCCTGACATGGTTCACAACATTCTCCAACTGAAGAAATACCTTGAGTTGAAAGGCTCTGCTGAGGTAACTTTCCTAATAGAAAAACACGTGATTATCACCAACTTACTCCAGGCATACATTTCACATAATATTAAATTACTTCCTTTTACCTGTCAACCTCATTAGTGAAGTAATCTCTATCTTTGAAAATTATTCTTGCCAGTAATACACATTACATTTCTTTAATTATGGGATATGTTTAACTCAGCCAAAACATTTAAGAATGTGTGTCTAGGAAAACAGAGAAAAGTCAGGGGACAAGATGATAATGTATGAAGTAAAATAAGCAAAACACAAAAAGACACGTTTGAGATTTTTACCTGTACCTTAATCAATTTAGAATCCTCTGAGGATAATGGGCACTCTAAAACAATTGTTGCCATCATAAAAGTCATATTTACTATGCACTTAGTTGTGCCAAACACTAATATATATATATATATATATATATATAATGTATAGTATATATAACATGCATGTGATTTACATATATACTTCACATTATATATACATATATATATATATATATATATATATATATATACATATACATACATACATATATCCTACCAAAGATTCGTTTTTCATGTTTAGATGGGGAAAGTTAAGCTAAAAGAGATTAGTGGGTTTGACAACACCACACAAGTAGGGATGGATTCAAGCCCAAATATATCCTCTTAAAACAAGTCTCACATATGCAAAAATGATCATTTATCTTTATTCTAAGTAGAATTTTTCTTCGTAACAGAAGAAAGATACTTAAAGGTGAATAGTGCCTCACCATCAGGCTAGTTACAATCATTTCACTGTATAAATATATTAAGTATTCAGTCTTGACATTTGTAGAGAGGCTAGAATTCTGCTAAATTGTGCATTTCATACATTATTTTTTAAGTATATAAGTAGTGTCAAAATATACTACCTAAATAAGAGACTTACATTACAAAATTCATTATGTATTATAGCTCACGAAAACTTGGTATGTTTGTCATCCCACTAAATTTCTGTTATAAATAACTGAATTCATCTCTTTCTGTATCACTTTTTTTCACTCCTGACTTATTGTTTATCACATATATATCTATCATATATCATGTGCCCTGTAACTGTTTAGATAATGCACCTTTCTGTCCTTCCATGCTTAAGGTAGACTTCAGCTTTGTGCAATCAGTTTACTTGATCTGCCTAATTTACCTTAATATAGAGCACCATAACGTGGCCCAGCACATTCCTTACTCATAGCAGATACGTACGCCTCCTTTCATCACTTAATTCTTTTTCAAATTTGTGCTACAGGTACTATGAGCCAGGCTCTGGGACATATGCTTAAAATATGATTAAATGAGATATATACTCTCACATTGTGGAGCTTACATACTAAGTAGGAAGACAACAAATGCTATAAAATTTATAATACAAAATTGCTGCTGGACAATGTGGTACATGGCTTTAGCCATCACTCAGAGGGCAGAGGCAAGTGGATCCCTGTAAGTTCAAGAGTAGACTGATCTGCATATTGAGTTCAAGTAACCAGAGCTATGTGTGAGATCTTTTCTCAAAAAATTGTTATGTGTACAATAAAGAAAATTTATGAGGAACATTAAAATTATTAATAAGGAAGATGTAAAGTAGTCAGAAGAGTAAGGATAAAATTGAAATCATTTTCTCATATAAGAAATTAAATAAATTACACCCAAAGATGTTCCTATCACAAAGGATGTTTTATAGTTGTCTGTAATGAGATTCTAAGCAATCTATAAACTTATAGTCATTTGTAACAGGTTTGTAAGTAAACATGCTCTGATACCTGTTTCTAAAAGCTCAAAATGCAACTTGCCTTTCTGCCTTTCCAGTCTTATGTACCTAGCAGAAAAAGCAGGCATCTGCCTATTCTTGCTAAGACATATGTGTAACACACAGGATGATGTCATCTTGCCACTGAAGATGTTACTGCAGATGTGGGACCTCTGGAGGGAAATGGTGGCCTCCAAGATGGAGTGAGGACTGGGAACCATAAAGCTACTCTGGGGATGCACTTAAATAAGGATCTTTGGAAAACAGCAAAGAAAAGAAGCATGTCACTGTAGTGTTGTGTCTTCATCATTTTTTACCTTCCTCTTGCTTATGACAAGTCTGTGGAATTCAATTAAAGACTACTCGAAGGACATTGCCAAGTCTCTGGTGTGACAATCATCTCAATGAGTTAATGTGAAAGCTGGCATAGATCCAAGCTTCCTTGCTTTTTACTTTGTCATATTTAACCATGTAATTAGAGGATACTTATACCATATGACATATCAGTCGCTATCATTGACTTTAGTTTTTCAAATTTTACTTACTACATTCCATTGCTTTGATAGCAACTCATTTCAGAAACATTCTCAATTACATGATAGATACTCCTAAGGAAATAATTATGGTGATCACGTTTGATCATGGACTTTTACATAAGTCTAAAATCCAATACTATATTCAACTTGTTAAAGAAAATTAAAATTGTTAAAAATGAATAAGCTCTAAATGTATTTCTAATCAGAATAATTCAGAATTAAAGCTATTATCTTTTACTTATTATCTTTATCTACTGCTGTTGATTTTATGTAAAATGCATTTTCCCTTAAAATAGATGTACATTTTTCCCTTTTTTTCATATGTTGAATTATTTCCTCTCTGCATGAGTTCCTCAATTTATCTGTCTTCTGAGGAATGACTACAATTTTGGCATTGATTTTTAAATAATGCATGGCCAAACTTTTCTTATCTTAAGCAACTCTGTATGTACATTCACTCTTCTTAACAGAGCATGGCCATCCAACACACACACACACACACACACACACACACACACACACACACACACACACACACACAAGCTTTCTATATGAAAGTCAGTGAATAACAAGGCCTAGTAAAATTCAGTATTTAATGAATACTTGGATAAATGGCATCCTGGTGGTCAACAAGATGCCAGTGATGGGATTCTGAACCCAAAGGAAAATATAGCAAAGTCTATGTTGAGAAGAGGGATACACTGGAAATGAAAACAGATCATTACTAAATCCTCTTGAAGATTTTCACATACTTTCAACACCATTTGCTTTAAGGCGATGTCATTGGCTCATGTGTCTGTCTCTTCATAGCTGACCTATGAGCACTCTAAAGAAGGAGATCCTTGACAGTCTGTGCAATTGTAGAAGTTAACATGGGCTAGTTTATGGCATGTGCTTGATGCACAGGTTTGAAGATGGGGCAAAGTGAGATGGTAGGGGCAGAGAAAGGAGTAGTATGGAGAGTAAATGAAGGGTAAAGAAGAATAAAAGGGATAGGGTAGTAAAGGAAAGAAGGGAAAAACAGAAAAAAATGTTAACAATTTCAGAAGTTAGCAAGGGTTAGATTCATGTCTGGCCAGCTGGAACTGGCTATATTTGTATTGTGATTCTTCTACTATTGTGGTCTATGTCTGAGAAGGGGTAGTGTGTGTGTGTGTGTGTGTGTGTGTGTGTGTGTGTGTGTGTTTTACATGGTACATATTTGACATCTCCTTAGCAATAAAAATAATTAACTTTAACAATTAATCAGTATAATATATTTTTCTTCAATAGGTTATAAATAAATTATTCTGTAAGGTATTTAGTTCTAAAAGAACTTATTAATGTTCTGCTTATGAAGAGATATACGGAAAGACACAGATGTTTGCCATGGAATTTTTCTATAGGAGGCACTAGAAAAAAACATCCTACTAAGTAATCAAAATTATTTCTCACAAGAATCTATATCATTGTTCTTATCCAAATGTGGAAACAGATTCTGCCTAACAGAGCAACATGCTCAGGCAACAGACAGTTCAATTCATCTGAACTGTTTGATGCTAAAGAAATTGAGCTATCAGGATCCACAACTGTATCTAATGTTAGGGGGTAGGCTTCTTTCTTTATACTTAAAATACTATTTCTAAGTGTTTCTTGCTAAGTAACCAGGAATGGAAGAGAGAGAACAAATATTCTCTTGGCTGACTGTAGTCACACAAAACATCTATTGGAGGGATAACTATCTTCTTGTATTCATGTGCCTCTTCAAAAACTTGACTTTATTCTATGAGTGGCATACCTGTGGACTCCTTTGACTACACAAACAACTGCCAAAAGCAGTAATTACTCTAGATACTCCATTTATGTACAGTAACAGGTTTTCAAAGGTTGAAAATATTTAGACCCCCAGTGAGCAATTCAGGTTTTCCTTTAACCTCTAAACTCAGAGAATTTTTCCA